>NC_037681.1:33633590-34233590 GCF_003255815.1 Theropithecus gelada | reverse complement strand
CCATTAACCATCTCCCTCCCCTCCACCCTCCAACTACCCTTCCCAGCCTCTGGCAACAATCATTCTACTCTCTGTCTCCATAAGTTCAATTGTTTTAATTTTTAGTTCAAACAAGTGAGAGCATGTGAAGTCTGTCTTTCTGTGCCAGGCTTATTTCACTGAAGGTATATAATATCCTCCAATTTTATCAGTGTTGTTGCAAAGAACAGGATCTCCTTTTTTATGACTGAATACACGCTACTGTGTATATATTCTACATTTACTTTATCTACTTGTCTGATAATGGAAACCTAGGTTGATTCCAAATATTGGGTAATAAACATGGACGTGAAGGTATTTCTTCAATATACTGATTTCCTTTCTTTTGATTATTTATCTAGCAGTGAGATTGTTGGATTATATGGAAGTTCTACTTTTAGTTTTTGAGGTAATTCCACAAGGTTCTCCTTAGGGGTTGTACTAATTTGTATTTCCATCAAGAGTGTATGAAGTTTCCCCTTTCTCCACTTCCTCACCAGCACTGGTTATTGCCTGTCTTTTGGAGAAAAACTATTTCAACTGGGGGGAGATGATATCTCATTGTAGTTTTAATTAACATCTCTCTGATGATCAATGATGTTGAGCACTTCTTCGTATACCTGTTTGCTATTTGTATGTTTTCTTTTGAGAAATGTCTATTCAGATATTTTGCCCACTTTTTAATCAGATTATTAGATTTTTTCATGTTGTTTGAGCTCCTTGTATATTCCACTTATTAATCCCTTGCCAGGTGGAAAGTTCGCAAATATTGTATTCCATTCTGTGGGTTGTCTCTTCACTTTGTTGATTGTTTCTTTTGCTGTGCAGAAACTTTTATTAGTAACTTGATGTGATCCGATTTATCCATTTTTGCTTTAGTAGTCTAAGCTTTTGGGGTGTTACTCAAGAAATCTAGAGTCAGACAATGATCTACAGAGTTTCCCCCAAAGTTTTCTTTTAATAGTTCCATAGTTTGAGGTCTTAGATTTAAATATTTAATCCACTTTGATTTTATCTTTGTATATAGCAAGAGATAAGGGTCTAGTTTCATCCTTTTGCATATGGATATCTAGTTTTCCCAACACCAGGTATTGAAGAAACTGCCCTTTCCCCCATGTATGTTCTTGGCAACTTTGCTGAAGATGAATTCATTGTAGATGTATGAATTTATTTTTAGATTCTTTATTCTGTTACATTGATCTATGTGTCTTTTATGCAAATATCATGCTATTTTGGTTACTGTAGTTCTGCAAAGTAATTCGAAGTAAGGTAATGTGATTCCTTCAAATGTGATTTATTTTGTTCAGTTTGCTCAGGATAGATTTGACTATTCTGGGTCTTTTGGGGTTAGGTATAAATATTAGAATATTTATTTTCTTTTCTGTGAAGAGTGTCATTGGTATTTTGATAGATTGCATTGAACTTGTAGATTGCTTTGGCTAGTAAGAACATTTTGATATTGATTCTTACTATCCATGAGCATGGAATATCTTTCCATTTTTTGTGATCTCTTCAATTTCTTGCATCATTGTGAAGATCTTTCACTTCTTTCATTAAGTTAATTTATTGATATTTTATTTTATTTGTAGCTATGTTAAATGGGGTTACTTTCTCGATTTCTTTTTTACATTGTTCACTGTTGGTGTATAGAAACACAACTGATTGTTTATGTTGATTTTGTATCCTGCAACTTTACTGAATTTATCAGTTTGAATAGTTTTCTTGTGGAGTCTTCAGGTTTTTCCAGATATAAGATCATATCATCTGCAAACAAGGATAATTTAACTTACTCACTTTTAATTTGAATAGCTTTTATATCTTCCTCTCATTTGATGCTCTAGCTAGGACTTCCAGGACTATGTTAAATAACAGTGATGAAAGTGGGCATCCTGTCTGGTTCCAGATCTTAGAGGAAAGTCTTTCAGTTTTTCCCTGCTCAGTGTGATACTAGCTGTGAGACTGTCATATATAACTTTTATTGTATTAAGGTATGTTGCTTCTATACCCATTTTTTTTAATCATGAAGTGATGTTGAATATTATCAATGCTTTTTCAGCATCAGTTGAGATAACTATGGTTTTTGACCTTCATTCTGTTGATATGATGTATCACTTTGATTAATTTGCCTGTGTTGAACCACACTTGCATCCCAGGGATGAATTCCACTTTTTTTTATGATAAATGAACATTTTAATGTGTTGTTGAATTTGGTTTGCCAGTATTGTGTTAAGAATTTTCACATCAGAGTTCATTGGAAATACTGGCCTGTGGTTTTCTTTTATTGACGTCTCTTCTTCTGGTTTTGGTGTCACAGTGATACTACCTTCCTAAATGAGTTTGGAATTATTCCTTCCTCTGTTTTTTCAAATAGTTTGAGACAGATTAATTCTTTTTAAATAAAACGAATTGGTAATTGATTGGTAAAATTCAGCGGTGAAGCCTTTGGGTCCCAGGCTTTTCTTTGCTGGGAGATTTTTTTTTTTACAGCTTTGCTCTCATTACTTGTTATTAGTCTATTCAAATTTTGGATTTCTTAGTGGTTTAATCTTGGCAGGCTGTATATGTCTAGGAATGTATCCATTTCTTGCAGGTTTCCCAATTTATTGGCATATAGTTGCTTATAGTAGACTCTAATGAACCTTTGAATTTCTGTGAAATCAGTTGTAATCTCCCCTTTACCATTTTTTATTTATTTGAGTTTTCTCTATTTTATTCCTCACTTAGCCTGGCTAAAGGTTTGTCTATTTTGTTTATCTTTCCAAAAAGAAAACTTTTAATGTAGTTAATAATTTGCATTTTTATTTCAATATTTCCATTTTATTTATTTTCATTTTGATATTTATTGCTATATATACATATTGATATATATTTATTGAAGTTTTTATACTTTTTTGCTATAGGCACTTATTGTTATAGACATTTCTCTTATTACTATTTTTGCTGTATCCTGTAAGTTTTGGTATGCTGTGTATCCATTTTCGTCTGTTTCACTAAATTTTTAAATGTTCCTCTTAATTTTTTCATTGACCAACTGGTCATTTTGGAGCATATTTTTAAATTTCCATGTGTTTGTGTAGTTTCCAAAATTTCTCTTGTTATAGATTTCTAGTTTTCTTTCATTGTGGTCAGAGAAGACACATGATATAATTTCCACTTTTTTGAAAATGTTAAGACTTATTTTGTGGCCTAACATATGACCTATCTTTGAGAATAATTCCTGTTCTGAGGGGAATAATGTATATTCTGCAGCTGTTGGATGAAATGTTCTATAAAATTTTTACATTCTCTTGCTGAATTGATACCTTTATCATCATATAATGACTTTATTTGTCTCTTTTTCTAGTTTTTATGTTGAAATCTATTTATTCCTGGAACAAGTATAGCTCATCCATCTCTTTTTTTGGCTCCCATTTGCGTGGAGTATCTTTTTCCAACCCTTTAGTTTCAGTGTGCGTATCTTTATAAGTGAATTGTGTTTATTGTAGGCAACAGATCATTGGGTTTTGTTTTTTGAAATCCATTCAGCCACTCTATGTCTTTTGACTGGAAAATTTAGTCCATTTACATTCAATATCATTATTGCTAAGTAACCTACTCCTGTCATTTTGTTATTGTTTTCTAGTTGTTTCATGGTCTTCTCTTCCTGCCTTCCTTTTAGAGAAGATGATTTTCTTTTAGAAAATCTTTCTTTCTTTTAGAGAAGATGATTTTCTATGGTGGTAAATGTTAATTACTTGATTGTTATTTCTTATGTATCTTTTGTATTTTGTTAAGATTACTCTGAGACTTTGAAACAACATCTTATAAAAATCCATTACAAC
Source organism: Theropithecus gelada (assembly GCF_003255815.1). Taxonomy (NCBI): domain Eukaryota; kingdom Metazoa; phylum Chordata; class Mammalia; order Primates; family Cercopithecidae; genus Theropithecus; species Theropithecus gelada. Next base: position 34,229,751 of record NC_037681.1, on the reverse strand, counting down.
TTAATTCTTATTGCAAAAACAATCTAACAAGCAAAGAAAAAAGTATTACAAACTCTACACTTTAACTTCATTCTCTTCATTTTTTGCTATTTTGTGTTGTTTCTATATACTTCTTATTATACTGTCTATATCATAAAACGTTGTTGTAGCTATCATTTTGATAGGTTCGTCTTTCAGTCTTCCTACTGAAGAGGTTATTAGTAGTTTACATATAGCTATGACAGTATTATAATATTGTTTATTTGTCTGTGTACTTATTGTTACCAATGAATTTTGTGTTTTCAGATGATTTCTTATTGCTCATTAACATCCTTTTCTTTCAGGTTGAAGATCTCCCTGTAGCTTTTTTTTTTTTTTTTTTTTTTTTTTTTTTGTGGTAGGATAGGTCTAGTATTGATGAAATCTCTTAGCTTTTCGGGGTGGAGTAGAGGAGGGTCTGGAAGAGCCATTATTTCTCCCTGGGGTTTGAAGGATAATTTCACTAGATATATTATTCTAGGATAAAATTTTTTTCTTTCAGCACTTTAAATATATCATGCCACCCTCTCCTGCCTGTAATATTTCCACTGGAAATTTGCTGCCAGACATTTTGGAGCTCCTTTATATGTTATTTGTTTGTTTTATCTTGCTGCTTTTAGGATCCATTTTTTATCCTTGGCCTTTGGGAGTTTGACTATTATAGGTCTTGAGGTAGTTTTGTTTGTTGTAAATCTGCTTGGTGTTCTATAACTTTCTTTTACTTGAATACTGATATCATTCTGTAGGGTTGGAAAATTATCCATTATTATCGCTTCATATAAACTTTCTACCTTGGTTTCTCTAACTCCTCTTTAAGGCCAATATCTTCTAGAGTTACATTTTTAAGGTTATATTCTGGATCCTGTTTTGGGCTCTGTTCTTCTTTATTCTTTTGACTTCTCTGACTGTCTATTTTCAAATAGTCTGTTGTCAAACTCACATTTTTTTCTGCTTGATAAATTCTGCTGTTAAGAGACTCATGTATTCTTCAGTTTGATTCTTTTTAATTATTTCAATCCCTTTGTTAAATGTATCTGATAGAATTCTGGATTCCTTCTCTTTGTTGTCTTGGATTTTTCTGAGCATGGTTAAAAGAGCCATTTTTAATTCTCTGTCTGAAAATCCACGTATCTCTGTCACTCCGAAATTGCTCACTGGGGCCTTATTTTGTTGTCAGTGAAGTCATGTTTTCCTGGTTGGTCTTGATTATTGTTGATGTTGATCACTCTGGGCATCGAAGAGTTAGTATTTACTCTAATCTTCTTTAGTCTGGGCTTGTTTGTATCCATCCTTCTTGAGAAGGCTGTCCAAGTATTTAAAGGGAATTGAATTTTGTGATCTAAGTCTTTGGTCAATGCAGCTATATGTGCATTAAGGGTCACCCCAGTCTCAGTAATGCTGTGACTTTTGTAGGTTCAGAGGTACCACCTTGGTAGTCTTGGGTAAAATCTGGGAAATTTCTCTGGATTACCAATAGTGTCTCTTGTTCCCTTCCCATACTTTCCCCCAGACAAACGGAATCTCTCTCTATCCCTGCTGAGCTGCCTGGAGTTTTGGGGAGAGGTGATACAAGCACTGCTGCAGCCACCACTGCCATGACTATGCTGGGTCACGCCTTAAGTGAACAAAGTATTTGGTCTTGCCCAAGGCCTGTGGAAACTATTTTCCGGTGATTGCTGATGTTTATTCAAAGCCCAAGGACTGTTTAGTCAATAGGTTATGAATCTTGCTGGGACTGGATCTTTCCCTTCAGTATAACAAGTTCCATTCTGGCCCAGGGTGAGTCTACGAATGATGTCTGGGAACTGGGACCTGAGATTGGCAACTTTAGGAATCTGCATAGTGCTTTCTTTTACTGGGACCGAGCTACTAACCAGGTTGCAAGACAAAGTCCTCTTTATTTTTCTTCTCCTTCCCTCAACCAGAAGAAATCTCTGTCCATGGCTACCACCAACCCAGGCACATGGTGACTAGAGACTGCAGCCTGGCTACTGCTCATGTTTATTCAAGGCCCACAAGCTCTTTAGTTAGCACCTGTGAGTCCTGCAGGCCCTTCAGGGCAGTAGTTTCTCTCCTGGCTTAGGGTGGATCTAGAAATGCCTTCCAGTAACTAAGATCTAGAATCATGGACTTTAGTAGTATGTTTGATGCTTTATTTTACTTTGGCTGAGCTGGTAACCAAGATGCAAGATAAAGTCCTTTTTGTTCTTTATTCTCCTTTCCTCAAGCAGAAAAAGTCTCTCACCAAAGCCACCATAATTTTCAATGTACTGGGTCACACCTGAAGCCAGCACAATACTGGGTGGTGACTGCTGTCTGGCCACCACTGATATTTATTCAAGGCCCAATGGCTCTTTAGTCAGCAAGTCATGAATTCTGCCAGGAATGGCTACTTCCCTTCAGGTGCCCCAGGTGGTATCTCACCAGGTCATGAGTGCTTTGCTGCTTAGAAATTTCTTCTGCCAGATACCCTTAATAATCTCTCTCATGTTCAAAGTTCCACAGATCTCTAGTGCAGGGGCGAAAAGCCACCAGTCTCTTTACTAAAGCATAACATGAGTGACGTTTACTCCAGCTTGCAATTAGTTGGGAAGGCGGGTGTCAGTGAGTCAAGACTGTTTTTCATACCTTCTTTGGTGCCTCTTTCCTTGACATGATCTTAAAACTAGGTACTGTCATTGCTCACCTGATTTTTGGTTCTTATGAAGGTGTTTTGTGTGTGGATAGATGGTCAATTTGGTATTTTTTCTGGGGGATGATTGCTGATGGGCTCTATTTGGCCAGCTTGCTCTGTCTTGCCACATTGCTCATTAATTGAGAATACATACACATTTTTCTAATGCTCTGTAACCAGTTTGTTCATACATACAATAGAAGTATTACAACTATCATGGCTTGTTGTGAGAAGTAAAAGTATTAACACACATAAATCACTTAGAATTTCTAAGATATTAAAGGGACCCATTTATCCTTAACTACTGTTATTTTTATTGATTACTATTATCTTTATATGCCTTTACACATTTCAGTATCAACAGGAAATAGATCTTCTGAAAGTATTGTTAATTAATAAGTAAATGACTGATGGAGTATTTTTCTGCTTCTAGATCCAGTTTACAAAAGGTCAGAGGAATAAGCTTAATCTAAATTCAAAGCTATGGCACTCTGGAAATTTACTAGAAATCATTCAGTTGTACACATAAAAGAAGTTATTTATGCTATGTAAAATATACCTAATTTAAGCTGTTAAAAATCAACTTAAATGAGCAAGACCTACTTCCTATGCAGCTGTAACTCTAATCATGGAGCTACTAAAGCAAAGTAAGAGGTGTTGTTGTTTCCAGATTCCAAGCAAGTAATTCTGTTGGAAGATAAATGATTCTTAATGAACTTATTTGCCTGGCATACAATTCAGTATTTTAAAAGGTTCTTCTTCTTCTTCTTCTTTTTAATTTTTATTTATTTTATTTTATTTTATTTTTTTGAGACAGAGTCTCACTCTGTCACTCAGGCTGGAGTGCCATGGCACAATCTCCACTCACTGCAACCTCTGCCTCCGGGTTCAATCAATTTTCCTACCTTAGACTCCCACGTAGCTGGGATTACGGGCACCTGCCACCACACCTGGCTAATTTTTCATATTTTTTTTTAAGTAGAGATGGGGTTTCGCCATGTTGGCCAGGCTGGCATCAAACTCCTGACCTCAGGTGATCCACATGCCTCGACTTCCCAAAGTGCTGGGATTACAGGCATGAGCCACTGCTCCCGGTCCTGAATAGAATCACTAATGGTTGGCAATTCTTATAGATTACTAATGTCTGCATTTTAGTAAGTAGATTCTATAAATGTATGAAATCACAAAATGTTATTTAAGATATAGTATAGTATGCCCAAGCTCAACTCATTCATAATTTTAAAATAAAGTATAATGAAAAATATTAAATTTACATGTATGAATAATAATTGTGGTAATATTTTTATAGGCTTATGTGGTCTTAAAATTGGCAAAGTCCTTCACGTTAGTCTGGGAAACTTAGAGGTTTTACACATTTCTTTTTATATCATTTTTACTTAACCCTATTGTTGATGAAGTTCTCTGGGCTACACATCAAATAAAGATTTATTTGGAGCTCACTTGATTCCAAGAAGGATATAAAATGGTTGCACCTAAATTACTGAGCCATAAATTCTGTTTCTAAATGACATGTTATTGAACCATTCTATACCAATGCCATTTCTGAATGAAATTTGAATCATATCAAAAGCTTAAAATAATTTCTAAAGGAATGTACTTATTTGACAGAGTAAACCTTTTTTGGCTATAGTAGACATTCCTGATGTATAATTTTATAACCTTTTCTGTAAAGAAAAAAAAACCCAAACTCCACAAAGTTACAGCTAGACAGGAGAAATACTAATAGGTCTTATGATCTATAACTGTAGGATGATCATAATTAACAATAATATATCATTTCACACAGCAAGGAGGATATTGAACATTCCCAACACAAAGAATTATAAATATCTGAGATGGCGAATATACTAATTACTCTGATCTGATCACTATACATATGTGTATTGAAATATCACTATGTAGCCCAAGAATAGGTACAATTACTATTTGTCAATTAAAAAGAAATGAAAAGACAAACCCCAGCCATTTATTTCTCAAAAATTACATGACACATATGTTTTGTTCAAAAGTAGTAGATACAGGATAGTAAATTAGCAATGGAAACTGCACTTTAGATATCCAGTTTTGAGATCAGAGCCGATTCCATTTACAAGCTCGAATGCACCATTAATTAGCTGTGTGAGGCTGGACAAGTTATTGAATTGTTTTAATCTCTTTGTAATATCCTGCTTTTAGGGCCTATAAAACCTAAATCATAGGATTATAATAAAGATTAATTGAGATACATAATATAACACACTATAAAAAGTAAAGTACAAAGTAAGTGCTGAAGGTTATTTTTGATAATGATGACAATGATTAAGAAATGAGTAAAACAACAGTATTTTCAACCTAGTAATGTGGAAAAACTATATTCAAGTGATTACAAAATTAATTATCTATTTCTGTATAAGCTCATCAGTAATTAAAATTTCAAAAGAAATAACTTGAGTATTTGATAACATTCTGAATATTGAAAAGATATGGAAAACCAATCCCAGACCTATTACAGAATTTAAACTGGGCATTTTCACTAGATGATATCTTTCAGTTTCTCAGTTGAAGCTTTTCATGTAAGAAGATAAAAAGACCAACAGGGTAACAGCAGTGGTCTAGAGAATAATACACTCTTACTATGTTTTTGCCATAATATGGCAATAAAAGAGAGAAATGGAGGATAATGATGGGATAAAGGGACATGTTATCATAATCTTTAATCTTTTGTCCGCTCCAACCCATTCAGTTGTAATGTTCCAATACTCATGTTAAGAGACAATCAATTTAATTTGTGGTATTATCAAACCAATTTTAAACTATCAGATTAATCTTTTTCTTGGATTTGAAAATTAATTTAATTTAGCATGATCTTTATGATGGTATAAATAAATAAATGAGGACAAAATAGTATTTGCCACATGAAAATCGTAAACACATTGCACAGATACAACTATGCTGTAGTGATTAGGTAAATTTAGCTACATTCGGAAAAGCTTTAGGCTTTGGAGTTTGTGAAAGAATTATCTGCTCTAGCTTTTGTACATGCATGTGAGGTGATCAAGTAAAAATAGAACTAAATTCACATTCCTTTTTAAAGTCATATTGGAATTAATTATTTCTTTCTTCCTTAATTATGCCAGTCAAGTGTGCTATTTTTATTCTAACAAGAGAAAGAGGAAGAACCTTGAGAATATGAGAAGGTATGGGATCCAATTAATAAGTAGAGTTATGGACCGCTGATAGAGAAGAAATACAGACTTCACTGAGAGGAGAGAAGAAAATTTGAGTCAAGCATAGAAACATTAGTATATTTGGTGGTTAGGAACTTGTTACCTGATCTTTTTCTTTTCCCATTGAAGTTGTATCTTAGTATCATGACGTCACAAAATCATATAGCTAAAGAGAATGGATTTTTGATTTGTTCTATTTGCTTACTCATTCTGCAAATACTTATTGAGTTTTGCTAGTATATGCCAGGTGCCATGGAAATTGCTGGAGTTAGGGGAATGTAAAATAGGAACTTACAGCCTAATAGGGTATACTGACTTTAATAAACTGTCAAGCAAATAAATGCATAATTAAAATTTTATCTCTGTAAAATAGAGCCCTTGCAAGAATTATTCGAGCAAGTAGAACTTCAGATGACACATAAAAATTTTAGGTGTAGTCACCAGTCAAAAAGTAGGTAAAGAGTGGTCTAGCCAAGGCAATCACATGTGAAAATTTTAGGTGCAAAAGTTTATGACAAACTTAATGCAGGGAAAGACACCAACCTGAGAGGTGACCGGAGCATGTTTAGTGGATAAAGGCCCAGGATGGTATTTCTAGACCAGGGGTAGACCTCAAAGCAATGTTTAAGGTTTGAATTTTATACCAAGGGTATGGGAAGCAATTTAGGGATTTATTTGTTTAATATAGTGCAGCACACCAACATGGCACATGTATACATATGTAACAAACCTGCACGTTGTGCACATGTACCTTAGAACTGAAAGTGTAACTAAAACAAACAAACAAACAAACCAAAAAAAAAAAAAATCATTGAATGCTAGACATGGCTGGTAGCAACACAATAATGATATTAATGATCCAATCTTTTTTGTTTTCCATTCAGCCACCTTGAGTATATATATTTTACCTTCATATCTCATGGTTGACTTTGGGTTCTCCAGTTCAGTACTTACACCCTCCATCGAGGCAGCTCAAAGACAGAGGGGGGAAATGGTCAAAGGGGCCCTGAGATTCTCTCATGAACTCAAGAAAAAATCCTTTCTCAATAATTTCATTTGCCACTCATCAGAAATGGTGACAAAATAGGTTAGGAATTAATAATTTATGCCTTTAGCCTTTCTGGTAGGACAGACCAAGGGCTAAGGATATATATGAGAGGCTTTGTATAGCAGATCACATTATCTGCCACTATCATTCCTTTAACTACCCAATATTCCTTCTTTCAAAGGTAACAATTTATGTGGAATGCCATCATCACCTCACTAAGAGAAGTAGCTCCAAGGTCTCAGGATTGCATTCAGCTCAAAATTTAGGATATTTTGTATGACGTATGGTTTCCTATGTCATGGTAAGACCCTGATCCAAAAGGAGCCCTTGGTCTTTTAAGTTCAATAAACTCATCAGGTAATTGAGGCTACGCAGGTCGAGTTGTTTTCAGGATGACCACCTGTGGAGAGATGGCAAGACGATCTCTTAGAAAGAGTCTGTTCTTACATGATAGTATTCTTTCGGACCAGTGATTTACAGCATCCACCTAGAGCAGTATTCTATCTATCTGTCTTCTGAAACCAGAAATGATTTTAGAAACAGTTTCCATATCATTCTTTTCATACCACCTCCTCCCTATATAGACAGCTCAAATGACATTCAGTTACTCGCCTTCCATATGTCTGTGGTTTAATTATAATTCACACTGCCAGAGAGGGATGCTAAATCACAGAAATCTGCCAGAGCATGCTGGCACAGCATGGGCATTTTCCATGTTCATCTTTTCTCTGACTTAAAATTGATACTAACAGCCATCATTCTTCAGGAAGCTTTTCTAAGAAGTACTGACCACCAAGAATGAAAGAGAAATAAACTATGTATTGCCTCAAGCAGAAAATGACTGCTGCTAAACTGCCTGAATACAAACTTAAGATGCTCAGTTAAAGCCTCATATGACAAGATCTTTTCCATTTCATCAACGAATCACATATGTCCTGTCTAATTTATCCTGTGTGGATAAGAAGGTGTTAGCTATTCTAACACAAAGGAAAAAAAAATCAGAAATAGAACAAATTTACATGAGACAAAATAACTAAGAATAAATTGATAAATTAAAGCCACCAAGAATAGACATTTTAAGGTCTACAGATTTCTTTGAGGTGAATTATATGGAATAGACCATAAAATAAGGCACTTCCATTTAGGTAAAATAGAAGGTGTAGCACATTTAAATAGCAAAAAAAAAAAAATTCTCAAGACAGCATTCTCTCAGAGGTTTCAGTTACATGATTTCTCTGACTTTCAAAATGAGATTCTTGATCTAATCCAGATAATCAGGTTTAATCTACTTGTTCAGGATTTTAGGAATAGATTAAAGAGATTAGCTAGATGGAAATAAATTCATGCCATATAATGGGGATGATATAAAGATTATATTTATCCATCCATGTTTACACACACAAGCACATTGAACCATTAGACTCTATACAAACTCTAAAGTCACTAGACGAGCCATGAGATCTGCTCAATGTGACCATAAGAACATCCTTGATTATTTCCTGGTCTGGATTTCTTTTCCTCCAATTCTACTGACCCTGTTGTGACCCTACTGATTTCTGCCCTAAAAAATCAGCTCCAGTGTTGTTAGTGTGTTGCCTGTCCCTAAATGTCAGTTTGCGTGTAAGAATGTTCTCAAGTTTTACCAACACTCTTTTGTTACAAGAGATTATTTGCTGGCGGCACTTCATAATCTGACAGTTTTTCTCTCTCACCCGCCCCCATCCCACCCACCCCCACCCCAACAGCCTGTCTATTTCTGTGTAGAGAGTTTTCTGCTGTGCTATGATAAAGGAAGGACCTTAATTCCTTTAGTGGGAGAGAACAGTTCTAATTCAGATCAAATTCAAAAGTGGTTTTCCCATTAAACAGACAGGTATATTATTAATCTTTCTGTGAAAAGCTCGTTAAATATCTACACCCAGGATTTTGGAACATTTTTAGAAATGTTTTCTTTTTATTTTTAACTCAGTGAATATTTGTTAACAATTGTTCTCAGGTACCAAGACAAAGATGCATTACACATTACGCATGAGCAGAGTCACTAAAATATTTATCATATGCCACTGCTAGAGCCTTATTTGGGCCTTGTCACTAATGTTTATTAAGTTGAATTAATAAAATATGACAAATTGGTTTGACATAAAAATAAAATAGTGTGCATTCAATTTCCTTTACAGCATGAGAGTTGAATTTTGTGAGGAGAAGCCTAAATATTCCAAATAATTGACACGTGGCTTAAGTTAAATTAGGTTTCTCACATTCCCAGTAACAACAACAAAATTGGAGTTTTAAATATATATGTTTATTCTTAAAATATAGGGTTTTTTTGGTTTGTTGTTATTGTTTTGAGACAGAGTCTTACTCTGTCACCCAGACTGGAGTACAGTGGCGTGATCTCGACTCCCTGCAACTTCTGCCTTCCTGGTTCAAGTGATTTTCCTGCCTCAGCTTCCCGAGTAACTGGGATTACAGGCGTGCACCACCACGCCAAGCTAATTTTTGTATTTTCAGTAAAGGTGGGGTTTTGCCATTTTGGCCAGGCTGGTCTCAAACTCCTGACCTCAAACGATCCTCTCACCTCAGCCTCCCAAAGTGCTGGGATTACAAATGTGAGTCACTGTGCCCTGCCTAAAATATAGACTTTATAATCAGGGATTTTTGATCACTTATATTCCAAATAGAGAAACAATTATTAGCTAAGTTTAAATAGCAATTTTTTTTTTTTTTTTTTTTTTTTTTCCTGAGGCGGAGTCTCGCTCTCCCAGGCTGGAGTGCAGTGGCACGATCTCAGCTCACTGCAAGCTCCGCCTCCCGGGTTCACGCCATTCTCCTGCCTCAGCCTCCCGAGTAGCTGGGACTACAGGCGCCTGCCACCTCGCCCAGCTAATTTTTTGTATTTTTAGTAGAGACAGGGTTTCACCGTGTTAGCCAGGATGGTCTCGATCTCCTGACCTCGTGATCCACCCACCTCGGCCTCCCAAAGTGCTGGGATTACAAGCATGAGCCACCTCGCCCGGCCTAAATAGCAAATATTGAAATTTCTGGAACTTAATGATCTAGAATAACAATTCTAAAGTTTCTCTATTGAGTTATTTGTGAAGATAATAAAACTATACCCCGTAGCTTCTTGGTCACAGCCAGTCACTGGCATCACTTGTCTTTACTACTTCAATTATGTGTTAAAATTTCATAAACATTTTTTATTTTTCAATGCAATATTTATATTTGTTTTAATAGTTAAATAATAAATTATTTTATATCAGGCAAAGCTAAGAACAAATAAAAAACTAAATAAAATTTATACTTGTCATGTTAATTAACAGGTGATCTTTTTGTACACCTAATCAATCAATTTCAGAAGACTTCAAGTACATGTTTTGGGTGAGAGACACGTGGCATGACACATAAACTTCAGGTTCCAAGTAGTTTTCTTCATTTATCTACAACATACTTTTACATATTCTCAAGAGTTCCTAAATGAGACACTTGGAAATAGAGATAAATGTTTCATCTAGTTGACTTTCCAACTAATGTCTAAAGAAGAGTTGATCAGAACTATTAGTGAGAGAAAGGCATTCTGAGTTGTGGAAACACTGAGATGCGTGACAACAGGCTGGAAATCCAATATTGACTAGAAAGAGACAAGATGACTACTTGGGTGGAAGCCATGTAGAAGGATTCATGCACCCCACATAAGTCTTTAGGTTTTATGCTTTAGACTGTGCAGAGGCATTGAAAATTTCAAGAAGAGATGTCCATGACATTATTACAGTTTAGGATCATCTCTCTGTAGCAGTATAGATGGTGTATTTGAGGCAGTTGAGCCTGGGATAGGCAAATAGGTGCAGAGACAATTGCAATGTTTCAAATGAGAAGTAATAGCACAGTGACAAGTTACAGAATTCACAATTATTTCAGAATATGGACTTAACAGTTGGGTGGATTTTCTTGAGTATTTGAATGAGAGAGAGAATGGAATCTAGGACGATTGCTAGATTTTTCCTTGGTGTACAGTATAATTACTAAGGAGAGTAAGACATTTTGGGAGTGGGATAGAAGGCAAATTCAACAAGGCTATACGCTCCAAGTATTGTGAAACTAAATAACCACTCTGAGTTAGTTGCACAGGTCTAAGGATGTAAAATGTCTTACCACATTGTTAAACATCTTTTCTCTTACACTATGTTATGCTTATGAGACAGCAGTGGATAATAGTGAATTAAAGTTAAAGAATAATCGTGAGATGATGTTATAGTGAAAAAAACAGACAGGTCTTTATATTTGACTCTAAGACGCATAACCTACTATACAACTCTGGAAAAGAGGTATACATCTCAATTAAAGTTTAATTCCCTTGTTTTGAAAATATCAATAAAATAATAGCAATCTTATGACACTGATGTAAATATGAAGTAGGAAAATATAAGTGAAATTGCACAACCCAGTATTGTCCACAACCATTGATTAATCTTAATTTGCCTAATTAAACATAGGAATATATATATGAAGGATGTTAGCCTTTCTTTTCCATGAGTTTTAGTACAGGTAGAAATAATCAGAACAATTTCCATTTATTGGATTGTCATGGTTAATACTGTCAACTTAATTTGATTGAAAGATACAAAGTGTTGATCCTGGATGTGTCTGTGAGGGTCTTGCCAAAGGAAATTAACATTTGAGTCAGTGGTCTGGCAAAGGCAGTCCCACCCTTAATCTGGGGGGGCACAATTTAATCAACTGCCAGCACGACTAGACTAGAATATAAGCAGGCAGAAAAATGTGAAAAAAGAGACCAGCCTAGCCTCCCAGCCTACATCTTTCTCCTGTGCCGAATGCTTCCTGCCCTCAAACATAGGACTCCAAGTTCTTCAGATTTTTGAAATCAGACTAGCTCTCCTTGCTCCTCAGCCTACAGACAGCGTATTGTAGGACCTTGTGATCCTGTGAGTTAATATTTAATAAACTCTCATATATATTCATATATACATTTTTAATATATTCATATATATTTATATATGTATTCATATATATATATATATATATATTCCATTAGTTCTGTCCCTCTGGAGAACTCTGACTAATACACTGGGTGATTAGTGTAGGTCAGTAATTCTAATGAATTATGGGTATTTTATACCTTAATTTATATAATCCTCACAAAAGCCCTGTTGAGATAAATATTATCACTCCCGTTTTGCTAATTATTCAGATTATGGAATACATTAAATACTAGCACCAGGAAAAGAACCCAGATGTGCCTGACTCTAGACCAAATCTGCTAATTATGTCTTGTCAAAAGTAAGGTTATGACTTTTATATCCTGAGTAGCTAGGCAGAGAAAAAAAGAACCAATAATGCTGGGTATAGAACCACGGAAACTGCAAAATATCTTTACAGCAAAAACCCTATGCTACTAATGTCATTTTAATTTTGAAGTCACCAGCTGTAAATGGCATCCAAAAATAAACAAATCAAAACAACAAAAAGTCTTATTTTTTTGTCACTATGTAACAGACTTCTAAAACTTACATTTACTTGGATATCTTTTGAATTTTATTAAATGCCACCTCCTTCCCCCCCCCACTACTGTGTCCCTCTCATCTATGTTTCATCATTAATAGCACCATTTTCAATGATATTTATTATATAGGCTTACTATATTTAATCTTTTTTTATTCTCTGCTGTACCATATAATTATTTTTGATACCATACAGAAGCCATTAAAAGTATATGAGACAGAAAGAATCTAAGAAACCCCAGGTTGTTTTCTGTGGTGTCTTTCTATACAGATAAAACTAAGGAACTGAATAGAATTCACAGAAAACTCACAAACATAGGAAAGATAAGAAGCATCTGCTTTTAGATGAATGTGTAAAGATAACAGCTATCTCAGTATCAGCATCATAATCCAATGTTTAAAGGACATTGGATTTGGTGTTCTATATGTAGGATTTACTATGTGTAGCATTTCGGGTTGTTTACCTAGTCTCTTCAAATGTTATCTTCCTCATCTGCAAAATAAAACACCTCAAAACAAAACAACAACAGAAAAAGGATCTGAATTACTATCTCATAAGATCACTGTGACTATTACATGAGATAATGTATACAAATCCCTTGACATAGCCATTGAAGTTCTTTCCATTGAAAGTTAATTCTTTTATTTAAATGAAAGTAAAACATTTTTGATATGTGCTGACTTAAATGAAGAAAGTATCTTTGTTTCCCTAAGGTAATTAAAATATATTGTCATTGTGATAAAATTTAAACTGTACCATAGTCTCTCTCTCAGGCTGCATCACAATAAAACATAAATAAGTTGTTAAAATGTGACTGATTTAGTTGAATTGATCACTGGATTTCTATGCAAAAAAGTTTATTTATTTTGTTGAATTCAGTTGGTATGGGTTTAGAGTTTGGTTCTTAGACCCATATAGACAAAAGCTTAATCATAAAGCTCATCCATCTATCCCCTCTTCTTGGAAGCAAAATATCCAAGCTGGTACACTCATTTCAGGCAGGTGCCATTTATCCAGTTACAAAAGGTTAACTCCTCCAACAGTTCCAAGAAGGCCAAAGTACTAATGCCTTATGATCAGAAAGCCTCTGCAGCCTGGCCTCTGCTTAGCTACTAAGCATGATAACTATGGGCTTCCCTTCCCACCACTTTCCTCAGATACCCCGTGTTCTAACACCACTAAAGTACTTTGTACTTCCAAGTGATTCTTTCCCTTGTCTTTCCTCTCACTGAGAAGTCCAGTTCTAGGCCAAATCCTTCTTGTGACCTTTCAGGCCCAACTGTAGGAAATTACAAGGCTTGCCATGGTAGGCATCATAGAAAAAGTTGTTCTCCCACCCTAGACTTGGTGTTCACTGCAGTTCCTGGAGAAAGTTTAAGACAAGGACCCACTTTCTCTGGGCTGGTTCCTGCACATATCTGTATTCCCAGCCCAAGTGTCTCCATTCTGAAGGAGACACTTGGCCGAGGTACTTTTCAGGGACCTCTGTTAGAGTCTCTTTCTAAGGGAATCTTGACTAAATCACTCTTCTCCTCTCCAACTCAGTATTTTTGTACTCTTAGTTTTTTAATGGACCTACAGAACATTTTTTTTTTTTTTACTGCTCCTCAGGGGTGAAATAATTACCCTTACCTGCACTGCTGTATCATCTGAGTGACCCTCATTAGATGTGCTGTTCTGTGGGGGAAAAAATGGAACACTAGGGTTTCTGCTTCTTGCATATAATTTTTCAGTACCTGAATAAGGGCATGATTGTTATTTATTTAACTTTATTGACTTAATTGGCCAACTGGGCAATGAAGTTGATCAATTAAGTCAATGAAGTTAAATAAACAAAGGACTTTTCTAGACATATGAAGAGTGCCATAACTGGCAGCTATGATAATCTTCATATGTCTAGAAAAGTTCTTTACATGCTGCCAGGCACAGCAAAGTATTCTCAGAATTTTCTGTTCTCTGACCCATAAGAATTTGAACTAATCCCTACTTTATAAATGTTTATCTTCGTCCTACATATACCTCTACATTTATATTACTCTCATTTTTATGTGGCTTTAAAATTTTCTGCTCTCTTCACTTTTGTTCCTAAGAGACCATGAGACTTTTGAGGAGACACTGTGGCATATTCATTTTTTCCCTATATAAACTATGACAATACGTGACACATTCTGGGTGCGTGTTAAAAATGTTCAATGAGTCAATCTTATCAAAATCTAGTGAATGTTTCAACATTAGCTTCTTATAAAGACATATTTTCTTTGCTTTATATAATCTTAAAAAGAGATTTACAATGTAAAAACAACGTAATGTAAAACCTAACATCTTCCATTATCAGAAAATGAGATGTTAAAAGAAAATAATTTCCCAAGTATCTAAGGCCTGCATCATTAAATGCCAATTTCTTTTATTGGTTTTAAGCATTTTTGCAGTGAGTGCCATTCACACTGTATTCCCTAATTCCCCATTTTTTTTTTTACCTCACTGCTATATATGTAGATAACCATCAATTTACATTCACATTTACCTTCTCACATAATTACAGTGAAATAATGTTCTGTAGAGTTTAAAATATCTCCAATTCTGAACTCTTCATGAATATTCCAATTGCTGCTGTGGTTATAAAAGACTGGTTATTAAAATTAAAATATAATATTTAAGCTATGAAGATACAAACTGAAATGGAAATAATTTACTTATTATTGTCATATAAGAATACTATTCAAAAACATTCTTCCAAGTATTAAAATATTGCACTTAAACTTTTGCAAATCTATAGTCACTTAAATAAAAGCACTACTTTAATCTAATAAAGAAAACTAGTTTAAAAAATCTTTTAAGAAATACCAAAATTGGCTCAAAATTCTTGGTGTGACTGGATATTCAGCAAAATCCCTTTTTTATTGTTGAATTACTTCTAAAGACCCTTCCCTTCTATGCTTAGTATATGGACAATTGGATAATTATCCAAGCCTGGAAGAGTAATTATGAGTAAAAACCCTTGGTAAATAGGAAAAAAGTGGTAGGCTAAGAAACCCCCCAGATGGACTCTCTGGAGAATGTGCATCTATACCAAGTCCCTGCAAGAAGTTCTTTTCACAAACAGTCCCCTTGTAGTCATTGTAAATGAAGGAACTCAGATTGAATAATAAAAAGAAGAAATGAAATATTGTAGCACTGGCTACAGTATTAATCCAGAGGAAACAAGTTCTTTTTGAGAGTTGTCTAACCCATTGGCAGGGGAATATGTGGGAAGCCCTTGAGCAAATGGTCTGCTGTAAAAACCATCTTATTTGATGGATTGGTTTATTCTTCTAATGACTGTATTCTTCATATTTTGCTATCCATCAACTTGTTTTGAGCACTTTCCTTCTTGAGTTTATATTGTATTGCCTTGTCTTTTAAGATAAAGTTTGCAGATTAAGGTTATTGTTTTTTATTTTGGTGACAAAATAATTACAGGAATATTTTAGTGTAATCTAAAAATTTAAAAATGCCTGTTCTCAGTTGCTTCTAAGTAGGATGTAGTAGTATTTAGTAGAGGCAAGCTGCTATCTACTAAAAACAGGCAATGTGAAATATTTAAATAGAAATAATGTTGTGACCTATTGTTTAAAAACATCAAATGCCTACAAAGAAGTAATGGATACAAAGAAGTTGAGACAAGTTAAAAATTTTGCAGAGTGAAGAGCACTTTCTAGGTAAGGTGAAATATTTAGCGATTTCTTTCCTTGGACATCTTCTCTAAGTCTGTTACAGGTGGATAACTTGTCTCTCTTGCCTTTGTCAGAAGTTTCTAATAGGGAAAATAGAAAAGAGTGAACTTTGGGGTATAGCTTAAGGAGTTATAACCAGAGGAACACAGAAATCACAGCTAGTTTTCCCCACTAACCTTTACCAAACGTTAGAGGCGTGCATGAATATGGGAAATTGAAACAGCAGAATAAAATGTTCTACAGTGTTTTGATGCTTAAGAAGCAAAGCTCCACTAACAAACAAAACGTCTACTGCTCATATCATTTATGATATTTTAACCTGAATAAGTTAAAGAGATAAGCTAAGTTCAAAACATCTGAAAGTACAAATTTTCAAGCTTGCCATATGAGAGAGAAAGACACACACAGAGAAATACTTCAAGAGGAAGCTATATATGAGAGAGAGATATGGAGTAAAAGAGAGAGATAAAGATTGATATACAGTCTCACAGAGAGAGAGAGAGAGAGAGAGATCGACCTAGAGTCTCAGAGTACTAGAAATAATGTTTTTGTTTCGTTAGGTTTCTATTAAATTGGAAACTTTTTCAACCATTATTTATTCAAGTGATTTTATGTCCACCTCCATTTGTAGGTTTCCGTTATGTATGGTAGATAAAGTGATATTTCCCACATGCCATTGTCTCTCTGTTTTGTTTTTAGTTTTGTATTTTTCTCTACTCCAGTTGGCAGTTTCTATGGTTATGAATTCAAGCATACTGTTTACATTTGTTGTTTTCTGTAGCATCAAATCAATTCTTGAGCCTATCTGTAGAATGTATGTGAGAGGTTTTATTTTTTAACTCAAAGTGTTCTATTTCAGTATTTCATATATCTCGCATTGCTTTACCTACATATACTCATATGAGTTCACATGCATATATAATGTTAATGTGATTGAATACGTTTTTGATAGTTAGATTAAAATTCTTACCTGCTAATCCCAATATCTCTTTTAATTATGGACCCACTTCTTTTGTCTGACCTTTCTTATGTACTATTGGATCATAACTTTTTGCTTCACCATAGTTCTACTAATTTTTGATTAAATGCTTGACATTGTGACTCTGAGTTGTTCAGTGGTAATTTTTGTGTGTGTTTTTCTTTGAATATTGCCACACTTGGTTTGCCAGCAGTTAATTATTGGTAGGTTGCTTGATTGTCATAGCTCTCTGAAAGCTTTGTAGAACTCTTTCCTGAGCCACTTTAGCCCTACTATTAAGGCATGGCTCCTCCGGAGGAATCTCATGACTCAACCTGGTGTTTAATAAGACCTGTTTACTCTTGCTACTTAGAACACAATTATTTTTTAGCAGTGTGCCAAGTTCTAAAGATAGTTTAGTTTACAACTCACCAGTACTTCTTTGTCTGGTCTTGTGGAATTGCAGCTTTTATATAAGCAGTTTGGTATTCAACAATAGTATCAAGGAACCTAAATAATATGTATAATTTTTTCTTATACGGTTCCATTATCTCTTCACTTTACTCCACAGAATCAAGTTATTGCATCCTTCACCAAATCCAACCTCTTTTGTCCTCCACCAAAATGTATTTCTATATTTTCAATTAAAAATGTATGCTTTTTAACTGAGCTTGTAGCAGTATTGACAATGAAGTCAACTATTTTGTTTTAGAAAGACAAAAATTCTAAAAGTGATACTTGGATTCCATGAGTCATTAGGAAAAAAAAAATTATTAGAATTAACTATTTACTTTATTTGAACCATTCAATGACACTGGTATTATTTAGCTGTTTGTAAAGTTCCTCTTCTGCTAAAAGAGGCAAAATTTAACATTTATGATAGCTACTTGAGACAGCTTGAAATTTAAAATGAAAAAAAGTTTAAAAATGCACATACTTGATTTAAATGAAAAGACATGCTTCATGGAATAAAATGTCAATGTACTTCTAATGTACTACATGTTAAATCATCATCTTTCATACAATCTTGCTAACACTACTAATTTTGAAGTAGATGCCAATGCTTTTTCAGTAGAGCTGTGTCTGAGGAAATTCATCTGATCGCTTATGTTATTATAACCCCACAATGGAAAGTACACATTTTGTGCAAGTTATATGTTCACTATGTGCTTTCTTGGGGAATGAACATTTAAATGTAATTTTCATTAAACATTACTGTTTTGATCATTGCTGCTGAAAGTGTTCATTGCAAAATACATCGGCAACTCATAAACAAATAAAAATGTACTGCCAAACAAAATGTATTACTTCTAATACATTTTGTATTAGTTTTACAAAATGTAGAACTTCCAGACTACTCTGTGTAGGTTATGGCTGTATTGCTCGGACTACTTGCCACACATTTCCTATATTTGAAATTTCTAATATTCTACATTTCCCACTGAGCCCACTGACTTGAAGTCTTAGCTTTATGTGAAGGCTGTGCCATAAACTATGGTAAATCTAGCTGATACATCTAGTATCTGTTAGGCAGTGCTATTGAATACTTCCTTGTATTACTTCCCAAGACTACAAGGAATAACTGTCTATAATAATGAGCATCTAAGCACACTTCACAGGTTTTTGCTTTAAATTCTGCATGCTGTCTAGAAGAAAATGTGTAGTAGGTTAGATTTCATATGAAAGTGTTAATGAAAATAGAGATCAGTTACCACTGGTCATAATTCAGATTAAACTATGTGTTACAAAGAGTAAACCTTCTTTAATGAACAAGGATTTCATAAGTAAATATATGACAGAAACGACAGGTACAAAGGAAAGCCTCCAAATCGACCTTGCCTTACTTGAATGAAACTTTTAATTATAATGTGTTACTGTTAACATTACAGCTCAGGAACAAATTTCAACACAGATGGAATTCCAGTACAACACGCCTATCTTGGGACTTCCCTAAGCAAAGAAGACATATAGTCATCCTGTCTTAGGGAAGTGCCCCTCCTTCCATGTATCTTAGTCAATTGTTTGAATTATTATCCCTAGTTCTATTATTTAATTTTTATATACCTTCTCCACCAGACAATGAAAGCAGAGACTGTTACTCATTGGGTATTGCTAACAATGGACAGTATACTGAGTTATTCTAAAATTTTAATAAATATTTGTCGAATGGGGGACACTTCCAATAAAATTCACATAGTCTCACGATTTATGAGAACTATATGAAGTTCTGGAAAATTCTTTGGTTAGCAGTATCAACCTTACAGTACAATTTGCAGTTCAAACAAATTCTGAAGAACACAAATGCAAATTTAAAAATTAATACAAAGAAGTAGGTGTGTATATAGAATGGCAGTAGGTGAAATGGGAATAAAATATGATAAAATATACAGCTCTTAGCAATAAGGATTGTATTATGAAACAAATTTTGATTCACATCAAGTGGCATGCAAATAGAATAGGAGTCATGTATTTGGAAAAGAAAGGATTCATAGTGGATGCTAGAGATGCATTAAAGAAATTTTATAAAGACATTAGTGAGATCTTCATACATGGAAACTTGTGCTAGACTTTGAAAGAAGAAACTCTTAAGGAGGTATTTATATAAGAAGATCATGTACAAAATGTTGAGATGGGACTATGTCTGACATATGTGGCTACTGTCAGGAACAGTTGAGATGAGGCAATGTTTTTTCCTTTGAGACAGGGTCTTGCTCTTTTTCCCAGCTGGAATGCAGTGACATGATCTCGGCTCACTTCAACCCCCACCTCCCGGGTTCAAGCGATTCTGCTTCCTCAGCCTTCCGAGTAGCTGGGATTACAGGTGCCCGCCACCATGCCAGGCTAATTTTTGTATTTTTAGTAGAGACAGAGTTTCACCATGTTGGCCAGGCTGGTCTCTAACTCCTGACCTCAGGTGATCTGCCCGCCTTGGCCTCCCAGAGTGCTGGGATGACAGGCGTGAGCCACCTCACCTGGCCAAAGCAAATCTTTTCTATAAAAGAGCAGGGGATGGATAACTAACTAGAGTCAAGTTGTAAATTGTCTTATAAATGTTCTTGGAAGGAAAGTTTCTAATTCTATATCCCGATTCGTTGAAAGCCATAAAAATAATAGAGAAAGACAATTTAGAAAATCCTTAAAGCGCTTTCAAAGTAAATTTTTGGAGAGGGTTATTTATCAAATTTGAGCTGGGTCAAGCCACTAGACATTGCAAATGTCAGAAAATCAAAATCAAACTGGATTAAAGAATAAGTTGATTTATTACATTA
Source organism: Theropithecus gelada (assembly GCF_003255815.1). Taxonomy (NCBI): domain Eukaryota; kingdom Metazoa; phylum Chordata; class Mammalia; order Primates; family Cercopithecidae; genus Theropithecus; species Theropithecus gelada. Next base: position 34,209,324 of record NC_037681.1, on the reverse strand, counting down.
TTGTAAACAGAAACTCCAGAGGCAAGACTTCCTTCAGGCATGGCTTAATAAAGAAATTAACTCCAATTCTGTAATATTCTACGTCCTGTTACCTTGGCTTGACCTTTTAATGTGTGTAGCTTTCTTAATGGTTATAGCACAGCTACTGTTAGCAACTGGCGCAATGCAGTTCCTTGTTTATATTCAAATATTAAACTTTGCACCAATTGGTCTAACCTGGACCAGTAGCTATAGAAAGAAATTCTGTGGTTAGCTTAATATTGTTATTGGCTGTTCTTAAACACATTTTGGGCTAAAAGATGTGACTTTATTTGTGAGCTTAAAAAAATCAGAATTCCCTTCCAAACCACAAAACTATACTCTAAAAATAAACCTGGGTATCAATATTAAAAAGACACTAGAAAAATGTGGGCAATTACTGACATCCATCCTTTGGGTACGTAGTGAGAAGCAGGATAAATTCTGATTCTTTTTCTATATTGTCTTGTGCTAGCAATTAAAGTTTAACAGTTACATATAGTCAGGCCTCTGTATGCACAGGTTGTGCATCATGGATTCAATCAACTGCGGATTTTAAATGTTTAGGGGGAAAAAAGGATCATTGCCTTCAGTACTGAACACATACAAATTTTGTTTCCTGTTATTATTCCCTAAACAATATAATGTAACAACTATTCACATGGCATTTATATAGTATTAGATATTATAATTAATCTAGAGATGATTTAAAGTATATGGAAGGATATCTGTATGTAAAATGCAATTACTATACCATTTTATATAAGGAATTTGAGGCTTTGTGAATTTTGGTAGCTGTGGGGTTGAGGCAATCCTGGAACTGATTCTCCATGGATACTGAGAAACAATTTACATTAAGTTGTTACAATTCCTGGAAATAAATGTACTCAGAACTATCTTTTAGTTTTATAAGTATAGTATAAGACTTCATGATAAAGATGAACAAAAATAAAATTAATCTTAGTTTCTGGACCTTTGTACCTATGAATAAGATTAGCTATTTTCTGACCTATGACCACAAATTTTAATTAAATTACAGTGAAATAAACAGACACATGAAATCTTTGACATAGGTACTAAAACACTAAAGTGCGCCTTTCCCCAAGATGACCAAGAGTGCACTAGCAGGGCATTGCTTTCTTTTCTTTTCTTTTCTTTTTTTTTTTTCTGAGACGGAGTCTGGCTCTGTCCCCCAGGCAGTGGCACGATCTCGGCTCGCTGCAAGCTCCGCCTCCCAGGTTCACGCCATTCTCCTGCCTCAGCCTCCCGAGTAGCTGGGACTACAGGCGCCTGCCACCGCGCCCGGCTAATTTTTTGTATTTTTAGTAGAGACGGGGTTTCACCGTAGTCTCGATCTCCTGACCTTGTGATCCGCCCGCCTCGGCCTCTCAAAGTGCTGGGATTGCAGCGTGAGCCACCGCGCCCGGCCAGGCATTGCTTTCTAGTAGCAGAAGAGCAGACCTTTTAAAACTTCTTTCCTCATTTGCTTCATTCATTTATATACAAACTCAATTAAAAAATAAAATGCTAAAGAACTGTGAAAGTGGTAAACACGATTTGATAGACATGCTTATGTGTGATCTCATTTAATTCACCAAACAAGCATGGGGATTCTTACAAAGGAGATAACTAAAGCTCAAAGAGAAGCTAAATACTTCGTCACATTTGCACAAATTAGCAAGTAGAAGAGCCTGGATGTTAGGTCAAATGGGATACTTGGGAAGGCAATTCCTACCTTACTTTGTTGCTCTGACTCATTAACATTTAGGATTTTCCAGTAGATGTATTCAAAGTTAATTGAATTTAGCCTAGTTAATTTCCTAATGAAGGAAGTCCAGATGATTGCCCTTTGGATCAACTTCTTGGTACATGTCTTCCCATGAGTAGAATTGATATGTATTGCCTGCATTCTCTTTACAGTAGTACGGCCAAATCTCTGTCTTTGTTGAAGGGATGACTCTAGATCTGCTTTTCCCACTAAACAAAACAAAACAAAACAAAACAAAACAAAACAAAACAAACAAACAAACAAAAAAAACTTTCTTAAAAGTATTATATCTAAGAATTGGTATTTTCACACTCTATCTCACCATTCTTTTAATGGATTCTAGTAGTCAGTTGAGTTCTTTATTCTACAATTAAGAAATATTAAAATGCCAACATTTGTTAAGAGCAATGAGAGCTTGGTTTATATTCATAATAAGGATTATATGATTGCTATATTTTTTTCCTGAAACACTATTTAGACAGGTTGTATGAATCAAAGAGTGGTAGTAAATTAGGGGAAAAAATAAAGGAATGTTAAAGTTTACTACAGAAGAAGGAAATTCTCAGAGAAAGACAGGAAATATAGTAAGATAGTCTTCACTGTTGCCTCTAATTATCCTTTATGCTGGAAGCACAATTGGGAGGAAAATGCAAGGATTCTCTGCTTCTTATGTCTAATTGCCAAAGCCATACTACAGGAATTGCATTCTTAATTCAGTGTTTTGTCTCCCTTTCTATTATGGATATATAGTTTAAACTTTTAAAGTCTATTCCTCATGCCTCTTTTTAAAAAATAAATTTTCATACAATGTTATTTCGTAATAATTTCTGTTTCAAAATTATTGGTTTTAGTATTTTTCAAGAACTTATGAGTTTAAACAAATTATTTTTTTCTTTCCTTAAATACCTATATTTGGGAATGCAGAGCTATGTATGCCCATGTGTTTCTCTTTAGAGAATATAGCGCTCATGACTGTTCTGTTTTCAGTTGTGAAGAAAAAATGCTAAAAGTTTCTCTGACTAACAAGGTCACCTAATCATCCCTAGCAATCAAACTATCTGTAAATGTCACTGCACTTGTTCACAAATTTCCAGCTGCTAAGAAAACTATGAAGACTTTGCAGGAGTTTTAAATTTTTCTTTTCTCTGACCTCTAATACATGTTTGAAGGCCACTAGACAACTAAAAGCTGAAATTTTCACCAAGGAAGTTGCCTAATCAAACTCATTCAATCTGTTCATATCTATATAAACAGTTGAATGTCATGCTGTCCTACTTTTAAAATACATTTTTCTTAAAGTATTTCATTTTATTTTTTAAGTTGATTGAGTTCTTGCCAACTGGAGTAGGAAATCACAGGATCTGCTTGCTAATTACACGAAAACATTCAGGTTAGTTTTTTTCAGCAAGAATATATTAAATTCAACACTTTCAATATACCACATTGGCCGAACATAAGTGCTTATTCAGGCATCTTGAGGCATCCATACTGAGGTTAATCAGATTTCTATTGTAAGAACCTCAGGAGTCTCACTAAAGGCACAAGATAGGGACAGCCTGATATGTCTGACCGAGCTTACAAATAGTTTGTATACAATGGTCAGTCACAAGCTTTCATACCATGGTGTTAGATGTGCAAATAAGTCATATTAAGAGAAAAGAGAGTCAAGAAACACAACTTTGTTTGGTGAAGAGGAGTAATCTTGGTGTCTCATTGTGTGATGTTGAGAGGTGAAGCCGGCTGGGCTTCTGGGTTCAGTGGGGACTTGGACAACTTTTTTGTCTAGCTAAAGAATTGTAAACACACCCATCAGTGCTCTGTGTGTAGCTAAAGGTTTGTAAATACACCAGTCAAAACTGTAAAAATGCACCAATCAGTGCTGTGTGTCTAACTAAAGGTTTGTAAACACACCAATCAGCACTCTGTAAAAATGGACCAATCAGCACTCTGTAAAATGGACCAATCAGCAGGACGTGGGCGGGGCCAAATAAGGGACTAAAACCTGGCCACCCAAGCCAGCAGCCACAACCTGCTTGGGTCCCCTTCCATGCTGTGGAAGCTTTGTTCTTTCACTCTTGGCAACAAATATTGCTGCTTCTCACTCTTTGGGTCAGCACTACCTTTATAAGCTGTAACACTCACTGCAAAGGTCTGCAGCTTCACTCCTGAAGTCAGTGAGACCACAAACCCACTGGGAGGAAGGAACAACTCTGGACATGCCACTTTTTTTTTTTTTTTTTTTTTGAGATGGAGTCTTGCTCTGTTGCCCAGGCTGGAGTGCAGTGGCGCAATCTCGGCTCACTGCAACCTCTGCCCCTCCAGGTTTAAGCAATTCTCTGCCTCAGCCTCCAAAGTAGCTGGGATTACAGGCGCGTGCCACCACGCCTGGTTAATTTTTTTGTATTTTTAGCAGAGACGGGGTTTCACCATCTTGGCCAGGCTGGTCTTGAACTCCTGACCTCGTGATCCACCCACCTTGGCCTCCCAAAGTGCTGGGATTACAGGCGTGAGCCACCGCGCCCAGCTAACATGCCACCTTTAAGAGCTGTAACACTCACTGCAAAGGTCTGTGGCTTCACTCCTGAAGTCAGCAAGACCACGAACCCACCGGGAGGAAGAAACTCCAGACACACCATCTTTAAGAGCTGTAGCACTCACTGCTAGGGTCCGTGGCTTCATTCTTGAAGTCAGCAAGACCAAAAACCCACCGGAAGGAACAAATTCCGGACACAATGTCATTAAAATTGACCTTTGTCTTAGTTTCTAGGAAACTTACACTAATGTCACATAGTGAACTTAAAAAAAAATTAATGATTGAGTAAAATGTTTAGACTCATATTGGTATGTAATCATAGTGATGGTCACCTTACAAGGTTTCATTCAACTGAAAGCATACGTGATAGGAAAAGAAGGCCATATGAAAAAATACAATTTGGAAAATAGGCATGAAACAGAATATTCTAATGTATCCAATACTTAGATGCACCCTAAAATAGGTGAGATTAACAGAGATGAGAAAATACTCTGTTTATGCTGAGCATCATTCTTAGAATAAATCTCCTTCTACACACTTACACACTTGAAAGTGACTACTTAGAAGCACACATATGCATATAGCAATTAGAGAACAAGCAACTAGAAAGTCCCATATACAGTGGCAACATTAACTGAAGGAATCTGATCCCACATTGCAGGAGGAGAGAATACACTGGGTTATTTATAAACAATTGTTTCTTTAGGCATGGTTTATTTCTTATTTATATTTGAATTAGTATGGCACCTGGTGCAAACTTTGGTCATGTTGGACTCAAAAGTGTATGTTTATTTTAAAAAATGTACATTGTCTAAATATCCACATTAGCTCTTGGGGAAAAAGTGATAAAGACTACTTGACGCGAGGGATAGTGGGCTATTGGCTACATTGGTTATGGAGGCTAAGTGAGGAAAAACAAACTTTGATTCTGTTTGTTAATTTGATTCTATTATGTTAGCTTCTCCTTTTACTTTGTGTCATGGGTGGCAGTTTCAAAGGTAGTAATGTTTGTTCTTGTGCAATATAAGTGATACCATTATTAGTGCAACCAAACCATCAAACCTCACATTCACCGCACTCTGAGAACTGAAACCACATTTCATTCTCTACCTTTACATGATTTCTCTATTCCTCTGATTTCATTAGCATGACTTCATTGTTCTAGCAGTTTCTTGGAAACAACCAAATGGTTTGATTGTTCAGTACGAAAACTTACCAAAAGATCAATTGACTTTGCAATGAAAAACTTCATTAGTTTTCTGTGCTATAAGATTCCCTAAATCCTTTGTGTCAAATTCTTCACCTTAGTGTTCCCAACAATTCTGTACTGTTGTGTCTTGATTTGAATCCAATGTTCTTTACATCCTTACATTGAAAAACCCACCTTAAATCAAACTTCCAATATCTCCATTTGATACACTGACAAACTTTGTGAGGTAATGTTCCCTATGACCCCATGACCTAGGTCTGTAATATATACAGCTTTGACTTTTCAACAGGTTTTGTTGGTAACACTGGGGGAGTCAGTTTCTGACAGTTTTTGAGGCCAATTTTTTTTTTTACAATTATTTACCACAGAAAGCAATTCCACTTGTGTTTCTTATTAACAATGTCACCTTTCCTTATCTTACCTTGAAACAGTTGGCATTATTCTCTTTCATAGGACTGAAGTTTCCAATACACATCACATAGATGAGACACCTGGTTTTCTCTCTCTCTCTCTCTCTCGGGAAAGAAGAAAAATTTTTGAAAATGTAAATTTTGACAGTTAATCTTTTTTCTCACGAGTTACAAAGGAGATATTACTGTTTGTCTGAAAAGTTAATTTCAGAACTTCTGGTTCCTAAATGGCAAAATTCCTCTTGGATCATCCCTCCCAGAGATAAGTATTATAAACTTTGTGGAAAAATAATAGAATGCAAGTAAATCTGGAAGGAAACAGACATTTATAAGAAGGGAAAGGCACAAGATGAGTTTCTAAAACTAACAGCTTAAGCCTTAGAAGTGACCAAATTTAGGACCACATAGCGTGGTTAGAATTTGAAAGAAAACACACAGTCTTTCTAACATCAAGAAACATAAGTGTTTCAGGCAATCAACACCACTTAAAAGTGAGAGGGAATCTAGTAAAGGAGAAATCCAGAGAGGAAAGCACCACATGCTGTGTAGCTGTGTATGTATATTCTCTGCCAACACTTCTGACTGACCCCTAAATCACTACATACATGCATGGTCCAGATTTCAAGAAATGTGCTGAAACTTGAACTGCACTCCAAGAGAAAGGTCTTACACTTGAGTTGATCTAAATTAATTGCCTACTAAAACAAACAAATGAACAAGCAGCAATACCAATACTTTTCAGAGGACTACAACGTAACGTGACTTCCATAACAAAATTTTCAGTTGACTGGATAAAATTCACAATTATCCAACAATAAAAACAAAACAGAAAAACAACCATTTTCAAAAGAAAGTAAATGGAAAGTTTGTGAATTTTTGACTATTTGAGGCTCAAAATGTCTTTAAACTCTCAAAATTCTACAGGGATGAGAAAACTGAAGAAGCCACTCTGACAGCAAAAAAGGGCAAATTATTTAATAGCCACATGTGATGAAACCAAGGAGGTAAAAACCTTACAAAGACACAGGGCTTTGTGTTTGATATTGTAACTGGCTAGGAATTTTGAGTCCTTACTCTTGTGCAATGACAAATACTCTATTTTTATTTAGGAAAACAAGTGAGCTAAATATTAGTAACCAAAAGAGTGAAATACAGTTTACCAATTATTTCCAGCTCTCTATTTTCTGAAGACATAATACAATTTCACCTCCTGGAGCATTTTGTGGTTGGGTGGGACCATACACTGAATTAGAAATCAGTGGTAGACAAGTTAGTAGCATGTCACTGAAGAGACATATTATTCACATACATATTGACCAGCCCATTTAAATGCAAAATAAACCCAAGCAGATTTTTATTTTTCTCTCTAGCATAGAAACTAGGAGCATCCAAATGAGTGGTTACTGTTTACTAGGTTTCTAAAGGATTACAACCGAGCAGAAGCCCTCCTGTAACCCAAATGGCTAAGAATTTCTAGTGAGAAATAAATATTTGTTGCTTAAGAATATAAAGTTCTTGTAAAAAAATCACACATTATGTTTTTGAGGATGCTGGTTATTTTAGAGAAACATGGATGGCCTATGCTGACCACTGAGAAAACTCAACTAACTACTTTAGTTTTCCCTGTTGGCTGTGATGAGTCACTCAGTCAGAAGACCTCTGGTGTGTGTGATGTACTTGATCTTCCATAGCTTTTACTGAAACTTTGAACATTCTGTCAGTTCTCTGTCCTGCCTCATTTGCTACAGAAAACCCCATCTCTATCATGACTGTCTATCAGATTTTCTTTTCCACTTTTAGCTTTTCTCATTCTAAATTTAAAGAATCTACTGTCTAGATTTTCTCTCAGTATTTCTAGCTATGACAAACTCTCTTCATCTCTAAATAAGGGTAATAACAGATCATGCATTAGGGAGTTGTTAGAGGGATTTAAAATATAGATGTTAAGAATGTAGACATGTCTGTTGGCATTATGATCACCATCATCATCCCATCACTACCAGCATCTTTAGCTCTGCAATCTTACAACAGATATGGAGACAGTTGAAGTGATTTTCTATGTAATGTCAAGAACTATTGGATCACCTCAGCATTATTTCCTTAAGTATCTCACTCAGATATTGGGGTTACTCTACCCTCATTTTATCAATTTTTCATTATCGGCAGGTCTTACCTTATAAACAAAGCACAAACGTTATCTGTTCAAAGATACCTTCATACTTACCGATGCATTTTCATTCGCACTCCTGCTGATCTTTCTTTGGATTTGACCCAAATGGATCAAAGTAGGAAATTGTAACTGTAGAGACTCAACATATCTACATTTTAGTCAAGGCCCATTTGAATTTTACTCCTTTGATACATGCTTGGTGATAAAACTCTTTTCTCCTTTGGATGAGAAGAAGATATTTAGCATTATCATGCATTCTCAGCTGTATAGTTTGAGGACTGTATACTCTGAGAGCTTCTGACTTTCATCCTAATAAGTGATGCTCTGCTTTTTGGACTAAAAATAAAATCTCAGTTATCCACCATAAATAAAGTTCTAGAGATCTGCTACACGACATTGTACCTATAGATGTTAATACTTTATTGTACACTTAAAAATTTGTTAAGAATGCGCTTATCTCATGTTAAGTGTTGTTACCACAATAACAATACTTTATCATATATTAAAAAATCTGTAAAGAGGGTAGATTCTCATGCTAAGCGTTCTTACTACAATAAAAATTTTTAAAATGCAACAAATAACAACAGCATTTTAACAATACTCCTGCAAAAAGTTTAAAAATATCCATTGAAATTCACAACTGAGATTTTTTTTTTCTTTAATCAAACTAGATTGTCTCTTTTCCTGTGGCAGTAAATGTACTGGTTTGTTAGGGGAGAGACCATGGAAAGGAAGGATCAATGTGAACAAGTAAAATTTCAGTTTCAAATCTTCATGTTATATTTTGCAACACTAACAGTATAATAAGGCTGAAATTTTGGGCTAGAAAAAATATTAAATTAACACTCTACGCTTGACATTGCTAATTGGAAAACTTATGTGTTGATAAAAGCACTCTGTCCCCTACTCTTTCTGTTTCTAACAAACAGTGGTTCTATCACTTAAGCTCCACTCAGCTACAGGCCAAAGCATTTCTGGCACTCACAGACTCCCTTCTTTGTATTTCAGCCCCTTTCTGCCTTCTCTGAAAGAGAAAGAACATGCAGTTCTAAAACTTCAAGTTTTGCTTTTCTTTTTTGTCTCAATTTACCTTTTTTATTTTTTAATGAGTACTGATATTCTCTGGCTATGACCAACAATATTCCTCACCTCTGCTGTTTTTTTTTTTTTTTTTTGCACTGACGTATGATTATTCTTTTTTCTATATAACCTATATTTTAAATGTGATTCAAGTTATATACCTTAAATATCATATTTATCTATCAGTAAATTACTTACGGAACTCTTTACTTTGTATCCTTGAATATAGAGATGGTATCATATAAGTTGGTAGCCCAAAAAGTGTCCAGATTCCTAAATTAACATGAAAATGTTCAAAAACGTTTATCGTAAGAATTTTTCAATCGACTTTAGTGAAAATGTTTAGAATATGTTACATACCAATAGAAAGCTACTAACAAGAAGACTTTTTCCTTTTCCCCACTCCCTTATGGTATAATATGAATATAGTTCAAAAAACACATAACAAATTCACACTTTTGTGTTTATCCTTTTGAGAATTTACAATTTTGATACTATGGGTTTTCAAATTTCTTGATTCCCTTCAGCCAGTCTTCATATATAAATGCTGGATTTCCATAGATAGTTCCTATTGCAACTAATGACAGCATATAAATTAATCTGAAAACTGCTTCTGTTGGCCTATCTATTACAAGCCTTCCTTTTTAATGATAACCCATTTTTTTTTCCTAATGGGAAACGTGACAACAAAATGGCTTTGACAATATACCTGTAGATTTTCCCCTCTAATGGCAATTTGTATAGTTTTAAGATTATAAGCAGAAGTAAGAGAAAAAGTGGTATGCCAATGACTCAGTGGCTTTTTGTTTCATAAAAATGAATTGTGTGTGCTTCATTATACACTAAAACAATAGCCCAGCTGTTATTTACACACATTTCAAGAATGGTGACTGGAAGTTTTAAAAATGTGTAATTACCTGAGAGTTAAGAACAACCTTGTGAATCGACGATGAATAACAAGAAGTGTTTGGCAGGCCATCTAGAGTTTCAAAGAGTCATTCAACCAAGATAAAAAATGCAGATCTATTATGGGAAAAAAATACAAGCTGATGAAAACAGCTTGTGTATTTTTTTGCTAATAGACTAAACATTGCTTTAAGGAAAAAAGTGATCTTGTTCTTTATTTTGTGATAGATATTCCAAGAAAGGGGGATTTCTTACCTATTTAAGATATCCTCTTTTTTTGTCTTTGTTGTTGTTGTTTTGAGATGGTGTCTCCTGTGCTGCACAGACTGGAGTGCAGTGGCACAATCTTGGCTCACTGCAACCTCCGCGTCCCGGGTTCAAGCAATTCTCCTGCCTTAGCCTCCTGAGTAGCTGAGATTACAGGTACACACCACCACACCTGGTTATTTTTTGTATTTTTAGTAGAGACAGGTTTTTGCCATGTTGGTCAGGCTGGAATTGAACTCATGACCTCAAGTGATCTGCCTGCCCTAGCCTCCCAAAGTGCAGAGATTACAAGCGTGAGCCACCACACCTAGCCATATGACTGATACCCTTTGATCAGCCTTCTCACAGAGCTCTTAGCAGGTCACGGACATGGGTCAGAATCTCTGGTTATGGGAACATATTTTGACGTCTCTCCAGCTAAACAGGGAAGCCACCTTTACATAAAACATGAATCTTTTATTTAGAGATCACCATGAAACTCTTAATTCCACAAACACACAATTAATTATTTCTAGTCTCCTCTTACTTGCATTAGTGTTTCAGAGTTGCCACTTTGGGCAAGTGAGGCAGAGTGGTAGAGTATGGGTCACACACCTGTTCCCTATTGAAGAGAACACTGGAAAAGCAAGAACAAGCTTTCTCATGTTCTATCAAGGAAGAAAGGGGAAAGGGTCTATTCCCACCAAAGTCTGTGATAACCTAAATTTTCTGTGTATCAAGAGTTCAGATAGTCAATATAGCCCTTCACCAAAATGTCAAATATCAAGTATAGACATTAAGAAAATAAACAATGAATTTAATTAAACTTGGTTTCAAATCCCAGCTATGCCACCACTTCTGTGTTATTCTGGGAAAATTATGTGCCTTCTGTGAGCATCAGTTTCAACTGTAAATATGGAGAAAAGCATCTGCCCTAACTTATGAAATTATTTTTGGTATTAAGATAATGTAAATAAAATGCATAACACAGTATCTGACACAATTCGTACTCAATAAATATTAATGTTAATTATGATACATGAGGCTGTACATTTCTCTGAAGATTTTCGGGAGGATATTGGGTATTGTGATGAAGGGTAACAGAACACTTGATGGCCAAGTTGCCAAAAGAAACACAAGTCATATCTTCAGATTTCATATGACCCAGCAATCTTCCTTCTGGGTATATATCTGATATGGTTTGACTGTGTCTCCACCCAAATATCATCTTGAATTATAGCTCCCATAATTCCAATGAGTTGTGGGAGGGACCCGGTGGGAGATAATTGAATCATGGAGGCAGTTTCCCCTCTTCTGTTCTCTTGATAGTGAATGTGTCTCACAAGATCTGATGATTTTATAAGGGGAAACCTCTTTCTCTTGGTTCTCATTCTGTCTTTGCCTGATGCCATTAAGGCATGCCTTTGCTCTTCCCTTACCTTCCACCATGGTTGTGAGGCCTCCCCAGCCATGTAAATGTGTGAGTCCATTAAACCTCCTTTTCTTTATAAATTACCCAGTCTCGGGTATGTCTTTATTAGCAGCATGAAAATGGACTAATACAATATATATAAAAAAAAAAAGGAAAATCAATGTATTAAAGAGATATTTGCACTCCCATATTTATTATGACACTATTCACAATAACTAAGATATGAAATCAATGTAAGTGTCCATCAATGGATGAATGGATAAAAAAATGTGGTACATATACACAACAGAATATTATTAACCCATGTGTTTGCAGATGACAGGATCACATTCATTTTTATGGGCAAATAGTACTCCATTGTGTATATGTACCACATTTCCTTCAATACATTCATCTGCTGATGGACACTTAGGTAAATTCCACATCTTGGCTGTCGTGAAGAGTGCCGTAATAAACATGGGAGTGTAGACATCTCTTTGATACACTGATTTCTGTTTTTTAGGGTATGTATCTTGCAGTGGGATTGCTGAATCATATGAAAGTTCTATTTTTAGTTTTTGCAGAACCTCTAAACCATTCTCTAGAGTGGCTGTAATAATTTACATTGTCACCAACAGTGTACTCAGGTTCCCTATTCTCCATATCCTCACCAACATTTATTTTTTCCTCCAGCAAATTAAATATGTCACACCACTCTCTTCTGGCCTATAAGGTTTCCACTGAGAATTCTGCTGGCAGATATATTAGAGACCAATTGTTATATAACGTATTGTATTTGTATTTTTCCTGATGCTTTTAAAATATTTTCCTTATCCTTGACCTTTTGGAGTTGATTATTAAATGTCTTCAGGTATTCTTACTTGGGCTAAATGTTCTTAGTGTTATATGACTTTTTTGAACTTGAATATTGATATCATTCTCTAGCTTTGGGAAGTTCTCTATTATAATCCCTTTGAATAAAATTTCTACCCCTCTCTCTCTACTCCCTCCTTAAGACCAATAACTCTTAGATTTGCCCTTTTGAGGCTGTGTTCTAGATTTTGTAGGCATGCTTCTTTCTGCTTTATTTCTTTTTCTTTTGTCTCATTTGTGTATTTTCAAATAGCCTGTCTTCAAGCTCAATAATTCTTTCTTCTGCCTGATGAATTCTGATGTTAAGAAACTCTTTTACATTCTTCACTATTTTAATTGCATTTTCAACTCCAGAATTTGTTTTTAATTATTTTAATCTCTTTGTTAAATTTATCTGATAAGACTCTGAATCCTTTCTCTGTATTATCTTGACTTTTTTTGAGATTCCTTAAAATAGCTATTTTGAATTCTCTGAGAAGTCACATATCTCTGTCTCTCCAAGATTGGTCACTCCAATCTTGGACACTCGTGAACAACCACAAGCATCAAGAGCATCCAGGAAAACATCACCGCACAAAATGGACTAGTTTTCCTGGATTCTCTTAATGCTTGTGGATGTTCAAGAGTGTCTGGGCATTTAAGAGTCTGGTATTATTTTAGTCTTTGACACCTAGCCTTGGTTGTACCCATCCTTCTTGGGAAAGCTTTCCAGGTCTTCAAATGGACTAGGGTGTTGTAATCTACATCTTTGGTTACTGCAGCCATATCTACTGCTACACAGCCAGTGGTGGTGTGGCTATTGCATATTTGTAGAGGTACCACTTTGGTGATCTTGAATAAGATCCACGAGAATTCTGCGGATTACCAGTCAGAGACTCTTATTCTCTTCCCTTACTTTCTCCCAAACCAACCAACACTCTCTCTCTCTCTCTCTCTCTCTCTCTCTCTCCCCCTCCCCCTCTCTCTCTCTCCCTCTCTCGCCCTCCTCTCTCGTCTCTCTCCCTCTCCTGATCTTGCTGGAGCTGGGGGATGAGTAACACAACACCCTTGTGGCCACCAACCCTGGGGCTGTGCTGGGTCAGATCTAAACCATCATAGTACTGGGTCTCACCCAAGGCTTGTGATAACCACTGCTTTGGTACTGCCTGTGTTCACTCAAGAACTCAAGACCTCAGAGCCCTACAATCAGCAGTTGGCAAAGCCAGCCAGGATCATATCCTTCTCTTCAGGGCAGTGAGCGCTCTCCAGTTCTTGCTGGTCTCCAAGATGTCATCTGGAGTGGGGACCTGAAGTCAGAAACCTTAAGAATCTACCTGGCACTCTATTTTACTGTGGCTGAGCTGGCATCTAAACCATGAGGCAAAGTCCTTCCCACTCTTCCTTCCCCTTTATGCAAGAGGAATAGTCTCTCCCTGTGGCCACCACCACCCCATGCCCATGGTGAGTACTCTCTGACTACAACCTGTATTCATTCCCTGGGCCTTCCCAGTTGGTGTCTCACTGGGTTGCATGTCCCACGATCCATGGGTCCAAGCCCAGCACAACTCCAGGACTTGTCTGGGATTGCAGTTCTGTGGCCTAGACGGCCTCTCAAGTTTATTCAGGAACCCAGAGCCCTTTAGCTCATGGTAGTGGGGCTAGCTAGAACTCAGGTCCCAACCGCTGAGATGAGTGGCTGCCCCATGGATAGGGCTGGTCTAATTCTCCCTCTGTAGGTGTCAGCTGAGTTCTGCTTAGTGTTGCTTTCCCCTGTGACAGGGCAACACAGGGTTCAAGTGCAAAGTCCCACAATTACTGTGCTCTCATTTCTCAAAGCACTTAGATTCTCTCTCTGAGTAGTGTGGCCACTGCAAAAAGATGAGGGTAGAGTGATGCCAGCAATTCACACTGTCTTTTCTACCCTCTTTAGTGCCTCTTTCCTTGATATAGTGTTAAAACCAGGTACTACGATAGCTAACCTGATTTTTGGTTATTATGAAGGTGCTTTGTTGTTTGGATTGTAGTTCAGTTTGTATTCCTGTCAAAAGGACAATCTGTGGAGGCTTTTATTCACCCATGCTCTGCCTCCTCCGGGAATTTTTTTTTTTTTTTTTTTTTTTTTTTTTTTACTGTAAGTTCTGGGGTACATGTGCAGAATGTGCAAGTTAGTTACATAGTTATACGTGTGCCGTGGTGGTTTGCTGCACCTATCAACACATCATGTAGGTTTTAAGCCCTGCATGCATTAGGTATTCGTCCTAAAATGCTCTCCCTCCCCTTACCCCTAACCCTCCATCAGACCCTGATGTGTGATGTTCCCCTCCCTGTGTCCATGTGTTCTCGTTGTTCAACTCCCACTTATGAGTGAGAGCATGCGGTGTTTGGCTTTCTGTTCCTATGTTAGTTTACTAAGAATGATGGCTCCCAGCATCATCCATGTCCTTGCAGAGGACATGAACTCATCCTGTTTTATGGCTGCCTAGTATTGCCACATTTTCTTTATCCAATCTGTCATTAATGGGCATTGGATTGGTTCCAAGTCTTTGCTATTGTAAATAGTGCTGCAATAAACATATGTGTGCATGTGTCTTTATAGTAGAATGATTTATAAACCTTTTGGTATATACCCAGTAATGGGATTTCTGGGTCAAATGGTATTTCTGTTTCTATATCCTTGAGGAATTGCCACACTGTCTTCCACAATGGTTAAACTAATTTACACTCACACCAACAGTGTAAAAGCGTTCCTATTTCTCCACAGCCTTGCAATCTAACCATCTGACAAAGGTCTAATATCCAGAATCTACAAGGAACTTGAACAAATTTACAAGAAAAAAAAACAAAACCCCATCAAAAGTGGGCAAAGGATATGAACAGACTCTTCTCAAAAGAAGACATTTATGTCACCACAAACATATGAAAGAAAGTTCATCATCACTGGTCATTAGAGAAATGCAAATCAAAACCAAAATGGGAATATTCTTAACATGAAGAAATGATAAATGTTTAAGGTGATGCCTGCCCCAATTACACTGATTTGATCATTATACATTGCATGCTTGCATCAAAATATCATATTATCCCATTAATATGTATAACTATTATGCAGCCATAATAATTAAAATTAAAAATTAAAAAAATAAATGCTCATAAGTTGGGAAAATCTTTCTCTAAAGCTGGTTCCTTTCTCAATAATCATATTCTAATGAAACAAAAAGGCTATTCTATGCAAAGAGTTGGAAAATCCCTTGGAGTTAAGAATAATTTTATCACATTCCCACAAGGTAAGTTCCAGCCCTTAAACTGAGAGCAAAACCAAGTCCCCTGGTGTTGGAATGGTTTGTGTCATACCATAGGATATTACTCAGCGTATGTCTAAAATAGTAAGAATTTAAATGAATTTTGAAAAGGCAATTAAAACACACTATGGTTATAAAGATATATTTTTTAAATCTAAAACTTAGATCTGATATTTAATTGATGATTTGTCATTCTGTAATTTTTATATTCCTTGGCAAATTATTATAGATTATCAAAAATTTAAGTTATCTGCAATTTGACATTTAGGAAATACATTTTATTATAAAGATATATTTTCTTAAGTTGTCAGTGTTTTAAAAAACTGTCAGATGTTTACCATAATTGTAGCTCAATTATACATCTCTAATGACCCATATTCAGCCTGCAGCTCCCGTGACTTTCTCAATAGGCACTACCATTTAACTTTAGTTTGAAAGCCAGAAATGTTGTCTGCATGCTATTAGTTTCAAATTTTACAGGACAAAATGCAAGGTCTGCTGTCTCACTGAGATCAGTTTGCATATCTCATTAACATTGTATCTCCATAGTATGCACTTTTAGTAAGGTGTAAAACAATGTATTCTACTATTTTCATTAAGTTATTAGTATTACGTAAATTTTATCCAACTTTATTTGGCAAAGTTTTCTCTGACCTGGCAAAAGCAAATTTTGTCAGTATCTTCAAATACTTTATAAATTTCGTGATTTCCAAATAGCTGTCATTTGAATTATTACAGTCAATTTATTTTCAGCAGGGAGATAATAGTATCACTAAATTCATTAATCAATAAAATCAAAATTTGTTTCACTTCATTGTTTTCAGAGGCTTTATTTGCATTTTCCATATTTGTTTCTCTGTCCTTCCTCTCTACCCATGTACATATTAAGTGTATATATAACTGTATCTGTGCAGGTATGCCATACCTATTTATATATTAAAACATGCACACACAACTATGTGTAGGTGCACAGAACTTGCACATTATACACGTGCACATATTTATAGTTATGATCATCATTATCAGATGGGAATTACAAATTGTTCAATATGTATAGCTTTGTTAACGTAAAAGGAACACATTCTCTTGAACATTTTTGCTGTAACTGTTAGTCTCTAAGCTACATACGATGCATTTCAGCTTTATGTGAATTCATATAAGTTCCTTAACCTCTCATGGCCTCAGTTTGATCATCTGTAAAAAGGCCGTAATTAAAATTTATGCCTCACATTCTTGTGAAAATTAAGGTAATTATCTTGCATAAACCACTTAGTCCCTTACTTGCCCCTTGCTTGGCAAATAGCATGTAAATACTATCAGTCATTTTCAAACTCTATATTTCATAAACTTTATGACAGCAAATTATTCATTTTCTCTCTGATTTCTGTATCAATTCTGAATTATTTTTTCTGCATGGATAGCAGCCTCAAAATGTCAGGCCCCCAGCTACTCCATCTACCAAGGTGGCAGTTATCATATTTTTAGATTCCATGAACAGTAAGTTAAAAATGAGAACTGTGGCATATTTTCCACATTTATGACTTTTTAAATTAATGTATTTTCCACATGTGCACATAAATGTACATATTTAAACTCCTGCTTCATCCGTGATGTTCATAAAAAAAAGGAATAAAGGAAAGTCAATTTAATTTCTGTCCATGTATGCAGCATATCTTGTAGGTACATATAAAATGTTTTATGTTTCCAGTTCTCTGGAGTAAAACTATCATTTTTGTAAATATAATGGTGGGTTCGATGCAAAAGAGATAATGGGTGGAGTACAGCACAGTGTCCTTGAATTAACTGGAAAAAACAACAAATTGGTGATAGACATTCATACTGAAGATGGTCTGTCATAGTCAAGATTTGTCAAGTTGCATCCAAAAATTGCATGGTTACCCAGATGATAGCAGTCTTGTAGGAGGTAAAAGCACACAACCTTCTTATTTGACTTTCTTTGTTTTCTTTTTCAAAAAATTAAATTCAAAGTTCTGACTGGCAAACCTCTGAAAAAAAATAAAAATAAAAAAGAAATAAATAAGAGTAAAGAAAAGAGCACGTGAAGTTTTAGTAAATGCATTATATTTTGGGTCACTGGAAAATAAGTCAATATAGCTTCTCAATAAAATAACTGAAAATTATCTGTAAACACTCTTGAAATCCATTAAAAATTTTATTGTTAAAGTCTAATTATATTGATAAAATAGTGTTAAAAACACCCCCTAAAATATTAAATTCTGATATGATCACATAAGGAACATTGCATGCCCATTCTCTTCTTTATAGAGTCTCTTAAAATCTTTGCCCATTTTGTATATTGTTTTTATGTTAAAATATTGAAAGAGAGCTTTGTATATTTAGGATACAAGTCCCTTTAAATATGTGTTGTAGATATTTTATCCAACTCTCTAGCTTGCCTTTTCATTTTTAATACTGATTTTCAAAGAGCAAATCTTTTTCATTTGAAAACATTTCAATGTATCTTTTTTTTTTACTTCAATATGTGCTTATTTGTGCTAAAAATTTTTTATGCTTTACAGCTGCAATAATTTTCACTGCATTTTCTTCTAGTCTATGAGTTTTTATTTTACATTTGTTGATGTGGTCACAAGTCTAGCCACTAAATATAAATAATAGTAATTGTTACTATTGACTGTTTGTCTGCTAGATACTAGCACTATGTGAAAGTACATAAGGTGCTAAAGTACTAGAGAGAAACCAATAAAATAAATTTAAATGCTCAGAAATTTCTTCACTAAAAGGTAACATCTAAGCTGAGTAATTAGGGAAGAATGAAATTTAACCAGGCAAAGATGAATAGGAGAGGTTTAAACATTCAACATGGCAAATACCAAATGCATAAGCCAAGAGGTAACAGTAGATGATAAGTGTGGGGGAAGAGCAGGTTTAGCTTGATTGAAACTTTCCATTTGAGGGAATAAAGGCTGAGAGACAGATCTGAAATAATTAGGAAAGGTTAGATCATAAATGTCTTACACATCTTGTGCTCTGGAGTAGAATTCACAGCGAACACAATGGGAAACTATTGAAATGCTTTAATCAAGAAAGGGATCTAACACATTTCAACTTTGGGGGGAAAAAAGCAACACAGGCTGTCATGTTCCAAATGAACTTGAGAGAGAATATGTAAGGAGTTATTTTAATATTCAGTGATAGAAAACATGGGAGTCTATAGATAATTTGAGGAGATGGGGTATTGAGATAATTCGGAGAGATATTTGAGGATACCAAATTAACTGGATTTTGTCACTGACTCATTGTTAGGCAAAGGGATGAATAAAGGTTGACCTGAGCAAATGTGTGAATACTCCTTTTTTTTTTTTTTTTTGAGACGGAGTCTTGCTCTATCGCCCAGCCTGGAGTACAGTGGCGCAATCTTGGCTCACTGCAAGCTCCACCTCCCGGGTTCACGCCATTCTCCTGCCTCAGCTTCCCGAGTAGCTGGGGCTACAGGCGCCCGCCACCACACCCAGCTATTTTTTTGTATTTTCAGTAGAGACGGAGTTTCACCGTGTTAACCAGGATGGTCTCGATCACCTGACCTCGTGATCCGCCCGCCTCGGCCTCGCAAAGTGCTGGAATACCAGGCATGAGCCACCGCGTCCAGCCAAATGTGTGAATACTTCTAACATTCACCAATATAAAAAATACATAATGAAACACAGATTTGAGAGGGAAAACATCATTGATTTATCATGTTTGAGGTAACAAAATATCTTCCTGGTGTTGTATTCAGCAGGTAGCTGATAGCATAGGTACAAATCATATGGTAATACAATTATGTGTACATATAAATTTAGGAAGTGTCAAACATATCAATGGTGTTTAATTATTTGGGAGAAGACTATCAGAATCCCTTTGCTTGAGCGCCAGAAAAACCTGCACTTACATGGATTGCATTAATATGGTGATAAGTATTTACATGTCTGTTCAGAGCTATTGTAACTGCATCAGGCCAATCTGGTTCAACTTTTACATTACAAAGTTATGAGTTGTTTTATAGTTGCCATGGACTCTCAGGTTGAAGTTCATGCAACCTGAGCATGCCCAGATGTAGCGAGTATGCAACCACAGGGGGAACCTAAGTGCTCAGTCTGAAGAGCGGGGACTGAATTTAGAAGTGGACACCCCATGGCAGGATCCAGGATTCAGTCAGATCAAGCTCTGGTGTAATCTCATGGCAGGACCAGTCAGATCATGCCCCTTAGCACCATCTCATTATAAGATCCAGTCAGATTACATTTCATTACCCTATGTTTATAAAACCTGACCCAAACTCAAGCTTAGGGAGACAGATTTTAGCATATCCTCTTGTCTGCTTGCCAGTTGACTTGAAATAAAGCTTTTCTTTGGTCAAAAGTCCGTGCCATGGTATTGGCCTCTATGCACGTCAGGCAAGGAGCCCACTGATTGCTTGGTAATATTATGGCTCTTTCAATATCACAAAATGTTACAGATATTTGTTTGTGTTTGCTGCACAAATAAACAAATTAGTGAGTGAATGAATACGTAAATAAATGAGACATAAAGAATCAAAATGCCCATTTTATGATATAGCCTCAAATTCTCACAGTATGACTTTAACTGCAATCTGTAAGTTCCTAAGAGCCCAAATTCAAGGCAAGAATTAGACTCCACATTTTTATTAGAAGAACCACATATATGTACATGGAAGGACAGCTGATATCAGCCAACTGTGATATAATATATTATACTAGTTTACTGTGGGTCCAAAAATATAGGTCTTAAAAAATAGAAAAAAGGAAAGATACTACTTGGTGATATGCATTTCAGTAATCACTGAAAGTTGGTTCCTAGTCTCCTTGGCAGCTGATTCAGGAAGATAAGTATGCTTGGTCATTATTCAACAACGCATACTTCCAAAGCGATTACTTCAACTGAAGAGAAATACAACAACACACTTTTATAATTCACTGTATCTTTTATCATTGATCTTATGTTACATGATAAATATACAATGTGGAGAGGTCTGAAGTTAATTGCTTTAGAATTAAATTTACATGCTAAAAATAAGTCTACGAACGAAGATACTTCATTCAGAATTGATGCCTAAGAAAAGGATCCAGTACAGAGAATATATTATATTTAGAGGTTAATACATTTCTTTAAAATTAATAAATGAAAAATTAAAAATTGTGTGTTTGAAGAAATCACATATATTGATTTCTGGGACAGATCAGACCAATGAAATAGTGGATACCACTCCTTTAAATATTTTGTATGCAAGTAACAAAAAAATGTATACGAGGCTTATAAGAATTTTAACAATTCAATTTAACGTATGATCTAACTTTCACTACCAGTCGTGCCTAAAATGACTTTCAGTAGTTTGTGGAAAGTCTTAATCTATGCTACTTGAAGGGTAGTTGGTGGGCTATGCCAACCTAGGGAAGGGTAGTTTTCAGTCTACAGAGATGTTTAGAAACTTTTATAGCCATTGATTTTCTCATGATAACAAAAGATGTAATCAGTTATTCATTTTAATCATATTTTATAAAAGGGTTGGTCTGCAAACTTTTAAAATTAACAAATAAAACATGTGTCTTCATCAAAGACTAGTTTGAAAAGCATTACATCTAGTCTACGTTTTATACATTAAATACACTCATACCTTTTTACCTTACATTTTAGTGTAACTTACTGTATTTATTGCTATTTATTTATTGTATTTATTGCTGTATTTATTATAAACTCTTACACTCAAAAATTAACCCTTTTTCCATAAGTTATGGGGGTTCAGGTGGTATTTGGCTACATGAGTAAGTTCTTTAGTGGTGATTTGTGAGATTTTTGTGCACCCATTACCCAAGTAGTATACACTGCACCATATTTGTAGTCTTTTATCTCTTACCTCCCTACTCTTACCCCAAGTTCCCAAAGTCCGTCGTATCATTCTTATGCCTTTGCGTCTTCATAGCTGAGCTCTGACATATCAGTGAGAACATACAATATTTGGTTTTTCATTCCTGCGTTACTTTGCTTAGGATAATAGTCGGCAATCTCATCCAGGTCACTGAAAATGCCGTTAATTCATTACTTTTATTGGCTGAGTAATATTACCTCATATGAATATACTACAGTTTCTTTATCCACTCATTGAATAATGGGCATTTGGGTTGGTTCTATGATTTTATTATTGTGAATTGTGCTGCTATGCACATATGTGTTCAGTATCTTTTTGGTATAATGACTTTTTTTTCCTCTGGCTAGCTACCCATAAGAGGAATTGCTGAATCAAAAAGTAGTTCACTTTTAGTTCTTTAAGGAAACTCCACACTGTTTTCCATAGTGGTTGTACTAGTTTACATCCCTACCAGCAGTGTAGCAGCATTCCTTGATCACAACATCCATGCCAACATTTAGCGTTTTTTTATTTTTCAATTATGGCCATTCTTGTAGAAGTAAGGTGGTATCACATTGTGATTTTGATTTGTATTTCCCTGATCATTAGTGATGTTGGGCATTTTTTCACATTTGTTGGCCATTGTATATCTTCTTTTGAGAATTGCCTATTCATGTCCTTAACCCACTTTTTGATGGGATTGTTAGTTTTTTCTTACTGATTTGCTTGAGTTTGTTATAGATTTTGGATATTAGTCCTTTGTTAGATGTATAGCTTGTGAAGATTTTCTTCTACTCTCTGGGTTTCCCCTATACTCTGCTGACTGTTCCTTTTGCCGCGCAAAAGCTCTTTAGTTTAATTAGCTCCCAACTATTTATCTTTATTTTTGTTGCATTTCCTTTTGCGTTCTTGGTTGTGTAATTCTTGCCTAAGCCAATGTTTGAAATGGTTTTTCCAATGTTATCTTCTAGAATTTTTATAGTTTCAGTTCTTAGATTTAAGTCTTTAATCCATCTTGAGTTGATTTTCATGTAAGGTAAGAAATAAGGACCCCTTTATGACCTGTCAGTGTTAATATAATGTAATTTTATTTCCATTCTTTATAACTGATGCATAATATTCATTGAATAAATATACTATCATGTATGTAATACAACTCTTCTATTGAAATAATTTAAATATTTTCCAATTTTTTTATTGTGGAAAAATACAGTAAAACCTTTCCACATATGTCTTCATACATATACGTGAGTTATGTTTAGGACAGATTGTAGAAGTGTATGTACTAGCTTAATATATGCACATAATTAAAAGTCAGATAATGACCAATTTCCTTCCAAAAATTGTTTATCTTTCAATTCTGGCTATGATAAACTAGTTTGCAGCAGAGCAAACTTCACATCAGGAAGAACTAGAAAACTAGATATAATTTTTAAAATCTATTTAAAGGCATTGGAGAGAAGTCAAGGTGGCCAGAGAATGTGGCATTTACTTCATCTCTCTGGGAACACTCAGAGGATAGAATATTCATTGAAGTGGTTTCCTGAATTCTACAACTGTGTTTTCTTTAGAAGCATCATCTTTTTCATAAGCAAAACCAAGTATAATACAATGTAGGTTATTCTTATTCTTTTCTATTGATTACTGTTTTAAGTCAAAATAAGGGCCATGTCTACTCATAGACCACTAGAGAAAAGAATGTTGTGTGATTCCAGGGTCTGACACTTACTAGTTCTTGAAGAATTGGTCAATTTCCTTCAACTCCAGGAGCCTCACCTTTTTCACTTGCAAAATGAAGATAATAAAATGTAACTCACAAAATTGTTAGGAGGAAATGCAGTATGAAATGTAAAGTTATAAAAGTTCTTAACTCACGAATAAGGGTCACTCAGATAACATTAACCTATTTCCTTGTCATTTTTTGGATTTCCTTTGACTGTGTTCAAACTGATTTTAAGTCTTCTTTCTCTCTGCAGGACAGTGATCTGGACAACATTGCTTTATTATTTCAGCTGCTTCGGAAGGAGGTAAGTTAAAAGCCTTCCAGGCTTGGTTGCTTTCTCTACAAGGAGCCTGCTTACTCATTCTTAGTGGGAAGTCTGTTTCATGGGTCAATAATGGATTCTGTTTTCCTGGAGTTTAGTCAATTGCCACAGGTCTGAGGCAGTTTGGGCCTTGATGTCGGTGCTTTTATGCTCTGATTCCAGCTGGTAAGCTTGCCTGTTTCTTACTATGTAATCTTAGATTGTGGAGTTAAGAGATACGCATATATCTAGGAGGCTCATGAAAACACTCATGCTTATTTGCATGCAGTTGGTAGTACATGACAGACATTTCTCCGGCTCCCACAAGTATCAAGACACTAGGGAGCTGCATGGGTCCTTACAATATCTTCCTACCCAGCTCGACCCAGAAAAGCATGTTGCTTACTTGTCTTGCCGCGCTACATCTTCTGCTAAATCCTCTGGGTAACCAGTGGTTTGCTAGTTTCCTGCAGCAGCATTCATGTGTTTTCAAGGAATCTAGGAGTCCACGATCAACGCCACTAACCCATCCCCAGGCAAGATATTGTCTATTGACTTTCCAGTCCCATTTCAAAAAACACATGTATGGTTGTCCTTTGTGCAGAGCCTTGTTGGGGAGTACTGGAGTTATTCACTATTTGGAAGAGTCAATGAAATTGGCCCAAGGAATTAAATTAATTAGGGTCATTTTTAGTTACTGCATTTCTAAAGCATGTCACCTTCTTTAATATGAAGGAGGTGAAATGTGATATGATGTCACATTCTTTAATATATCCCCATGACATAATTTATCCAAGCCTTAATTCTGCACTGTCAATGGACTTTTGCAATGTGGGTGGCTTTTCCAGCATTCACCTCCTGCAGCACTCATGACTTCCTCAGTGCCCAGTGTCTGCAACGTGGGCAAAGTTCCAGTGCCAGGCTCTCATAGTGCGTACAGTTTCTGCAGTGCTCAGCATCTGCAGTGCTCAGCAGCCACAAGCTCCTAGTGGCCAGAAGCTGTTATCAGAAATCTAGGTGACCAACCATACTGGTTTGCTTAGGACTGCGGGTGTTTGTAGCATATAGGGCTTTATACTTTAAAATTAGGCATTTTTGGACAAGCCAGGACAAGTTAGTCACCCTATGGAAAATACCTCTGCCCTTGGTAGTTTAGTAGCTTCTGGTGAGACAGGGATACCCTGTCCCCCATACCATGAAACCTTCCCCAGAACCCTAGAAAACATGTTTAATTTCTGCTAGCACAGTGGCTTTTCTCCTGTACAGTGGACTTGTTTGTGACCTCCAGAGCCAAGCAGGCTCCTCCTTGGGCATACTATCTCAGCCCAAGATATAGTGATGGATCCATGTATCTGCTAGCCCCACACTGCTTAGCGTTCTCCTTACTTCTTCTAGCCAATATCTCATTCCTCCAGTTTCCTATTATAGTTAAAAACATGTTGTATGAAATCTTCCCTGTTCAAATTTCTGTTTTGTTTCTGTTCACTGCTTGAACCCTGACTGATACAGATGGTACATTCATTTTTCCCTTATTGTATTGAAGAATACTTGGCAAATAAAAATTGTATATATTTAATGTATACAATATTTTGTGATGTTTATATATAAATGTATTATTAAATGATTATAACAATCAAGCTAATTAACATATTCATTCACCTCACATAGTTAGGAGTTTGTGTGCATCAAAATCACTTTTTAACTAGCACTGAGACTACTTCCTGGCACATAAGAGGTGCCAAATACACATTGCTAGCTAAATATATTAGCATGTGTATTATGTTGGTTTCAAGTTTACCCATACCTCTCACATAATTGGACAAGAATTCATTTAAAAGGTTGCATGAAAATATAGAACTTTTTGTAATCAGATGATATTACACTAAACAGAATAATATAAAAAAACAAGAATCGTGCATTATTTTTTTTTCCATCTTGTTACATCCCAGATGATAAAATTTTTGTCAGAACCTGAGACAATAAAATATCCTGCTTAAATATTTGGGGGTGGGGAGCGGAATAAAGTCTTTTAAAAATGTACAGTTGTTGACTTGAGAGATAAAATGAAGTATAAGCTTCCTAATTGTTAGAACTTATAGCCTTCTCAATGTACATCAGATTCACAAGAGCTGAAATAGGACTTGGCATTATCAAACCTCAAAGCTTAAATTTAGGACTTGGAGCATCATCAGAGTGAGGAGTAATAATAATATCCCCTCATGGTCATTGGAATAGGAAACATCACTCCAACAGGCGAAGTCTTAGAATTAGAATATTGTCACAGAAACACGTTATACTGTTCAAGGAAATTTAATGTTCCCATTGAAATATTAAGTTGGTGCAAAAGTTATTGGGTTCTTGCCTGTTAAAAGTATTGTCAGAAACTGCAATTATGTTTGCACCAACCTAATATTTGCTCCATGGAGAATACAGTAACTCCTTCAGCACTCATATAGACCTTACATTTCTTAACAAAGTACTACATTGATTTGTCCTTAGGATTTATGATAGAGGATACCCTTTTTTGAGATATTGCAAAAGTGTGCTGCTTATTTTGAGGACCTCTTTTGACTTACAACTGTATTCATGTTGTCTCTTCTTGTATTTTAGTCTTTGGTTCTTTTCTCATTATCTATTTTCTGTCTCAGATGTTGCCATCTTTTGTTGCCTGATGGCTTCAAAACCATTGTTTCCTTAGTTTTGTCCAGTTTTTTTTTTCTTTTTTGTATCAAGTAGGAAGGTAAATCTGATCTGTGTTCTTCAACCTTATCCAGAAGCTACTCAAAATTTCGTCTATTATTATATTATTCGGGGAACTGAACTAGGGGTGTAATTTTTAATTTCTTAAAATTTATTCATTTTAAGCCACATTTTCACAGATAGGGAGCAATGCAGTATAACACACATGGCTAGTGACCCAGGATGCAAATCAGTTTACAAGGTTTGGTTAGTGAAACATTTTTCCAAGTTAGTTTTAAAAGACTGTAGTGATGCTAGATATGTGTGTAGGTAAATATGCACTGAAGTTTCTAATGCCCAACTCAAGAGGGCCTTGCAGTTCCTATTAGATGAGTAACCTCAGCTCAGCTTTGAGACTTTTCAAGCTCAGCATCATGTTTTCAGAAGTTTCTTGTTTGGTGTGAATCAGATTTTATTGTCCTACCTTAGAAATCAAAGAAAATTGGGGGTTGGGAGGAAGAACTTGCTTGTCTTCCTGTGTTCTTTACTTGTCAAGAATTGTATGGACAGTGTAATGTTAATAGAAAATTAGTTATAGTGATGGTTTTGAGATAAGACTAAAGAGCTAAAAACAAAAACAAAAACAAAAAACCAAACAGCAAGATCTCCAGTGGCTTGAAAGATTTAAAGAAGTTTTGCTTTATTATTTTAATATTGAGGACTTACTGAAATCATCTGAAGACAGGAATTAAAACATCTGACCTGTATTTTGAAGGATAAATTTGGCAGCAATCTCTTTAAGCACAGCACTTTTCCAAGGCCAAATGAAACATGTTAAAATGACTTTTGTTCTGTGTATTAGTCCATTTTCACACTGCTGATAAAGACATACCCGACTCTGGGCATTTTACAAAAGAAAGAAGTTTATTGGACATACAGTTCCACATGGCTGAAGAGGCTTCACAATCACAGCGGAGGGCAAAGAGCAGCAAGTCACATCTTACATGGATGGCCGCAGGCAAAGAGAGCTTGTGCAGGAAAATTCCCCCTTGTAAAAACCATCAGATTTCTTGAGACTTACTCACTCTCATGAGCACAGGAAAGACCTGCCCCATGATTCAGTTACTTCCCATCGGGTGCCTTTCACAACACGTAGGAATTCAAGATGAGATTTAGGTGGGGATACAGCCAAACCATATCATTCTGGAAAAAAGCAAAAAAACAAAATAAAAACGTAAGTCTTAGCAAAGCAATCTTTGTAAAGAAAGACATTTGAGGCTAGGTGCTGTGGCTCACGTCTGTAATCCCAGTGTTTTGGGAGGCCAAGTTGGGATGGGAGGATCATTTGAGGCCAGGAGTTCAAGACCAGCTTGGGCAATAAAGTGAGACCTTCATCTATTAAAATAAAAATGCATTTCATAAATGCTTCTGCTCATGTGTTTAGAAATGTTTTTCATTGTATAGGTGTTTTTTTTAGAAATGTCACAAGTGGCATGCACTTCAAGAGAGTATTCTCTTTCAGGCCTGAATTCTTCCCAAGTTCACAGCTATAGTATGACATTTGATTTGCAAAGTTTTCAAACGTGCTTTCTTAACTGTGTATAATTTTCAAGTGGAAAACAAGCGTGAGTGAAGCAACAACAACAATAATAACAAAAACAACAACAGATTTTGAGATATCGAAGTTGTATTTTTTAAATTTCTCTATCAAAAAATGAATCGGTAGAAGGTTATTAGGAAGTGAGTACTAAGAACTATATTATCAAGGCCTAAGTTAATTCCATTTAAAATATTATACTTTCTAAGAGATGGGATGTTGCTGAGAAATAATTTGTATGTATATAAACAGTGTTGAACTCATAAATCATTTGGCTGTAATTTCAGTTCACAAAATGTGATAGAATGCTTAGTCTACTTGGTGTATGGCTGTGCTTATCGTACCCATACGTTTGGGGAATATTCTGTAGTCATCATATATTACTACACAGGATTCTTCCAGGGAAGACTGATTCATGCATAAGAAATAATGTTATAGCTATTTCCACAGGGGAAGGGAAAATTTGGCAACCTAAACCAAGATACTGCATACAGACTTACATTCTTCACAATTAACTTTGAAATGGGAAATTTTACTCCTTTACTTTTTCACCTTTACTTTCTGGATCTCCTTTAGGAAAGATGAAAGTGGACGTACAGGACTTAGCATGTGATAATTTTGGAATTAGATTTCTACTCTGTAACCTTGACAACTCACTTCATCTAATTTTATATAATCATTTTTGTACAAATTAAGATTCATAATTATCAGCAATAGCTGGTTTGTGAATTAAAGCAGATAATATAACAATTGCATAGCATGTCTTATAATAGATTTTATAATATGTGCTTGGATTATATTCCACTTGAATCTTAGGTATAATTAGGTCTAAAACGCTAGTTTCACACACTATTAATTTTTCAAATTGAGATTTCTGAGGTATTTTGCTCCTCAGTAACAGTAGGACAGAATAATGGGTGTGAAAATGATTTGAGGAAACCTATCTATATCATATATAGTACATTCCACATTACACTAGGTGTGTTTTAAGCTCCACACTTATAATTACTAAAATAAAATGATAAGAAAAACTATAATAATATAGTAATAATTGTTTTATAAGAATTTAGGGAGAGAATTCAGATATGAATGCAAACATTTTTATACCAGTTTTTCTAGGAGGAAATATGGGTTGGTTCTTTGGCAAATAATAATGATAATGCTTTACATTCTTACAACTCCCATTGTCTTAAGAACTTCCTGCACTATGCGAAGAAAGATCAAGAGGTGTCATCTGAGGTGAAGTTTTTGAAGGAAGAGTGGGTTTTCAATTATGAACGCGGAGAGCTACAAAAGGTCACAGAACACAACGAGCAAGGATAGACGTAAAGCTGTGAGAGAATGACATTTTAGGAAAACTATAATCCAGTTTTACAGCATTGTTTTCATTCAAACAATACTCTTCAAATTATTCTATAAACTAGGCATTCCAGTAGGCAACATCATAGGACGTCATAGTCAATGTACAGTTAAGAACTAAAGTGTAAAAGTGGTTACCCACCCCCTAACAAATTGAAGGATCTGCATCTGTATCTATATTGATCCAGATATTTTAAAATGAATTTTAGTTCATCTTTCTTTCTCTAGTAATTGCAACTATTTGTAAAACTTGCTACTTTGATAAAGGATGTGGCCACGGATATTTTTCTTATTCAGATGAGACCTTTTTAGAGTCACTTCTCACAATGGAAGTAGTATGCATGTATAATCCACAAGTTTTCATGTAATATTTTTATTATTATTCAGTTCAAGACATTTTTCAATTTACGTTTGATTTCTTATTTTACCAATCAGAAGTTAATTGCCTTATTTCCCAGTGGCTAGACATTTTATAGTTATCTTTGTATTATTGATTTCTAATTTATTTGTACTGATCAGAAAATACATTTTCCTGGATAAAAATATGTGGTGTTTATCATTTAAAATAGGTTAAGTCTTTATAATCTGGCATATAGTTAATTTTGGTAAACTTTAATGAATGTCATTAAATAATAAGCATTCTATAGTTATTGGGTGCGGTGTTCTCTATGTGCCAATTAGGATAAGTATCTTAATCTTTTATTGTTCAGATAACATATAACATTTTTTTAAATTCAATATGCCCAGAAGTTCTTTTGCATGCCATCTTTCCCTTATTTACTAAAAAGCTTGAAAGAAATTTTGTAACTATTTACCTATATTAAAATTCTTTTTTATAATACTTAGCATTACTTCCGTTGTCAGACTAGCATGACAATAAAGTAGTAACAGTGGAACATTTCTGTATGTGTTCAAGAGTAGATGTAAACTGAAGGAAGTTTGTCAGGACAGAAAGAGATTTAAGCTGAATACCCCTTTCATAATTATATTATCTCTTTAAATATAAATAAATTACACTTTTGAATACAGTAACCTAAATTATGACATCTATACATTTAATAAAACCACCTGAGTTAAAATGAAAAACTAGGATGTAAGAAAAGATAGATTTATGGCAATGTGAATTATTATTAGCATTTATAATAATTTCTAATAAGATGGCAAAATGCTTTCAATAAGTAAAGTAAGAGAGAAATTTCTATAGAAATGTGTATGTTCAACAACATTACATACAATGTTACAGGTTGTTGAAATTGCAGGAATGTAATCATTCTGACACATTTTTAGTTGAATATTACACTATCAAATGTTGTACTGTGATATTTTTATATATTTGTTCACGAACTATTTACTTTGTGATTTGCCTGAGCATATACATTATAGTAAAGTAAAAATTCAATATTTGTCTTTCAGATAATATATTATTTAAGGGTACAATTATATGATGTTTCTATTTTATGCATTTTAGCAAATTAAAAATTGGTAAAGCAAATATTTTTTTAAATGTTAATTGGCCAATCTAAGTGACAAGCATATGAGTATGCAAAACACAACACTTTTATTTCTACATGATAAACATTTTTCAAAATACAAGGAAAGAAAAAAAATAATTAATTTTATTTTAAAGTACCCATCACAATTTTCGCAATTTTTTAATTGCAATTTCTCATTAGATATTTTAAAACATGTAAAATCATTCATATTTATTCTTCAAGTGATGTAGAAGGTTGTAATAATTTATCTTGAGATTTTGAAAACAAAGACAATAAAACCTGAGAGTCTTGTTGGGGTTTTATGAAACCAGATGTTTTATTTGATTGTTTCATTACTGGTCAAAGAAGATCTGACCACATATATACAGAACACTGTGACCAGTCATATGAGCTACCATTTATTAGTAATTTTTCTGTACCAAACACTATTCTTAGGTATACTACAAGTATCAAATTGTTTAGTATTCACAGCTAGGTCTTGAAGAAAAACAGTATAATTATCTCCATCTTACAGAAGACAAAACTGAGGATCAGAGCATTTAGGCTGTTTCTTGGAGACCGAGTGCACAGTAATGGCAGAGTACCCTTACCTGCCACACTGCTACCGAAACAGTAAACAAAATATTATTCTAATATGCACATCCTTGCTAACGACAAGGAACAATGTGAGAAAACTCTGTCTAAATATAATAATTATTGGTTCTTGTACTTTGATATAATTACGTATTCAATGACTAAAACATACATTTCAGACATATTTAAATAAATTGTTTTAGTTTTTGCTACAAATATGGCAGTAATATTGTAAATGAAGATTTTCCCAAATGGTGCTTTAGTTAAAACCCAGTTGTCAATACATCTTTTAAAAATAGAGCATAGAAACAGTATTGACCATCACAGAAATATTCCATTAACCATATAGGATTAAGGAATTTATAAAGAACTTCTTTTTAAATGACAAATGACACTAGAATTTTAGTTTAGTTATAGCTGTACTAGTAAATGCTATCTCTAGTAAAATTTGATTTAGTTAACCGTTTAATAAAATGTATGTCATTTATTTTGTATTTATTTTCAATTTTCCACAATTGATATTTTAATACCTCAAATGTCTTATTAAAGAAAATTATAAATAAGAGATTACAAATTTATCGTCTTAATGCAGAATCTGTCAAGCAGATATGTAGTAATGGCCTGCACAGGATTTTTTTTCTTTTTTTTTTACTTCAACTTTTAAGTTCCAGGGTACATGTGCAGGAAGTGCAGGTTTGTTACACAGGTAAAGGTGTACCATGGTGGTTTGCTGCACAGATCAACCCATCACCTGGGTATTAAGCCGAGCATCCATTAGCTATTCTTCCTGATGCTCTCCCTCCCCCAACCCCTGCCCCAACAGGCCCCATTGTGTGTTTTTCCCTGCCACGTGTCCAAGTGTTCTCATGGTTCAGCTTCCACTTACAAGTGAGAACATACGGTGTTTGATTTTCTGTTCTTGCATTACTTTGCTGAGGATAATGGCTTCCAGCTCCATCCACATCCCTGCAAAAATCATGATCTCATTCCTTTTAATGGCTGCATAGTATCTCATGATGCATATGTAGCACGTTTTCTTTATCTATTCTATCATTGATGGGCATTTGGGTTGATTCCATATATTAGCTATTGTAAATAGTGTTGCAATGAACATATATGTGCATGTATCTTTGTAATGGAATGATTTATATTCCTTTGGGTATATACCCAATAATGGGATTACTGGTTCAAATGGTATTTCTGTTTCTAGGTCTTTGAGGAATTGCCACACTGTCCACAATGGTTGAACTAGTTTACACTCTCACCAACAGTGTAAAAGCATTCCTTTTTCTCCATAACCTTGCCAGCATCTGTTGTTTCTGGAATTTTTAATAATCACCATTCTGACTGGCATGAGATGGTATCTTGTTAGTGGTTTTGATTTGCACTTCTCTAATGATTAGTGATGTTTAGCTTTTGAGAAGTATCTGTTCATGTCCTTTGCTCACTTTTTAATGGGGTTGTGTGTTTTTTTTTCTGTATATTTGTTTAAGTTCCTTGTATACTCTGAATATTAGACCTTTGTCAGATGAATAGATTGCTAAAATTTTCTCTCATTCTGTAGGTTGTCGGTTAACTCTGAGGATAGTTTCTTTTGCTGTGCAGAAGCTCTTTAATTAGATCCCATTTGTCAATTTTTTTTCTTTTGTTGCAATTGCTTTTGATGTTTTTGTTATGAAATCTTTGCCCACGTCTATGTTCTGAATGATATTGCTTAGATTTTCTTACGGGGTTTTTATAGTTTTGGGTTTTGCATTTAAATCTTTAATCCATCTTGAATTAATTTCTGTATAAGGTGTAAAGAAGAGTTCTAGTTTCATTGTTCTGCATATGACTAGCCAGTTATCCCAACACTGTTCATTAAATAAGAAATCCTTTTCCCATTGCTCGTTTTTGTCAGTTTTGTTGAAAATCAGATTGTTGTTGGTGTGTGGTCTTATTTCTGAGTTCTGTTCTGTCTGGTCTTTGTGTCTGTTTTTGTACCAGTATCATGCTGTTTTGGTTACTGTATCCTCATAGTATAGTTTGAAGTCAGGTAGCATGATACCTCCAGCTTTGTACTTTTTGCTTAGCATTTTCTTGGCTATTCTAGCTCCTTTTGGGTTCCATATGAATTTTAAAATAATTTCTTCTAATTCTGCAAAAAATGTCAATGGCAGTTTAATGGAAAAAGCAATGAATCTATAAATTACTTTGGATAGTATGACCATTTCCACAATATTGATGCTTCCTATCCATGAGCATGGAATGTTTTTCCATTTGTTTGTGTCCTCTCTGATTTCCTTGAGCAGTAGCTTGTAATTCTCCTTCAAGAGTTTCTTCACTTCCCTTGTTGGCCATATTTTTAGGTATTTTATTCTTTTTGTAGCAATGGGAGTTCATTCATGATTTGGCTCTTTGCCTGCCTGTTGTTGATGTATAAGAATGCTGGAGATTTTTGCACATTGATTTTGTATCCTGAGACTGCTGAAGTTGCTTATTAGCTTAAGAAGTTTTTGGGCTGAGACAATGGGGTTTTCTAGATACAGGGTCATGTCACCTGCAAACAAAGATATTTTGTCTTCCTTGCTCTGTATTTGAATATCCTTTATTTATTTATCTTGCCTGATTGCCCTGGCCAGATGTTGCAATACTGTGTTGAGCAGGAGTGCTGAGAGAGGGCATCCTTGTCTTGTGTCAGTTTTCGGTAGGAATCCTTCCAGCTTTTGCCCATTCAGTACGATATTGGCTGTGGGTTTGCCATACATGGCTCTTACTATTTTAAGGTATGTGCCTCCAGGACCTAGTTTACTGAGAGTTTTTAACATGAAGCCATGTTGAATTTTATCCAATGTCTTTTCTACATCTATTGAGATAATTATGTGGTTTTTATCTTTAGTTCTGTTTATGTGATGACTTGCATTTATTGATTTGCATATGTTGAACCAACCTTGCATCCTGGGGATGAAGCCAACACAATCATGATGGATAAGCTTTTTGATGTGCTGCTGGATTTGGTTTGCCAGTATTTTATTAAGGATTTCTGCACTGATGTTCACTGGGGATATTGGCCTGAAGTTTTCCTTTTTGTTGTATGTCTGCCAGGTTTTGGTATCGGGATGATGCTGGCCTAATACAAGGAGTTAGCAAAGAGATCTTCCTTTTCAATGTTTTCGGAGCAGTTTCAGTAGAAATGGTAACAGCTCTTCTTCGTACCTCAGGTAGAATTCAGCTGTACATCTATCTGGTCCTGGGCTTTTTTTCAGTTGGTAGGTTATTCATTATTACCTCAGTTTCCTAACTCATTATTGGTCAATTCTGGGATTAAATTTCAATTTCTTCCTGGTTAAGTCTTGGGAAGGTGTGATTCAAAGTGATGGCAAAAACCGCAATAACTTTTGCACCAACCTATGTATTGGCTATACAAGGACTCAATGGATAAGTGCAGCTTAAAGTTATACCCATCTAAAGTTAAATGACTAGTAAGTGAATTTGTTAAAATTTCATTGGTGTGTGCATTTCTTCATAGTTATAAATATTCAGAAAGAAATCATGTAATAATCATGAAGAAAATAGAGCATGAAGAAAAAATTCTCCCATGATAATTCTAAATAGCCAACTGGCTCTCACATGTGTTTGAGACCAGAATGTATAAAATATGCTTGGAATTAATTACACTTAAGAATAATCTTCTGGAAGAATCTAGCTAAACCCATGTTGAAGAATTCTGGCAAGCAAATCTCCAAGAATTATGAACTATAAAAATATATGAACAGTACAATAAAAACCTCCATAAAATGAGAGTTAGGCCCACCCATATAGCAGATATGGGAATTGCTAAAAAAAAAAAAAAAAAAAAAGTTTATTAGGTTGCTATCATTTAATTAAATAAAATAGAGTATTAAAATGTACAACCAAGGAATGAGAGTTCACCAAGAAGGATCAGAGTGACTGGCAAATAAATATTAAAGCAACAACACTCTAAGAAAAAATATATATACTTGTGTATGTATATGTGTGTGTATATACATATATATTTAAACATTGATATAAATTTAATAAAATTACTCAGAATAAAAAATAGTGGGAAAATAGATTAATAATAAGGAAAGGCAGCACAATTAATAGAATGAGTGGTCATTAAATATCTAAATAAAATAATAAATGAACACAGTGCAGAAAAATTGGATTAAAAATATTTAAAGATATATTGACATAATATTTTCTAGAATTAATAGATAACATATATCTTCAGATTCTGAAGTTTCAAGGAGCCACAAGTTACATAATTAGTAAGCAAATATCACTGAATGCTTAATAATAAAAAATGCTAAATACCAAAGCAAATAGATTTTTAAAATACAGATAAAGAACAATAAACTAGCTACCAAAAAAGCAATAAGAAGACTGACAGAATAGGTCTCATGATTAACAATATAAAACAGCTTACACTGGTGTAATATGTTCAAAGGGATGATAAAAAATGTATCATCCTAAAATTCCATACTGCATGATGGTAAAAACAAATCAATGTCCAAAAAAAAAAACTTAAGAGAGGCCAGGTGCTATGGCTCACAGTTGTAATCCCAGACCTTTAGGAAGCTGCAACAGGAGGATCACTTGAAGCCAAGAGTTTGAGACCAGTCTGGACAAAATAGCAAGACCCCGTCTCTACAAAATATATATATATATTTTTTCTACAAAAAATATATATATATATAAATATATATATGTATTATTATATGAGGAACCGCAGGGCTCAACTTTAGTCCTAGCTACTCAGGAAACTCAGGTGGGAAGATCGCTTGAGCCAGGAGTTTGAGGCTGCAGTGAGCTATGGTTGTGCCAGTGCACTCCAGCCTGGGCAACAGATTGAGATCTTGTCTCTTAATTAAAACAAAAATAGAAACAAGGTTAAGAGAATATTTTATCAATAAACACTGATTAAAATAACTCCTAAAGGATATAATTCAAGAAAGAGTTAAAAAGATTCCAAAAATAAATAATACTAATATTAATAAATAATATCAGTTACAAAATGGGTAATTGAAATTAAAGATCTTTAAATTCCTTACATTGAAATGTAGAGGATTTATAATACTGATTAAGTTAGGTATTACTATTTATTGTGTAAGTACTATGTAAACACATGCAAATGTTAGAATATTTGTGCTAAGCACTGAAATACCAGGTATGAGTGTATAATTTTCTATCTAGTACAAAGAAAAATGTAATAAATACACTAAAAAGTAAAAATTAAAATAATAAAAAAATACAAAAATAATAAAAAATACAAAAGGCAAGAACTAACAAAATATTAAACACATCAACATTATTCTTGAGTTAAACATGCCTATTTCAGAGGCAGTGTTGTAATACTGACTTCATTAAGTCCATTTGCTGAGTTTATCAAATTTTGGAAAATATTAAAGATAGTCCTAGTAGTTCAGAGAATTATTTGTCTTTAAAATTTCACACTCAAGTTAAAATTTTCCCTTTACCTTAGTAATTAGAAATGCATAGAATTATTGCTCCAAGTCTGCTCAGGGAAATCTCTCTCTTTTCGTATATTCTATGTATTTATTACACAGCAGGAAACAGATATTCTCTCAGATTTCCCTTTACCTAAAATCTTGACTGAAATATTTATTTCATAAGATTTAATCCAGTTATTTTTTCTTTTATATCTCTCCTTTTATTTTGGGGAAGAGACATCTTGATATTGGTTGCTTTCAATCTGTATTAACACAAGGTCAAATAAAATGCACAAGATGGCATTTAGTGCCTTGAATTTATAGTAAAATCCAACAAGAATCCATCACCTAAAGCCTAAGAGAGTGACAAAATTTATTATCACTCTTTCTCAAACTCCAGCTTTATTTATTTTGTGAGCAGTCTAAAGAAAATAGCACAGTTAATGGGCAATTCAGAGAAGAATCACTTTTCAGTTATGTAGGAAACAATTTGTTAATGTCAGAATCTGGAAGTAGAGCAAGTGTGGTCTGTTCTAGACAATCACTTTTAAAAATTGGATGATGAGAAATTATCGTGGTTGCTATTTTAAAATCTTAGCTTACCATATCCCCATTGAGGCTGCATTAGTTTCAGGAGCCAGAGTTGCTGGTTCATGTAACAGGATATAGTCATGAAGAAACATGATGTACCAGATACTACAATCATTCCACTAATAGGTGTTTCATATGCATTCTATCATTTAATCTTCATTTCAAAGAGGAAATATTCACAATTGCAGCATTTTTATATACACAGGGAGTAGGAGTACAAATCGGCTTTCATAGTCGAAAAAATCTCAAGTGATGGAGCTAGAATTCAGAGAATCTTTACCTGACTCACAGATTATACCGATGACAGTAAATCAGCCTGAGTCTCTGTCTTCAAGGAAGTTGCAATTTATCAGAAAAGAAGATAAAATGAAGATAGGAAGCTTTGCCTAACACAGCTATTATATTATATACAAATTCAGAAACCATTAAAATATTTTGAATTAACCAGTGAGTTTTAAAAATTTCTTTATTAGGTCAGGGGTACATGTGCAGATTTATTATATAGGTAATCTCATATCATGGGGAATTGTACAGATTATTTTGTCACCTGGGTACTAAAGTTAGCACCCAATAGTTATTTTTTCTGATTCTCTCCCATCTCCCACCTTCCACCCTCCAGTAGGCCTCAGTGTCTGTTGTTCCCCTTTTTGTGTCCATATGTTCTCATCATTTAGCTCTCATTTATAAATAAGAACATGCAGTATTTACTTTTCTGTTCGTGTGTTAGTTTGAATAGTTCATGTATTACTTAGTAAGGATAATGGCCTCCATCTCCATTCATTTTCCTGAAAAGGACGTGATCTTATTCCTTTTTATGGCTGCATAGTATACCATGGTGTTTGTGTACCACATTTTCTTTATCCATTCTACAACTGATATGCATTTAGATTGATTCAATGTCTTTGCTAGAGTGAAGAGTGCTGCAATGAACACACATGTGCATATGTCTTTATGGTAGCACAATTTATATTCCTTTGGGCATATACCTAGTAATGGGATTGTTGGGTGGCATGGCACTTTTGTCTTTAGCTGTATGAAGAATTTTCACACTGCTTTCCACAATGGTTGAACTAATTTACACTTCCACCAGAAGTGCTCCCTTTTCTCTAATCAGTGATTTTTTTGGAATCTGATGTATTTGTTTTCTATTGTTGCCATAACAAATCTCCACAAATTTAGTTGTTTAAAACAACACAAGTTTGTTATCTGACAGTTCTGCAAGTTAAAATTCAAATATAGGGCTTACCAGGTTAAAATCAAGGTGTTAGCAGAACTTGTTACTAATGGGAGGCTCTGGGGAAAAATCTGCTTCCAAGATCATTCAGATTGTTGGCATTTGTAGGACAGAGTTTTCTCACTGGCTGTCAACCAGAAATCCTTCTTTGCTTCTAAAAACAGAGTTTTCTCACTGGCTGTCAACCAGAAATCCTTCTTTGCTTCTAAAAACTGCATTTGCATTAGCTCCAATAGGCTTCTCTTTGATCCTTATACAGGTGACCCTACATCTCAAAGCAGTAACAGTTTGTCCAGTCCACAAGATGCTTGAAATCCCTCTGACTTTTTTTCCTGTATCATCTCTCTTGCCATTCTCTCTTGCAGCGTCTTTCTCCAGGCAGTCTGAGAAAATACACTTTAAGTGGCTCATGTAATGAGGTCAGGTGTACCCAGATAAGCCAGGATTATCTTATTTTAAGGTCTGTCACCTTAGTTACATCTGCAAAGTCCCTTTTGCCATGTAACACAACACATTCACATGTTCCAAGATTGGGGCTGAGAATTTGAACAATAAACAGCCACATGTGCTTAAGATAGCAAATATATATATAGGAGAGTGAGCATTGGACCCTGTGGGTGATCAAAGACAACTTCTCAGAAAGAATGCCCACTGGAAGACATGATTTTGAAATCCAGCCAGTGGACTCATCAACCTCTTTTGTTTACTAATCTACCTGTCTTTGAAGACATTTTTCATGAGGTAGTGGGTTGGCTGAACATACCTTGGAATTCATCTGGTTTGATCTCCTTTGTTTTTGAAGGAGAAAACTTTTCACAGAAGAGTAATGAGTTATTCAAGTTTAAACAAACACTGAATAACTGGCAAACTACTTAATTAAAAAGATAAAAAATCATACAAAAATACAACGGACACAGCATTACGAAAAGGACAGCTGAGCTTCTCTTTGGTTTAGTGTGTTCTAGGAAAGACCTACATTCTTCCTGAGTCCCCCTCTTCCTCACATGGTAAAGGAGCCTGAGACTTTACAAATTCCTACTGTTCAATCTCTTCTCTCTCCAATTCTCCAAGACGTGAAATTCCCCCCAACTAGGTCCCAAGTTGCCGATTGTCTAATCCAGTACTGTTGTATCCTTTACTTGTTTACTTCATGGTGATCTTGATGTTTATTTTTATTTTTATTTTTTAAGAATTATACTACTTTCAAAATAGAATGGCAAACAATTTCAGGGCCTAGGAAATGGTCTTTCTATATGTTGTCATCTGTTTCCTTTACAGAAATGTAAATACTTCCTAACTCCCACAAACAAAGATTATACTACCTTTTTCAGTGAGATACCTGACCCATCAGATGAGGAGATATTTATTTTGATTTTTTATTTGGAATTTTATGTTCCATTTTTTTAAGTATTACTATTTTTAACTATTACTCACAAAGTACCCTTCCGAGCCTATCTTTTATTGACAAGGATAAATAGATGAAAGTTACAGACCACAGACCAGAGACACGGATTTAATTCTTTGTTCATTTACTAGATCAGTGAATTTGGTTAGGTTATTTAACATCATTGAGCCTTAACTTCCTCATCTGTGAAATGAGAATAACACAGTTACTCAACTACATTGCCATGTGAATTAAATAAAATCATGTATGTGAAAGTATCTGGCACAAAAACACTAGCACAGAGTTCTGGTTCTCTATCCCAATGCTTCTATTTTAATTCTGTTATGCGTTTTGCAGGAATCTCTGTTGCTGAATTTAAAAGACAAAATGGAAGGCAAACTCTAGATTCTAATTCACAGAGAAAGTGTTAAGAACAATTTATTAATGAAGCTTAGAGAACAATGGTTTAAAGAAAATATTAGGGTAAATTTCAAAACCTTCTTGCAATTTTCCATGTTGTCTTTGTAATTAGATGTGTTCTCTGAATGCAGTTATACATTTTGTAAATGACTTGTGAATGTCAGCTAATCTTGTTTTAATTAGAGCAAATAAGACTGATGTGAAGGAAAGTTTTAAACTTTAATGTTGAATTCCTTTCAAGTGTAAAGTGCAGTGAAAAAGTTCCTTTTTTAAGTGAGAAAGAAGACAATATAATGAATCATGGACCTCAAGAGGAATAAAGCATTTCTTTTATGAAGCAGAAGAAAAATAAATATTTTTAAATAGTAAAAATTTTTCTTTGAGAAACCAGATAAAGCCAAATTCCAAATTTAAAAGCTTGATGTACCAATCATGATGATTACACTAATTATAAGAGCTAAAATGTACTGAAGATGTTCTGTGTCCTTGAGATTGACCAAGAAAGCCTTCATGTTTTCCCTCAGCTTGGACTAAACTTCAGACAGGATTGTAAGCCCTAACCTTTCTTTCCTTAGAGCATTTATTTTAGAAAACTTGTAATTGCACATTCATTCTCTGCCCCTTTGAGATGTAAATCTTTTTTAAAAGCCTCTTCCCAGTTTTACAATTCAGCATTGCCTTTCTCAAGGACCTAGGAGCCTTACCTTTGCAATGCAACTATCAAGGAAGGTAACACCCCTATCTCCTCTTCCTATGGCAGGGTAGGAACCTAACTTCAGCTGGCACCTTGCTTCAAGTTGGATAACCACCTCCTTTCATGAAGACTTGAGAAAGTTCACTTTTCCTTTTAGTAATGACAATTAGCAAGGGTAGATGGTCTGTGATCCTCCAATCCAAGCTCTTAAAACGCTCCCGCCCTTTGTTTCAGCAGAGGTGAGCTCAGACTGAATTCTGGAGTCTCTTTCTTACATGTTGAACTTTGTACAGTTCAATTTTTGCTTTAAAAAGATCTATTCTTTGTAATTGGCTAAGGGGGCATATAGCACATTCTCTCCATCAAAAATGTATTAATAGTAATAACAGAAATATACCTATACCTGGTTCAGGCAGCATTGTATGTGAGAACTGCATATAATAATAATAGTCATAATAATAATAATATACCTGGTGCAGGCAGCATTTTCTATGAGAACTGCTCTGGACCCTGACCACTAGAATCCTGGCTCATATAATCAGGTGGTGCCATGTGATCCATCAGTTTAACCTCAATTATCTAAGAGAACCTTAGACACAGTTTTGTGATGATGAAAAATAAATGTGTTGACAATGACTGAAACCTCTTCTTGAAAAAAAAAATACAATTAAACATACACGTGCATATAAAAATAAACATGAAGGATTTGTAGCGGGTAAGAACGACTCCTCAGACTTTCCTCCTCGCTGCTCTCTTGAAGCACCTGGTCAGATGTCTCTGTTTAGTCCAGAGTCCCTGTGAGTGCCCAGTTGCCCATCTTGTTCAAGCCTATCACAATCAGAGAGAAGCTTGGATTTCACAGCTTCTTAAAGAATTGTCCTGAAGGACGATGTTCTACCAAGTGATTTCTAGGATGCGATTGTCATCATCCAAATAAGCCTTCAGTGTCCGGGCCAGCCGTGAAGGGCAGCTTCTCTCTGTGTCACCCAACAGGATGTGTTACGTGCATATATGCCTACTCTTGGTATATGTGCTCTGTGAGGGCTCTTCACTCTTAAGATTATGTGAGGACTACTTTGAACTCTCTTTGGTAAAAAAGACTCATTTCCTGCTTAGCACAGACTTGGAAAACAACCCACTTTCCTTGCACAGAGTGGTCATGACATTTTCTAGACAGTGATATGAAGTATCCCCCATGAATGTGAAGTGACTCAACAGTGGTTCAGGTGTGTCTGTGATTATCCCAAGCCAAGCTGCCTGCAGAATCACACTTCGTTGGCAAAATAATACAGTAAGGCTAAAGAATTTATAAATAAATGGTTTTTTTTTTATATAGATGAGAAAACTAATAGGTAAAAAACTGATCAGAGACACATGACTGGCAAATTAACAACCCTGAATTCCAACTGTCTTTGAATCTAAATCATGCCTTTCTCCCACTTAAATTGGCTCTTTCATAGCTGTAAGAGATGTCAGTTCCCCACAGCACATAAATTACAGATGAGCTGCTTTCTCACTTTACCACTGAGAGTCAAAGAGGTTGACTGATTTTGCCCTAGGTCCTCCAGTTACTGAATGGCAGAACTTAAACAAGAACCCAGGTCTTCTGACTCTAAGCCAGGATTCACATCATAATTAATAGAGGGGTCAAAATGTATCAAAATAGAGGTGTTCCTAGTGAGGGCAGGGGTTGGGGTGTCATTAGAGAGTTAATTGCTCTCTTTGAAAAAGTAATTCCTAATAAAAATTACCTTGTGCTAACCATCAGAACTTCTATGAGTGTAACTTGTGGGCTTACTTAGTTATACATAGCTTTTATATATGGACAGAAGAAGGGCAGCCAAAGGGGGAGAAAAATCTATCATTAAAAAAAAATATTCATTTAGCATTGTATTAATCAATGTTATTCAGAGAAAAAAAACACAATAGGATGTGTGTGTGTGTGTGTGTGTGAGAGAGAGAGAGAGAGAGAGATTGAGATTAAGAGTAAGGTTTTAAGTTATTGGTTTAAGCAATTATGGAGA
The DNA here is from genome assembly GCF_003255815.1 of Theropithecus gelada. NCBI lineage: Eukaryota > Metazoa > Chordata > Mammalia > Primates > Cercopithecidae > Theropithecus > Theropithecus gelada. The sequence goes on along the minus strand of NC_037681.1, from coordinate 34,166,012 downwards.
CTAGGAAGGTCAAAATTTATAGGATAGGTAATAGGCCATCAGGCTGGAGACCAATGGTTAGCTGATGTTGCGGTTTGAGTCCACTGCAGTCTGTTGGCAGAATTATTTCTTCTTTGGGCAGATCCATCTATTTTTTTTCTTCAGTTGATTGGATGAAACTGACCCCTATTTTGTAAGAAAATCTGCTTTTCTCAAAGTCTACTGATTTAAATGTTTACCTTATCTTTAAGATACATACAAAGAAACATCTGAAATTATGTTTGGGAAAAAGCTGGTACTGTGGCCCACTCAAGTTGACCAGTACGACTAACAATCACAAGTATGTGTCGTGAGTCACTCTTTGCACTGATGCTGAATATTTAAAGATGAAAATAAAACAAAACATAGGCTTACATAGCCTAGTATAGAAACAAACAACAAATGATTTCAACATCATACAATTTTTATGCTAATGGAGATGTTTGCAAAGTAGAGAGCAGGAAAGGGATTGACTTAATTGTTGCTAAGGAGATGAGCAGGGAAGCTTTCCTAATAGGCAGAGAGTTTAGCTTGGAACTTCAAGGGTGGGTGGGGACTTCCCAAGCAAACAAACGGAAAACAGGACTTCCCAGTCGGAGGAAATGTTTGTGGAGAAACAGAGATTTGACGGAATGCTTCCTACCGGGGAAGCTATGGATAATTTATATATATATATATGTGTGTGTGTGTGTGTGTGTGTGTGTATGTATGTATGTATGTATGTATTATCTGAGAATGTTAAGTACTTTGTGGACCTTGAAGGGCTTCTGTGACTAGGAGAATAGTGGTGGGAAATCAGCCAAATCGCTGCCACCCTGTGAGAGTGTGTGAGTGGGACATGAAGACTGATTCACACAGTACTCAGGAGAGGGAGACAGCACCTTGACAAGTTTGAAGAAAGAGATTATGTATATGTGTGTGTGTGTGTGTATACACACATATATATGTGTATGTGTGTGTGTATATATGTGTGATGTGTGTACACACACACACATACACACACATATATATGTAGTGGAGGGGGCAAAAGACAGGAGATGAAGATCAAAGGCCAGGTAGGACCTAGATTGTGGAGGACTTTGTGAGCCATGCAGTGGCTTCTGCACCTTATCCTGTAGTCCCTGGGAGAAATGGAAGAATTTGATGCGAGTCTTCTCATGGCCAGATATTTGTTTTAGAATTCACAAGATGGGAAAAGCAAAGACAAATGAAAAACCTGGATACATATAGCCGTTAGAATCAGACTGGCATGATGGGATTATTACAGACACAGCACAACTTCATTAGGTAAGTGTCCAACGTTTGCCAGCCACACAGATATTTACTAATATTAAAGATCTCAGTAGCAGGCTGATCCCCAAAACATACCTCTCTTATTTATTTGAAGTCAGTGGTGTTCAGATACTCCTCTCTCCTTTGGACCTGATTGTTTTCCCAAAGTTCTTATGAGCTGAGATCAAGTGACCAAAACTAACAGTGCCAATGAATTCAGATAACCGTCAGGGGCTGTGGGGTGAGGTGGGACAGGTTTTCGTCTCAGCGTGACCCGGTTCCTCTCAGGGTCAGAAGCCATTTAGAAATCATATTGGACTGTGTAAGTTTGAGTTGCTTTGACACTTCAGAACCTTGAGCAAGTCATTTTAGATCTTAGGTTTCAGTTTTCTTACCTTTAATGTGGAGAGAGAACTCTCCACCTGGTTGATTACTGTGGGAAATAAAAAGAATTTCTAAAAAGTGCTTAGCCTAGGGTTTCTTGAATAATACTTGACCTAAAATTTCCTTCTGCTTGGCCAGGTTTCTGACAGGCTGTCATGCTTACCCTTCTCTCAGTCGAGATGCTGTTTGCTTCCTAAATATGGAACTATGTGCTACTCTGAGTTCAGCCTAATATTTTATCCTTTAATTCTTCTGCCTGGAATATCTGTTTTCTGCATGGAATATCTGGTGGGTTAAGTCTTCCTATCAGTAAACTCTTAGGGGAAATGTTACGTCTTCCAGGAAGCCTTCCATGCTAAGTTCCTTCCAGGCTTCCCAGAGCCACTTCTTCACCTCCCCACAGCTATTAGCCCTACACCAGTGGGGGCTGTGAGCTTTAAAACTATGTTTTCACTTTTATTTCCCCAGAAACTTCTGCAGAACAGCACACGTAGTGGAAAATAAATATTTACATTAAAAGAAACAAAACAAAGAGCTGAAATAGCAAATCAAATATCCACCCACTGCATGAGGGAAATGATATTTCCTACAAAAATTATGTTTCATGTAGCTTAAATATGCTTTCCTCTTCCACATGTTTCAGTGAATTTTGGCACAATGTTTCTCTTTCCTGGTGTCCATTTCCTTGTCTGTAGTAAAAGACTGAAGTTTCTGAATTACTGGATAAGGCTCCCTGTAGTTTGGAATCTGTGTTTCTTCAAAACAACCCAGTAGTAACAAGTAAATACTTTCTTATGAAAAAAAAAAAAAATGCCTGACATTTTAAAGGAGTCAGAAAACAACTGCACACATTGAAATCCAAGTCCTAGCTAGATCACACTCCTGTGTACTTGTGCTTCTGGCTGTGACAACTTTTTACAGAGCATCTCTTTCTTCAAACTTGTCAAGGTGCTGTCTCCCTCTCCTGAGTACTGTGTGAATCAGTCCTCATGTCCCACTCACACACTCTCACAGGGTGGCAGCAATTTGACCGATTTCCCACCGCTATTCTCCTAGTCACAGAAGCCCTTCATCTTCTTTAAAGTCAACAAAGTACTTTTCATTTTCAGAGAAAAAGAGCTATTATAATGCAGTGTGCTATCTTCTTTTCAAAATAGAAGAAATCTCTGACTTTAAAAAAGTTCTCATATAGAATCTGCACACTTAGACTACATGTAAATGATTAACCTGATGTATTTTATATCAATATTTAATAGCTGCATATTTAATAATTCTTCATAGCAATCTAACCTCATATTCCCACCAATAAAAAAATGACTAATTTAGTTTGCCTAAACTATCCAGACTTTCTGTTCTCCACACATAGTTGGCATCCATATAGGCATCAGCGTGTTTGATTTTGAGTATAGTAAACATAATTTTGCATAGTTTTTAAAAATTAAAACAATCCATTTTTCTCGGATTTTCCAAATTATTTACATTTTAACTGATTGCGTTAATGGCCTCTTAAACTTCTTTTGTGATTTAGTGTAAAAAGTTTTTCTGTGATTTAGTGTCAAAAGCACAATGTTTGTAATTACACAGATGTGAATTAGAATTCAAGCTCTGACACCAGCATGTTGGGTTTCCTGAGACACCTTATTATGTATTTATTTAGTTAGTTGAGATGTGTTAGTTATTTAGTTTGTGTCGCTCAGGCTGGAGTGCAATGGTGTGATCTCAGCTTACTGCAACCTCTGCCTCCCAAATTCAAGCAATTCTCCTGCCTCAGCCTCCTGAGTAGCTGGGATTACATGGTGAGCCACCATGCCCAGGTAATTTTTGTGTTTTCAGTAGAAGCGCAGTTTCATCACGTTGGCCAGGGTGGTTTTGTACTCCTGACCTTGTGATCTGCCTGCCTTGGCCTCCCAAAGTGCTGAAATTACAGGCATGAGCCACCGACACCTTATTATTAATAATAATGCTGAGCCATGTTTATCTTAATTATAAAATAGAGAAAATAATTCATCAATGTTAGGGTGCTTATGAAAATTAAATGTGTTAACACGTAAGAATGTCAAATATGTTTTCAAGCACATACTGAATGTTCGAGATACTGTTTTCTTTCCTTCTGTTAGAAAGTTGAAATTATTTTTTTCTTTTTGTTAGTGCTTATGCTGTTACAAATAATGCTGTAATATAAGGTTATCCTCTATTTATTCTCATACAGATATGAGCATAGAAAATTACACATAAAATGTTTCTAATTATATGTATTCCTAGGTAAATGTATGTATAGGGCAAGAATTGTCTAATTAATCCCTGTATATCTGAAGTCAATGGTTCCCACCTGGGGATAATTTTGTCCCCCTGGGGACATGTGACAACGTTTGCAGACATTTTTGATTGTCACAACTAGAGGATAGGGTGAAACTGCCATTACCCGCTTAGTGGGTAAAGATCATGGATGATGATAGACGTTCTACAATGGGTGGGACAACCATCCGTAACCAAGAACTACTTGGCTCAAAATTCCAATAGTGCTAAAGTTGAGAAAACATGCCCTAAATCTATCATAGCACCTGGCATATCATACATGACCAATAAATATTTTCTGACTGTATGGGGGATTTTCGGGTCCTCACCGAAAGTAAACAGCTGGGTGCATGAATTCACAATGTCTAGTATGCTATTTTTCATGTTATAAAGAAAGGGCAAGGGATGCCAAAAATACTACAATGTCAAGAGGATTTATTCTGAAAACATGTTTACTTATTTGAAAATAAAGTAGTTTCTCCAAATAGCACTTTGTCCTCACGAAGGTACTTTCTTTCAGATACAAAATAGATTAGCATCCGCTCTTGCCCACTTTATCAAAAGCTGTAAAGCAGTTAAAATTAATAGAAGGGAATGACCTCCATTATAAATGTTGCTCATTACCTGTCAGATCAATGAGTATTTAGATGGACTGAAAAAAATAACACTCTCAGATCAAAAGCCCACTAACAGCTGAAATATATTTCAGATTAAGTTAATTGCAACCCAGGAGGGATGACGTTAGCCAATATTGTTCTGTGCAATCTAATTAAAGGAAGCCAGGTAAAATCAAGAGCCTTTGGGGAGCTTTATCAGGTTTTACCAAGTCACAGACTCAACATATTTGATGAAATAGAAAATGTGTTTACAAAGAACAACTGCACTAACAAAAGAACCATATGAAATAAAATGAAGGAAGCGTGTGTCTTCCTAGACAGATATGATATGAAGACCTGAATTGCAATCCTGGATTTATCATCATATTCCTCAAAGAAAGTATTAATTACTCTGTGCTTTTATTTTCTACACCTATGCAATAAAGACTGCTGAAGAATTTTATTACTATTATTTCTTTGAAAAAATTAAATAAAATGAAATAAGATGAATAAACGAAGGAACAGTAAAGACAGGATATGTCTTATTCTAATAAATAAAATGTATAGCGAAACTTTAACATACCAAGTACAGATTGTGGTAAAACTCTTTTCTCATCATCTCATTCAGCTCTTGGAACATATGATGAGGGACATACTATTGTTAGAATTTTACAGATAGAGAAACCAAGGCACATACAAGTTACTGGATGGGCTAAGATCATGCAGGTAGTAACAGAGATGACATTCAGGTTTCTAAACCCTACATTATACAACTTCTCAAAGTTGGTAAGGAGAATAACCGTGTTTAACACCAAATCTTCTGATACCAAAGCCTTCTTATTTGTACCCCAGTTAGTTGAAGACTGGTGATTAAACAATGATAACAAGTTCAAAAACTGCCCAGAAAGGAAAGTACTGCCTAATGTTAGTAGGAATTTGATATTAGCACCTGCGTCTTTAGTCAAAGTTCCTTGAAATACTATGAGATAATTAATCATGTGTAGAAAAAGTTCATGAGTAAGTTTACATCATGGAAATACGGTAGTTAGAATTTGGGTGCTCATGGAGAGTAAAGAAGGTATAGAGTATCATTATGAATAGCACTTTTGGGTGCAAGCTTTGCTTTATTGGCTCTGAGAAATCATATAGCCTACTCTCATGGCCATTTGAGGTCAAATGGCAAAAAAAAAACAAAAAACAAAAAACTCTGAATTGATATACTTTAAGGTAACATCTTCACTCTGCTAGCCCAAGTAGTCGTACAGGTAGAATGAAACTTCCTTTTTACTTATTTGACAAATACTAGTCTATTTCTATGTTCAAGGAACAATATGCTAGTGGGTGAAGATAAGATTAAACATGCAGATAACATTCTTGCTCTCATTAAGCTTCTATTAAAGTCAGAGAGACAGAATATAAACAATAAATTAGTAGCGTAACTGGAGATAGCGGCAGGTACAAGTTGGGGAATAAAATAGAGTAATGGATGAGAGAATGAACTGGAAGAAGCTGTTTTCATCCAGAAAATCCGGTCTATGGGGTAAGGATTAAATTAAATTAAAATATATCTTCTGTGATAACTGGAACATAGTAGGGACTTAGAGCAGGGAATACATTATTAACATTTACTTTAAAATCGTAAGTCATTAGGAAACATTCCTTCGACTTTGTTAGATGAGACTGACCATGTGTCATAATTAGAACCACAAAATTCAAAGGTGGTAGTTACACATACACTCATCCAACTCTATTCCCTATGGTAATAAGCTGGAGAAGAATGTGGGCAGAGTTAAAATTTAGAAACTGGCCAGTTCTGAGTTTGAATGTAGTGGGTTATTTACTGGCTGTAAAGTTATGGATAATTTAAATAAAGTCTGAGTTTCTGCTTCCTTCTTTGTTGAAATGATTGGCAAGCACTATGTAGTCATCAGTTTCCTTTCCTTTCTACCCATTTAATTATGAAGAAATTGACTGGAGGAGAAAGGAAGGGACTTGCCCATGATGACATAGCTATTTGACACAGTTATTTATTAGGTAAACCTGAAGAAATACCTACTATATTAGTCTGTTTTCACACTGTTATAAAGAACTACCTGAGACTGGGTAATGTATAAAGAAAAGAGGTTTAATTGACTCACAGTTCCACATACTGTAAAGAAGCATGGTTGGGAGGCCTCAGGAAACTTGCAATTACGGCAGAAGGTAAAGGGGAAGCAAGCACGTCTTACCATAGTGGAACAGGAGAGAGAGAGAAGGGGGAAGTGTTATACACTTTTAGACCATGGGATCTCATGAGAACGCACCCACTATCACGAGAACAGCAAGGAAGTAATCTGTCCCATGATCCAGTCGCTTCCCGCCAGGCCCCTCCTCCAATTTGATGTGAAATTTGGGTGGGGACACAAATCCAAACCTTATCACCTACTCTCCATTTTATAGTCTTTCCTGAACTCCATTTTGCTATCCCCATGATAAATTTAATCAGTAATGTGCAAAACGACATAAAGAAGGGAGATATTTAGAAGGATAGGACAAATGAGAAAAATATCTTTGTGAAAAAAGTGAGTTAGAGGGTCTTGAGAGCGATCCCAGGAGTAGCAGCATTATCATCTCTTGGGAACTTGTTAGAAATGCAAATTATTGAGCCCCACCCTAGACCTACTGAGTTAAAAACTCTGGGGGAGGCCCCAGAAATCTGCGCTTTAACAAGCTTTTTAGGTGATTCTTATGCACATCTCAGTTTGAGAACCAGCCACTGTTTTAGATCAGTTTTAGGAAAAGGAAAGGTATCTACCATAAAAGAAGCGAGCTTCTTTGCAACATAATACTGCAAGAATGAAATTGCCACCTTAAAGGATGTTTTGTGAATGGAAAATTAAATGTAGATTGATAGATTAGATAGATTAGATAGATAGGTAGATAGACATGACAGATATGCATATAAATATAGATTTTATTCATCCTACTGTATCATCAATCACTTTCACATTCTACCTGATTCTGCCTGAACCTACTCATTTGGCAATATTCTATTTAGTAAAGAATTGGTAATACTAATCGTATTGGGTTTTTACTCACTTTAAATTTACCTAATTGCAGAAAAATAAAGTAACAGATTTTATCCATAGCATAATTTATAGATGTTAATGCACTGCCCTCAGACCTCACCCAGAGTATTATGCCGAGTGATGTTATCCATCCAAATTATTGATAATTTGCATTTCTAACAGTTTCCCTGGTGGGTGGTACCTTAATTTTGGCTCAGCTATCATCAACTTCCACTCATTAGAATTCTTTGTAAAATGTAAAATACTTTTTAAATATTAATTATTGATCTTTTTGCAGGAGACTCTTACATGTGCTCAAATTATTTCAGATAGATTCTTAGGTCTAATTTATATTACAATGATTTTACACTATATTTATACATAAAATATGTGCTATTTTGCTCAGAATTGGAGTAGTAACCCAGAGAGTCAGCATTACAGGTCATTAAGAAAAAGGATAGAATGTGCCTCAAGTGGTGGATCACTCGGCCGGGCGCGGTGGCTCAAGCCTGTAATCCCAGCACTTTGGGAGGCCGAGACGGGCGGATCACAAGGTCAGGAGATCAAGACCATCCTGGTTAACACGGTGAAACCCCGTCTCTACTAAAAAAATACAAAAAACTAGCCGGGCGAGGTGGCAGGCGCCTGTAGTCCCAGCTACTCGGGAGGCTGAGCCAGGAGAATGGTGTAAACCCGGGAGGCGGAGCTTGCAGTGAGCTGAGATCTGGCCACTGCACTCCAGCCTGGGCGACAGAGCTAGACTCCGTCTCAAAAAAANATTTACTGAATTCCATATGTGGCTATTGCTGTTGTGGCTTTACAGACATTCTATGGACTCCTCACAACTTTAAGGGTAGTATCATTTTGCCATTTTAGGTAAAAAAAAAAAAATTGAGGCTTGAATTTAGATTAAGCTCAATCTGAATCTAAATTTCTTAAAGTTAAGAAACCAGTGATTGAGACCCAAATTCTGGTTAACTAAAAGCTCTTATTTTCAACTCTCAATGGTGGACTAGTCAAGAATAAAAAAGGACCATTTACTGAATTCCTTATGTGGATATTGCCATTGTGGATTTACAGACATTCGATGGACTCCTCACAACCCTAAGGTTAGCATCATTATGCCATTTTATGTCACAGGAATTGAGGTCTGAGCTTAAATTAAATATAATACATTAAAATTAAGAAACCAGTGATTGAGACCCAAATTCTGGTTGACTAAAAGGTTTTGTTTTCAACTCTCTGGGGCCACGTTTCCAGAACCATGAAAACAGTTTAGCATTAACTTATCAAACACTTATTGTGCACCTACCATGCCATACAATGCTTTGTAGAGTATTAGAATGAACAATGGGCATGTCTACCCTACTTGCCAACCTGTTTCAGCTTCCATGTCACCTTAGAGAAGCCTAAGTTCACCCATCCCATGGGGTGAACCCATTCTTGTTTCTTTTCTCATCTATAAAACAGTGTGAAAATGCATAATTTATAAAGATTAAAATGTATTCAAAGATCTAATTGGTAAAACAATAGGTGATTTTTAAAGGCCCTGTCATGTCCCAATGTTTCTTAATGAGTATATATTATTTAAATACTGATAGGTATTTTCCACTTGTGTTCTGGAAAATGTATTCAGTGCCTACTCATCTAAAGAATTCCTATTTTGCTCCCCATTGAAGTTGTAGGTTACTGTCCTATACTGGATTGGACAGAGTCTGGAATGAAACAGCAGGGAATAAATATTTTATTTCTCAAGTCTTAAAATAACTAAAATATTAGAGAGAAAAAATATGTGCAAAAGAACCTTCTCTATCAAGTTTGGAATCTGAGTCCCTTGACAGGTTTCATTGGTAAATTTTTATACAACACTGACTTAGAATTTTGTATATACCTGTATTGTCAATCCCTGTAGAAATATTCTTAAACTGTCAACACCTATGCATATGCAAATCTCACCTTTCCTTCAAACTACAGCATAAAAGCCATTAAGCCTCCCTTTGTTCTTTGAAGCTGGAAATTCTAAAGAGCTTGTCTGAACTCAGTGGGTTCTTCATCTGTCTGTCTCCCAGGAGCACACGCCTAAGAAAATGTTGGCAAGAAAAAAAGAGATATTATTATACCATTAAAACAGAGTGTAGGGAGAAAAGATAAAATTACCTATATGCTTGTCCTAAGACATTAGCTGCTAGTATTTTAGTTTATTCTGTTCACTATGCTTTCAATGTTTTATTGGCATATATTACTTTACACAATTAAAATTAACTTGTAAAAATATTAGATCAATTTTTTTAAACAATACAATTTTTCATATCAAGTGTGACATTACAGTATCAGAGTTTACCTAGCTGCTAAAGATTTTTCAGGATATATTGCTTTCTAACATGAAGTCTAAGTTTTCATTGACTATTTCCTATCATACTAGACTGCAAACTGGATGATGCTATAAATTGTATCTGAATTGTACATTTCCCCCAGGGCCTTACTCAGAGTAGATATACAACAGATATTTGTATACCGAATAGCTTTTGCTGTATTGCATTTGGAATCCATGAAATACATTTTATCATTTAACAATGCCTGCTCCTTAGGAAAGAGTAGACCTTTTTACTTACTTCATGGGTAATTTAACTTTGAAGAGTGAGAGGTCAAATAGACGTGACCATCCATCCCGAGCCTTTTGTCTCAGGGCTGGTGTTCCTTCTACCATAGCCAGCTGCCTTAAGTTTAAAAAATGAATGGATTCCGGGATGATCTTTTAACTTGAATTTATACTCTCTAGGATGGGCAACAAACTCTTCCCAGTAATATTCAGGATATGAATACTCAGACAGATTGGAGGTATTTCTAATGAATTGGGCTTCAAATCTTCAGAACACATATAATGCCAAAAACATTATTTTGATGAATAGGCCCTAAACTTTTAGAAAATGAAGCTGTGATGGCAAATATCAAATCTTTTAAACAAAATCAAATTCAGGAGTTCAATTTAAATTTTGGCAAAGCCCCAGCACATTAAAAGAGAATTAAATCAGTTTTAGGAAGCAGAACATTCATATTTTACCTTTATTTTTAAACAACTGTTAAAACCTCTACCTTTTTATTTCTTTACTTCAGAGAAAGAATGGCCGTGAAGCAGCAATGTCTTGTCTGACCCTGGATACCATAATTGAAATAAATGGAGGAAAAAGATGTTTTTATTTTAAAAGCTCCTTCAGTATGAAAGGAAGTGTATTACTGTGAAGAAGCAATTAGAACAATTTACAATTGTATTTTTAAATGTATTTTCATTTTTATAAATTTAGCCCTGTACAATCCTACTCCAAACAGGAATTTAAAGAATAATAATGTCTACTATTTTTAAGCACCTACTATGTGACAAGTATTGTCCTAGGCTTTTTACTACATTATATCACCAATCTTTCAAAACAGCTGTTAGTATGTCTGTTATTACAGATGAGAACATTGCTCCTGAAATAGTAAGAAATCTTGCCATATTTGCATGCCTGTTATCTGATGGATTGAGGTTGTTGACTTCAAAATTCGTTTTTCTCTGCATCCTACCCGGCTATTACAAAAATCCATAAGTCATTGTGCTTAAAGATGAAGAAAATATTTTTGAACATGCCTAATAGATTTGTATCATGTTCCTTATCTGCTAAGCAAGGCACTAGAGGCTTTTGCTGATGTGGAATTTATATAATTATTTAAAATTTCATGTAAGTAGAATTTGTGAATACAAATTTAATATAAACCAATAATAATTCTTCTGATAATTTTGCAAAAGAAATTTGGAATGGCAGAAGACAGAAAATAATAGCAGTTAGTGGTAAGAATTCCTAGAAATAGTTGGCCTGGGGTTAAGCTCCACCCAAGGAAACCTGGACAGATAGAAGCAGAAAAGTTCTTTAAAATCTAATAGTTATATGTATATAATCATATATATATATGTAATTTTATGTATTTATATATAATTTCTGCTGCAGTTACAATGTGGCCATTTATTTTAATGTAAAGGTAATATTGTATATTGCCTACTACGAAGAAAAATTGAAACCCTAGGAAAAAATGACTTATTTTCCCTCGAGCATTCGATGCACCAGATATGCAACTGTGGACCCCAGGAGTAGATGCACCAAGTTTGAGAAGAATTATTAAATGTTTTACCATGTATTTGATGTTTATCGTAAGAAATGATTACATATACATGATTTTTAAGGACTTCAAGTATAAGATTTTATTTAATCCTCACCAAAATCACTGAGACATAATTCTTTTGTTTGTATTTATATAAAATACCCTATGACTTATCATTTAACAGCATCATCAATTTCCCTTTACCTGAAGTGTTTGATAAGTCACACCAAGTTTGAAATGTTCAAAGCTACAGATCATGTTTAATTGATTGCTTTGTTTTCCTAAATTTTAGAAGTAGTGGCAGAGGGAAAAAGAAGGGATGAGTAGTTATAGGCAATGGGTGGGAGCCCAGAAATTTTGAGGAAGATTATTCTTTTAGGTGATACTGTAAACACTATGTTCATCAGATTAAATTACTTTTCATGGGACTTGTAAACTTCCTGCTAGGTTAAATTTTTGTGAAACCCCATCCTATCATTTAACAGTTAACTCAAGTAATAGGCTAAATGTATACATGGGAGTATCTGTGAAGTTTTACAGAAAAGAAAATTCATGGGAACACTGTGTAGCTAACTGCCTATATTAGCTTAGAAAAAAATACAATGTTTTTCCATTTAGGCCACATTTATTTTCACTGTCCTTAAGTGAAAGTTGTCCCACACCTTAAGATTTCTTTATAGCTATTAAATACACAGATTCCATTCAGTTTACACAGAAGTAAACGCCTGGAAGGAGCTTACCTTTCTTACTACCAAGGGATGGGCACAGCAATACTGGGAGAAAGGGAGATCGGTTCTTAGCATCTTCATCCTACCAAGGTGAATACAGTGGTCCTGAGGGCTTAAAGGCTATTTTTAGGTCAAAAATTAAATGACAGACATTGTGCTTAAATAATTTGACCTTTAAGGATTTCAGTTCCCTAAAGAACTTAGAATTCTCAGTTTCAAAATTAACACCACAGATGTGTTAATTTTACAAGTGGGCATAGATTAAGGCATTCAGGCACACATTGCAATTGTAGCTGGAAAAAAAGACACGGATGGGATCAGGGAAACTAGTCTCTGATGACTATTATTATTCTGAAGCTAATGATGATGAGCCCTGGGTGAACTTCTGGTTCTTCTGTAGCTACACCTTGTTTCAGGGAAGCTCGACTGTAAATACATACAAGTTACAGGAAATGAAGATCATTTTTGTTCAAAAGTATTCAACATAACATTGCCTTCTACAGCCAGCTTCCCAGTAATGTTTTCAAATCTATTTTTAAATGGCTTAATTTATTTTTGTTTATTACTCAGTTGATCAAAGACTATTTTCCAGGTGCTGTGCTAGGTGCTTGTCTCATGGGATCACAGTTTCTTTCTTCATCAAACAAATATGTTAATGAAAAATGTATTCAAATGATAGATCAATGTTTGATTACAAAATGAGTTCCTCTATCAAAACGGTTAAGACAGGAATCTAGATCTTTCTGAAGAGGTGACATTGAAGATGACATCTACTAGAGTCCAAGAGTGAGAGAGGAGCATGTGGGATGGGGTGGGCAGCCAAAGTACCCTGAGGTGGGCAATAGCCTTAAATAAAGCCACCATAACTGAAGCCAATGGAGAGAAGGAGAGTAATGCAAGGTAAGGTTTGAAAAGGAAGGCTGAAACTCAGTTTTGAAGAATCCTAAGCCATTGTATAGTATTAGCTTTCCTAGATTTCCCTTTAAAACCTGGGTGGTTTTTGAGAATTACTTTCTTATAATCCTGGAGGCCAGAAGTCCAAAATCAGGGTGTCATTGGTGGTGGTTCCTTCTGAAGCCTCTGAGGGAGAATCTGTTCCTTAACTTTCTCCAGCTGTCAATACTGGGTATTCCTTGGCTTGTAGATATAAACAGCCCTCTATATTCAAGGGTTCCGTATCTGCAGAGGCAAGTATTTACTTAGCATTTATACTGTATTGGATATTATTTGTCATCTAGAGATGATTTTAAATATACAGGAAGGCCAGGCACAGTGGCTCAGGCCTATAATCCTAGAACTTGGGAGGCCAAGGCAGGTGGATGCCCTGAGCTCAGGAGTTTGAGACCAGCTGGGTAACATGGTGAAACCCCCTCTCTACTAAAAATACAAAAAATTAGCAGGGCGCGGTTGCACGTGCCTGTCATCCAAGCTACTCCAGAGGCTGAGGGACATGAATTGCTTAAGTCCATGAAGTGGAGGTTGCAGTGAGCCAATATTGCATCACTGCACACTGCCCTCCAGCCTGGGTGACAAAGTGAGAATCTGTCTCAAAAAAAAAAAAAAAAAAAAAAAAATATATATATATATATATATATATGTAAATTGTATGCAAATACTATGCCATTTTATATAAGGAACTTGAGCAGATTTTGGTACCCCAAGAGGTCCTGAAACAAATCCTCTGAGGACACTGAGGGTAAACAGTACGTTTTAACAAGCTTTGTGCATGGCATTCTCTTCTGTGTGGTTTTGTCTCTTCACATGGCCATATTTTCATAAAGACATCAGTCATATTGGATTAGGAGCCGATCCTACTCCAGTATAGACCTCAACTAATTACATTTGTAATGATCCTATTTCTAAATATGGTTACCTTTTTAGGTACTGAGGATTTGGACTTCAACATATCTTCTTTTGGGGGACACATTGCAACCCGTAAGTCGTATTAAGATATTTTTATTTCTCTTAAGATCAAAGAGAAATCACTGAACAAGTTTATACCTCCTTCTGACATTTCTTTGAAGAAAATAAAAGGGCAGGAGGAGAAAAAGCTAATGAATTAGCAAGCTCTTGCAAATACATTAGGATGGTAAGAAGTAATCATGGCTTAAACTAAGATGCCAACACTAAAGGTAGCGAGAAAGGACACATTTGGCAAAATGTCATAAGAAAAAGTTGATTTGAGTACACCAGCAAATCAATAAATAATTATGGACTTGAGTTTGGCATGCCACCGACACTAAGGAAAAATAAGAGGAAGTTGGCCACATAGGAGTACCATTCAAAAGAGAGGCTGGAGTTACAATTTTAGGACTCATAAACACATAGATAACTCTAAAGACATACGTGTGGATGTCTCGTAGAAAGAACATAAGGAGAACAGAATAGGAGAATAGGGCTCTGGACTAAGCCCAGTCCAGGTAGAGGGTAAGAAAAGAAGACTGAGCAGTAGGTGCCTGAGAGGTAAAAAGAAAAACAAAGAGACAATAACAAAAGGCCATAAATAAAGCCTTTAGAACGAGCCTGAAGAATGAAGTCACATAAATCAAGAGAAGAAAATGTTTCTAGAACGGAGAATTGAATAGTATTCAATGCTGCTGAATTTAATGAAAAATGAAGGACCCAAATGGCAGAAAGGGATAATACAAATGCCATTTTTTATTACATAACAGAATGTCACATTTACCAGACTGATTTTGGAGAGGTGAGGCCACCTGGACTTCCTGGGTCAAGTGGAGACTTGAGGAACTTTCCTGTCTTACAAGAGGATTGTAAAATGAATCAATCAGTGCTCTGTAAAACGCATCTATCAGCGCTCTGTAAAATGCACCAATCAGCAGGATTCTAAAAGTAGCCAATCATGGGAAGGATTGAAAAAAGGGCCCTCTGATAGGACAGAAATGGAACATGGGCAGGGACAATAAGAGAATAAAAGCTGGCCACCCCAGCCGGTAGTGGCAACCCACTCTGGTCCGCTTCCACGTGTGGAAGCTGTGTCCATTCGCTCTTCACAATAAACCTTGCTACCACTCACTCACTGGGTCCGTGCCATCTTTGAGAGCTGTAACACTCAGCGTGAGGGTCCGCGGCTTCATTCTTGAACTCAGCAAGACCACAAACCCACTGACAGGCGCCAACTCCCAACACAATTTTAAATATATGATATAGTATACCTATATATGGGAAGTTTTACAACTTTGACCAACAACTTTTGACTTATTCTATTCTTGGCACAAACGACTGTCAAAATCATAAATTGATAGGGTAAAAATAATATAGACTTGAATAGATCCCAGTCTCTTTGTAAAAATTTCTTTGAATGATATTAAATCAATGAGTCTTGAAAATTTACAATCATGTTTTACCAGAATAATTGAGGGCAGTTACTTTGTATACTTTTGGACAGAAACTACTGATATGTTTCCTGTTTCCCAATTTTAGGAATCATCAGGTAATCCTTAAGTAGTGCCACCTTTAATTTTTAATAATGAACTCTCCATATTGTAGTACTCAAATGACATTACAGGGACATTTTATTACTTTATTTCTCTTACAATTCCCCCTCCTCTTCCTTTCTTAGTGGAGACTCTACAAAACAGTTAAGAAGGCTAGGTGTAAAAAAGTAGTCAATCATGTGACTATAATCAGCAACGAAGTGCCATACCTGAAAATCATTCATGTTCATTTTCTGAAACAGTTTGGAGACCCCCAAACCAAAACAAAACAAACAAGAAATTCTTCCCCAATGTCTTGATGTTATATATTTATAATCTGAAATTATATTTTCAAAACAGCAGGCATATAAAAGTCTAAAAAATGCAAGAAACTTGAACGAGCTTTTGAGTATTCCATAGAGTCTTAATTCTTTCTACACTTCAATTTATTGAATTAACCTGGCAGTACAATAATTTCCTCTCCTTCCATAGACTTGTCTACCTGCTGTTGAGAATTGGACAAGATTTACTGATCTGGCTACCTACTGGTGTGGTATCTTTAAGTGGTGAATATAAATCTTTAAATCACAGTGCTTACAATGACTTCACTTCCTCTTAGTATTTCATCCACAAATAAGAAGAAGAAGAAAAAAAGCAATGGAGAACTTATTACTGACATTTTCAACACCATTTTTCCCTCTTTAAATTTTTTTTTAACACCTCTGGGGAAGTTGTAACTTTTTTTCTACTAGATCTTAAGAAAACATCTACTCTGCAATATGTACATAAATGCTGAAGGGAATGCTAAAATACAAGAATGAAAAGTTTGAGACAGGACACTTTCAATTCCTGGTAAATAGATGTAATTAAACTCAGTGTTTTGTTTTGTTTTGTTTTGTGTTTTTAACCTAACTTCATTGTTCAGGTTTGTTATTGCATCAAATGAATCATTAAGAGTTTGGTATTGCTAAAGCTTCTGCAAAATTACTCAAATAGCTAAGCATCCTAAAGACTAACTTTTTAAAATACACTTAATTTTTCCCACCTTAAACATACCACCCCACTTCCCTCTCCCGACTCCTCTACTCCCCAACCACACTTATTCTTTGACTCTGCTATAAATTTTTTGATGAGGATAATTCATCATAACTTAATTTGTGGTTGAACGTGTATCATTTTTGCCTGATTATGAAGTATACATTGCTTAGTTTTAGTGTCATTTTTTCAGATTCTGTGATTTCAAAAATGCTAAGAAAAAAATGAATGTCAATATCTCTGTCTTTGTGGGGTTTTTTGTTTGTTTGTTTTTGAGACAGTCTTGCTTTGTTGCCTAGGCTGGAGTGCAGGGGCACGATCTCGGCTCACTGCAACCTCCACCTCCCAGGGTCAAATGATTCTCCTGCCTCAGCCTCTCAAGTAGCAATAAATTTCTCTCTCTTCCTTTTTTTTTTTTTTTTTTTTTTTTGAGATGCAATTTTGCCCTTTTGCCCAGGCTGGAGTGCAATGGGGTGATCTCGGCTCACTGCAACTTCCACCTCCTGGGTTCAAGCAATTCTCAGGCCTCAGCCTCCCAAGTAGCTGGGATTACAGGTGCATGCCACCACACTCAGCTAATTTTTTATATTTGTGGTAGACACAGGGTTTCACCACGTTTGCCAGGTTGGTCTTGATCTTCTGACTTTAGGTGATCCACCTGCCTCAGCCTCCCAAAGTGCTGGAATTACAGGTGTGAGCCACTGTGACCAGCAATATCTCTTTTTAATAGTGGAGTATCACTGGGTACTAAAAGTGTGGTGGAGTATACTGAGGTAGCAGAGCTTGGGTATAACAATTTGGAAATTGAATCCTGTTTTTGCCTTTTACTAGCTTTATGTTTATGAAGTCAATAGCCTATTTTCTCAGAATGTCATTTTACCTACCTATAAAAGTAGACACTCAGAGCTTTCAAAACTCTGTCAACAGTAGTTGGAACAATTAAAAGAAATAAGTGGGTAAGTGTGCCTAGAAATTAGTAAGTGGTTACTTAACTTGAAGCCTTCCCCTTTTATATCAAAAAAGATCTTTAGTAAGATCTAATGCTATTATAATATTTTTATGCAACAAAAACTCTTCTTGAGAAGAAAATGAACCTCTCATTCATAAATAATGTAATTATTATACGGTTGCTGATTTCTTTTGTTATGTTAATATCATTGCCTCATTAGTGAAAATTGTGCCCAATGCGAGGATGACTCTGTTATTTTTGAGACATTTTGTAAATTTGCTTTCCAGAGGATTGTATTAACTGAAAATGCCACCAGTAAGGAGATTAGCAAACCCACGTACTATTTTTTTGCTATTATTTACTTACTGCTATTTTACCATTTTAAATGAAATACAATATTTATAACTTTAAAATTAAACAAAGGACACAAGGTTGCCATCAGAGCAAATGCTATATTCATTTACCTCATTTTTTTGTATATACATAGAAAAGGTTGTTTTCCTCCATAAATCTTCAATGAAATCTAGGGGAAGATACAGTCGTAGTGGTGGCAACCACAGGGGTCCTTGTGTCATTTCACCCCCAGCTTTAGATGGCTTAGAATGGAGAGGGATTTCATTTGTTTGGGAGAAAGTGAAGAACTAGAATAAGAGTTTCTGCCTGATAATCCAGAGAATTCTCCTGGAGCATGTCCAAAACTATCAAGGCAGTACCTCTATAAGTCTACAAGAACCATGGCATTACTGGATTTGAGATTACCCCTACTAGAGTTTAGATTACAGAAACAAGTCTTTTCAAATATCTGGAAAGCCATTCCAAGAAGGATGACTACAAATAATCCCAGACAGTGAAGACTAAAATAAATACCTAATTCTAAATTCCCAGACACCAAAGAACATCTACTAGCATCAACACCATCCAGGAAAACATGATCTCACCAAATGAACTAAACAAGTCCCCACAGATCAATCCTGGAGAAATAGAGCCGTGTAACCTTTCAGACAGAGCATTCAAAATAACTATGAAAAAAAAAAAACCAAAACTCAGAGAATTTCAATACAACAGAGAGAAATAATTCAGACTTCTATCAGAGAAATGTAACAAAGAGATTGAAGTAATTAAAAAGAAGAAATTCTGGAGATGAAAAATACAATTGTCATAATGAAGAATGCAGCAGAATTATTTAATTAGCATAATCAATCAAGCAGAAGAAAGAATTAGTGAGTTTGAAGACAGATTAGTTGAAAACACACAGTCAGTGGGCAGAAAAAAAAGATTAAAAAACAATGAAGTACACCTACAGGATCTAAAAAATAGCCTCACAAGGGCAAATCTAAGCATGATTGGCCTTAAAGAGGAAGTAGAAAAAGAGGTAGGGTTAGAAAGCATATTCAAAGGGATAATAAGAGACAACTTTCAAACCAAGAGCAGGATATCAATATCCAAGTACAAGAAGGTTATACTACACCAAGCAGATTTAACCCAAAGAAAACTATCTCAAGATGTTTAATAATCAGACTCCCGAAGTCAAAAATGAAGAAAGGATCCCAAAAGCAGCAAGGGAAAATAAACAAATAACATACAATGGAGCTCCAATATGGTCAATGGCAGACTTTTTAGTGGAAATCTTACAGGTTAGGAGAAAGAGGCATGACATGCTTAAAATGCTGAAGGGAAAAAACATTCACCCTAGAATAGTATGTCCAGTGAAAATATCCTTCAAACTAGAGGGAGAAATAAAGACTTTCCTAAAACAAACAAAAGCTGAGAAATTTCATCAACACCAGGCCTGTCCTACAAGAAATGCTAAAGGGAGTACTTCAGTCCGAAAGAAAAGGACATTAATGAGCAAAAAGTAATAGCCTGAAGGTAGAAAACTCACTAATAATAGTGAGTACACAAACTAACTCAGAATCTTATAATACTGACACTGTGGTGTGTAAGCTACTCTTGTCCTGACTGGAAAGACTAAATGATGACCGATCAAAAGTATTAACTACAACAACTTTTCAAGACATAGTCAGTACAAGATATAAATTGAATCAACAAAAAGTTAAAAAGTAGGGGGAATGAAGTTAAGGCATAGCGTTTTTACTAGTTTTCTTTGTGCTTCTTTGTTTATGCAAATAGTGCTAAGTTTTTATCAAGTGAAAATAATGGGTTCTAAGATAGTATTTCTAAGCCTTATGGTAACCTCAAACCAAAAAACATACAAGGGATACACACACATAAAAAAGCAAAAAGCTAAATCATATCATCAGAGAAAATCACCTTTACTAAAGAAAGACAAAAAGAAAAGAAAGAAGTGAAGACCACAAAACAACCACAATACAAATAACAAAATGGCAGAAGTAAGCGCTTACTTATTAATTAACAGTGAATATAAATGGACTAACCTCTGCAATCAAAAGACACGGACTGGCTGAAATGGATGAAAAAACAAGACCCTTTGATCTGTTGCCCAGAAGAAACACATTTCACTTACAAAGACACACATAGACTGAAAATGAAGGAATGAAAAAAATATGCTATACCAATGGAAACAAAAAAAGAGCACGAGTCATACTCACATCAGACAAATAGTTTTGACAAAAACTATTAAGAAGAGACTAAGAAGGTCACTATAAAATGATAAAGGTGTCAAGCAAGAGGACATAACAATTTTAAATGTATATGCATCCAACATGGGAGCACCCAGATATATAAAGGAAATATTATTTGAGCCTAAGAGAGATATATGTCCCAGTACAATAATAACTGGAAACTTCAACACCCCACTTTCAGCATTGGACAGATCTTCCAGATAGAAAATCGACAAAGAATCATCAGACTTAATCTACACTGTAGAACAAATGGATCTAATAGATATTTATGGAAAATTTTATCCAACGGCTGCAGAATATGCGTTCTTTTCCTCAGCACATGGATCATTCTCAAGGATAGACCATATGTTTTTTCACAAAATAAATCTTAAAACATTACAAAATGTAAAGTAATATCAAGCATCTTGTCTGACCATGATGAAATAGAAATTAATAACAAAAGAAATTTTGGAACCTATACAAATATATGGAAATTAAGCAATATGCTCCTGAATGACCAATAGTCAATAAATAATTTAAGAAGGAAAGTGAAAAATATTGAAACAAATGATAATGGAAACACAACATACCAAAACCTGTAAGATACAGCAAAAACATTACTAAGAGGGAAGATTATAGCTGTAAGTGCCTATATCAAAATAAGAGGAAAAATTTCAAATAAACCCTAGTGATGCACCTTAAAGAACTAGAAAAGCAAGAGCAAATCAAACCCCCAATTAGTAGAAGAAATAATAAAGATCAGACAATAAATAAATAAAACTATATTTTATTTATATAAAAAATACAAAATATAAATGAAGTAAAAAGTATTTTTCTTAAAAAAAAAAAAGATAAATGAAATTGACAAACCTTTAGTCACACTAAGGAAAAAAAGAGAGGGGCTGGGGACTGTGCCTCACACCTGTAATCCCAGCACTTTGGGAGGCCGAGGCAGGTGGATCATGAGGTCAAAAGATTGAGACCATCCTGGCCAATATGGTAAAACCCCTCCTCAACTACAAATACAAAAATTAGCTGTGCATGGTGGTGTGTGCCTGTAGTCCCAGCAACTCTGGAGGCTGAGGTAGGAGAATAGCTTGAACCCAGAAGGCAGAAGTTGCAGTGAGCCAAGATGGCACCACTGCACTCCAGCCTGGCAACAGAGTGAGACTCTGAATCCAAAAACAAAGAATAAGGAATAAGGAAAAAAGAGAGATCCAAATATATAAAATCAAAAATGAAAAAGTAGACATTATAACAACTGATACTGCAGAAATTCAAAGGATCATTAGCAGCTACTATGAGCAACTGTATGCCAATAAATTGGAAATTCTAGAAGAAATGGACAAATTCCTAGACACGTATAACCTACCAAGTTTGAACCATGAAGAAATCCAAAACCTGAATTGACCAATAACAAGTAATGAGGAATGAAGCTGTAATAAAAAGTCTCAAAGGTGACCAAAGTGTTTGAAGATACTTAACCATGTTCATGTATTGGAAGGCTCAACATAGTGAAGATGGCAAGTAGTTACAGATAGCTAATAGTTAGGAATTGGCCGAGGGGGTAGCATGTGAATGTGGCTATACATGAGTGACAAGAGGGAGCCTTGAAGTGATGGCACAGTTCTGTATGTCAATTATGGTTGTTGTCATTACATGAAGCTGCATATATGATAGAACTTTATTGAATTATACACACATATAAAGAGGTGCTTGTGAAAATGGTAAGATCTGAATAAACTTTGTGAGTTGTACTATATCAATTTCCTGGCATTAATATTTTACAATCATCACACAAGATGTTACTATGGTGGGTGCTGTTGAAGGGTGATTGTGGAATCTTGCAACTTCCTACAATGTTCTTATTATCTTAAAATAAGCTTAAAATTATAATTAATTCTATCACACTTTTACAATAACAAATAAATAATTTCATATTCCATGTAAAAGTAACTCTTAGCAGTTTTCTCAAAAGTTATTCCAATTGTCTATCTCATTTACTTTTAAATATTTTATGGTGTCCTAAGTCTAGCTATTATCCTTAGGTGTCTGATGGCTTCCCCAAACTCACAGATAGATAAAGTTAGTAGTCAACCCTGAATAGGACATAAGAGAAATAATTATTGCATGTGGAAGTCTTGTTGTAAACCTTGAACTATAGTAAAATGACTAAATACCACTTAACTTATGTTTTCTGATTTCTATCCTGATATTCTATTATATTTTTCATAGTGGCCTTAACTTTAACTTTCAAACAAAGAGAATTATGATCTGTCTTGTCACTGAACCTACATACTTAATCTTGAAAAATCTTCACCCAGGGGATTTTTTAAAAATTCAATCTGGAAGCTTAACTATCACCTAACATAACCTTTCTGAAGAAAGACTTTTCTCTGCAATTTGTTCCTTTGAATATTTTCAGACTTTCTTTTAGGTTCATTTGCCATTATTTTCTGTAAGTTATAGAGAAATTTTGTTTCATTTGGTCCCAGAAAAATGTGCCTGCAATCTTATTTTAATAAATAAGCTCTTATCTCCCCATTTAAGTTACTCTGACGTACATGAAGAGTTTCAGTCTTGCAAGAGTAGTATAGTTGCTGAAGTACCCATGTTGTCATATAATGCATTCACCATGCTTTAGTGAACTTGAAAGTATTATATTGTTAGGTGACAAAAATGATGACAGAACATGTAGAGAGTTC
Source organism: Theropithecus gelada (assembly GCF_003255815.1). Classification (NCBI taxonomy): domain Eukaryota; kingdom Metazoa; phylum Chordata; class Mammalia; order Primates; family Cercopithecidae; genus Theropithecus; species Theropithecus gelada. The sequence continues at coordinate 34,142,833 of NC_037681.1, read as the reverse complement.
ATGCAGAAAATCATCTTTGCTGATCAAATAAACATGAAGCAAATCTAACATGCTAGGTAAATACCTAACCATGGCTGAGTAAGCCTGGCTCCAGGAGTGGGCATACTGCAGCAAATTAATTTTGCTGATTCAGTGGACAACTGTGAGCTGGTGCCAGATGAGAGTCACTTAGTGTAGATCTATGATTGTTTTCCAGGCAAAAGTTACAGAAGATTTTTAATTTTCTCTTTCTACTTACCCCAGAACAAAGCAAAACAAAACAAACAAAAAAAAATTCAAAGACATTTTATAAAGCCTCTAATATATATACAAAAATAGTTTATTTTTATAAAATTAGAGTTAAGTTGAAAATTTTATATTTAAAGTTATGGAAGTCAAATATCTAAGGTCTTAACGGCATTTTGATCTTTTACTTATGTCTAAAGAGAGTTATAATAACTGCATGGCTTATGGAAAATAAATGTTAGTTTTGGTTATCTCATTGGAGATTCCCATGGTTTACAAAGGGTAATATTTAATATTTTATCTCTCTTCTGTACAATTTTTACTTCTCAGGATTTTGGTTTTAAACAATTGAATGGTATCCAAATAAATAATTGTGTGATTTCCAGTTTACACAATGCAAAATTACATCTACTTTACTATTTTGTCTTAATCTGAGGTAAGTGTTCTATGAGACCATTATTCTCATCACCGTTTCATAAACAGTGAAATTAAGAGCCACCAAAAGAAACATGTCCTATGTCCCTTCACTAATGTAGGACAGAGTTGAAGTTCTAACTCTTAGATTTGTCTGAAACCATAGCCCATGCTGTTTCTCTTCTATTCTGCTGCGTAAATGAATACTGTATTCCGTGTAACAGAAATGTCTCTGAGTACACCAGGGAGAAGGTTCTCTCTACCTAGAAGTCCTAAAAAGTCCTCGAAAGATGGTTTTTCCCTTATCTAATTAATCTCAGTGATCTAGGAAGAGGACTAAGTATAAAAAGAGGAATTGAAAAGTAAGTAAATCTTTCAGAATTTAGGATTGTAGTGTATTGCTTCTCCTCTACCATTGATACTTACTTTAAATAGTGTTGTTATGCCATACTAAGTAGGTATAAAAAATCAGAAGACTTATTAAAAAGTAAGTCAGGGATTTCTGTCATGGATTTTACATTACATAAAGTATCACTATATTTGAAGGGAGGATAGAAGTTTGATTCATCTGGCTTATCTTCTCAGTCAATACTTGCCCTTAATAACAACACTGACTTCCAATGAAGTACATGATATTTAGCTTTTACATTATTTAATTTTTTGGAAACAAAATAAATAATATAGTTTGGTTATTATCCATACTTTAAGAGGTATTATTATCCATACTTTCAGATAAGGACCCTAAAACTCTGAGAGGTTAAGCAATTTAATCAATAGCATTAGCTTGGAGTTGATAATGCTAAGACTTATGTTCAGGTTTCTCTAATTCTAAGCCTAGGTTCTAAAAAATCATGCTTAGATGCCCAGTTTACCTCTTGGGTGGTGGTTTAAGGTTTTTAACTCAAGGAGTTAAGGCTCAGAGGGCACAGACCAGTGGGTGAGACTGCCTCTTCCTTATTCCAGTGAGCTAGGCTCAAGGCCAACAGTTCACGGTGCCCTGGGATGGGCTTCTACCATGGTCTGCCTAGAAGGCAGGGATACCACCCTGATGAACATGAAGGACAGATAATCCAGCCAAAGGGGGATTGTTCTCAGCTTTAAAATATAATGGCATCTGACCTGCTAGATTTTGGACTTGTTGGGAACCTTGACCCCTTTCTTAGTCCTCATTTCTCCCTTTTGGAATGGCAATGATTATGACTATCCTATGCCTGTCCCATCATTGTATGAAACAGATAACTTGTCTGCTTTGATACATTCACAGCTGAAGGGGCATTTTGCCTCAGTATGAATCATACCTCCAGCTTCACCCATACTTGGATTAGATGATATTTAGGTGACATTTTGGACTTAGAGTTTGTGTGGGAACGGGTTAAGACTTTTGGGACAGTTGGGATGGGGTTAATGTATTTTTTATATGAGAAAGCCATGCATTTGGGAGAACCAGACAGTGGAGTGTTATGGACTGAATTGTATTCCCCTGCAAATTTGTACGTTGAAGTCTTATCCCCCCAGTGGTTCATAATGTGGCTGCATTTGAAGATAGGGTCTCTATAGAGACAATTGAATTAAAAGGAGGTTATATAGGTGGGCCCTAATCCAATACTACTGGTGTCCTTGTAAGAAAAAGAAATTTGGACACAGATACAGAGAGGACTCGTGGAGAATAATGCCATCTAAAAGCCAAAATAAGAAGACTGGAACAAGTCTTTTCCTTGTGGCTCTCAGAAACAAGCAACTCCACTGACAACTTGATCTTGCACTCTCAGCTTCCAACACTGTGAGACAACATATTTCTATTGTTTAAGTCACCCAGTCTGTGGTACTTTGTTACGACAACCCTAATGAACTAACACACCAATCAAAATGATAAATCTCTGCACCTGATTTCACACAATTCGTGAGGCTAAAAATAGTCTCAAACACGTGATTATCTGTCCATTTCTGAGAACACGCAGTTACGTTAGTGTTCCTTTTTGAAGCCAATAAAAAGTCAATGTGACTTTAGCTGTATACTTTTCTTTTTTAGAGTGTCTCTGAAAGTTAAGCAGAAACAATTAGAAATGCATGCATAATATGGGTAATGAAAAAAAAAACTGCCTTTCAAGCTGGTGGATCAGAATCATAGATTTTTAGATCTTGAAAACATTTGAGAATGTCATTCCAAACTGATATTTTACAATGTTCTTGGCTCAAGCCTTTTCTTTAGTAACAAGTAAGTGTCAATTTCTGCTATTATAAAAATAAAATACTACTTATAACTTTATTCCATTTTCCATCATTAAAGACCCTCTCCCTAAATTCCCTTCCGTAAATGCTTCTTGTTCATCAATAGGATAGAAATAAATCTTTTAAAAATACAACACACTAAACATGAGCAAATCATGAGGAAGCTTTTTGAAAGGTAGCCACAAAACAGTTCATCATTCCAGAACTTTATGAGGGAACCAAACTACTTTTTAAAGGCCAACTCACTATATAGAAACAATTTCTACATTTTCTATTGTTTGGTTATCTTAAGCATAATCATTTTTGGTAAACTCAACTGGTATAAAGTGTTTTAACTTTCAAAATAATACAACTTTTTAAACTAAGGAACTGGAAAACATCTTTAGGATGGACGAGTTAACAGAAGAGTTTCAATACAGAATAAGCTACGTTTGAAAATGACAAATCCTCCACCTTGGTGTATGTCCGGCAGGCACACTTCTGGAGGGTGGAACATTGCAGGGCTCCTAAGCATACTCACTCTGCACCCAGAATCTTTGGTGATGCGAACAATCTGCCTACTGTGGATAGCAGCCCTCTTTTTGTATTGTTTACTTCTAGGTTCCTGTACATTCTGAAACGTACAAGAGCTGTTGCTCTCAAACTGTGCATCTTGTGCTGCTCTTTCTCCATGCTGTCTACTTTTAGATTTAGAATGGTTATCATGAATCGGTTCTCTCTAAAACTCTGCCCTAGCCCTCTCCCTTGGTTTCTATACCCGTGTGTTCTGTAACCCACTTGATATTTCTATTTGAATATGTAATATATAGCTACATTAATGCAATATGTCAAAAATTTAACTTTACTATTCCCCCATAAATCCTGTTTCTCTATTCAAAAAAATTCTGTTCCTCTTCCGCCTATGTTTTATATACCATGGAATATCATTGTAACTCAGGGGGCTTTCCATACTGTAAACATGTATATTACCTAATGTCCTCTGCTCTCTACTCCCATACCCATCCATTTACATTTTTATTTTATTACCAAAATATCGAAGATAATTTTTTTACTTTTTTTCCCTTCTCAAATTCCACCTCCACAGTTTCAGTCATTAGCATCTATTCCCAAAATTATTGTGACATCTTTGAAAGTGTGTTCTAGCTTTTCATTTTGGTTTCCTTCCTTCAATTTTTCATTGAATTCATGTTGATATTCCCAAATAGAAAATCTGCTTTGTAAAAATGTCTTTGCTTCAGGTCCTTGAACTTGCTATCCTTAGGATGAGTTCCAATGTTGTGAATGAACCCAACACAGTCATTCATTATTTGCCCCTACCCTTTCTTTCATTTTTTACTACTTCCTCTCAAGTAAAGGTAACAGAAGCTGTTAGATTTTTGTACATACTTGTGGATCTCTAAAAGACTTCCTGTTTTCTCTCTCCTCAATACTTACTACTTCTCTAGAACATTTTCTTCCCCTCTACCTTATCAGCAGCAACTTAATCTGAATAACTTTTACATACCCTTTGGAAATCATGTTTGAAGTGTGATTACAAATAAAATTTGTAATTTGGATTACAAATAAAATCTGATTCTCTCACTCAGAATTTAGTATACCAGCAAGGTGCTCCACTAAGGACCTTGTAGTTACTTCAACTACAACACTTGTGAGATATATTGCTATTATTGGTTTACTTCTATAAGGTCTTTGTTGGAAAAGAATATTATTTTGCATAATTCATATATTCAGAACCTATTGTGCTCCTTGGCACCTAGTAGATACTCAAAAATATTTGTTAAAAGGTTAGAAAATAAATATCCTTTATCTAGCTTAAATCCTTTCCGGTTCACTTGACCTTAATCTAGTCTTCAGCATTAGATAAAATATTTTCTTGCAGCTTTTGGAATTGTTAGCTAATGTATTACAACAAACATGAATGCCTGAAAAGCTATGACTTAGGAATTCAGATATCCTAGTATTCATAGTGTATATGTATTTATTCATTCAATTGTCAGATATCACTGAACTTTAATATGTATAAAATCTAAGTCAGGAGTAGACATACAAGGTAATATAGATAAAATTGGATCAATTATCAAGGTGTATATAGCAGCTTCAGTCTAGATATTAACGTAGATGACTCCATTAATAAGTACTGAAAAATATTTGGTATATTTACCTGAATTATATTAAATTGTTGATGGTTGCTAAAATTGCTGATTACTTTTTGTTCTAAACATTATACTTTTAATGGTTTCAACCTAATATAGTGCCTGTAAATTTGAGAACTGTTATAAAATATTTGTCTACATATGTTCCTCTGTAAATAAATTTCAGAATATATAATGTTAGCATAAGTAGAAGTCAGGAATCATAATTTTCCCCCAGGTTATTATCATATATACATATATCTATATAAATATATGTATCTGCAAGTAAGTGAACATTTATTTATCACATAACATGTGCTTGCCACATAGGTAAAATAGACGAATTTATGAATTTCACCTGTTGTCTTCAGGGCAAATATATATATGAAAATACACAAACTCAAAACAACATACTTGTATTTGTGCCTTATTTTAGTCACTCATTAGCTGTATTATTTTGGCTAGTAACCTTAAAAGCTTACTTCAAATACTCAATTCATGCACACATAGAAATTCCTTTCATCCGTCACTCAACTAGGGTCTGTGGGACAGACCCAGCACTGTCATTACATTCTTCTTGCATTACATATTTGTCCCACTCTTTGTCCCAGCATAGGTAAAACTTTGTAACCAGGGCATTGATTATTTTTTATCAATCCAAATGAATATGGAGATGTTATCTCAGAAAATAATTTAAAAATGTATTACTTCCTTAAAAACTGTGTTATTTTATAAACTCAGTTCTCAGATACCATGCTCATTTGGCAGCAGCTCATCTCAGACTCTGATGCCTGAGGTCCAAGGACAGATTGATTCCATTTTCTCCTTATTTTTTGCTAGTAACTGGAGGAGCACATTTCACACAACTTATGACAAGCAAGTCATCAAATGGCAACCTTCCTGTTCCAGAGGAACAATACAACTGATCTAAACAGAGAGGCTAGAGTTGTCCTGGATTCAGCGCTGGGGTTCACCTCACTATCAGAACATACAGAACAGGATGCCAGGCCTCAAATACCTACACAATAATCTAAGCAGGAGAGGGCTTTAATGAGACCCAATAATTCATCACAACCTTCAGAAGTACAAACCTGCATCCCAGACATATAGACTGTGGCCGCCCTATGTTCACGACTGTCATTGTAATTAGAAGAAGTACAATTTGGCCGGGCGCCGTGGCTCACGCCTGTAATCCCAGCACTTTGGGAGGCCAAGGTGGGCGGATCATGAGGTCTGTAGATCGAGACCATCCTGGCTAACACGGTGAAACCCCGTCTCTACTAAAAATACAAAAAAATTAGCCGGGCGTGGTGGCAGGCGCCTATAGTCCCAGCAACTCGGAAGGCTGAGGCAGGAGAATGGTGTAAACCCGGGAGGTGGAGCTTGTAGTAAGCCGAGATTGCACCACTGCATTCCAACCTGGGTGACAGAGTGAGACTCCATCTCAAAAAAAAAAAAAAAAAAAAAAGTAGAACAATTTGTTTTGTGAAAGTAAAAAAGGCTCAAATTTTCACCAGTTTTGCCAAACCATTACTGTATAAATCGTCTGAAGCATCAAACATATAAATATTGGAAAATCTCTTTAAAAACCAGAAGACTTTTCATATTTAAAAAGAAGATCAAGACATATACCAAGTTGTAAAGATTAGATACAATATATAAAACGTGTTCAGCACTGTCCAGATTAGTGATAGATTGGTTTCCCATGTTGCATTGAATGTGTAAAAACAAAACAAAACAAGAAAGTGTTTTTCTGATACAGCTTTATTGATTTTTCTCTTGGTGTGCCATTTTTATTGCCTATTTATTTCCTTTTCTGTGTATATTTTTTAGTTATCTTCTTTGTGGCCACCATGGAGGTTATGGTCATCATAAATTTATAACAACCATGCATAAATTGATACCAACTTAGCCTCAATAGCATACAGTAACTCTGCTCATTATAAAAGTATCTTCCTACCTCTTTATGTTGTTATATTTCAAACAAAATATTTGTATATTGTGTGCCTGTCAACATAGTTTATAATTGTTATTTATGAATTAGTTGTTAAAATTATATAGGAAACAAAATGAGGAATGATAGACAAAAAGAAGAAGAAGAATGGTTTTTATATTTATCTAGGTTGTTACCTTTACCAGTGATCTTAACTCTTTGTATGGCTTTGAGTCAATGTTTGGTGTCATATTTTTTCAGACTGACAGATTCCCTTTAGCTGTTATTATAGGTTGGGTCAACTAGTTAGGCACATCTTTAACTTTTGTTTATCTGAGTATGTCTTAGTATTTTCTTCATTCTTGAAAAAGAGTGTTTTCAAATACAGAATTTTTGGATAAGTTTCATTTACCGTTTGGCACTTTAAAAGTATCATCTCACTGCCTTCTTGTCCACATGGTTTGTAACGTTTCTTAGCATAGATTTTTTTTAGTTTATCCTATGTGAGATTTATTGAGCTTCTTGAATGTCTAGATTCATATTTCTTATCAAAGTTTTATCAAGATATTTTTGGAATTATTTATTCAATTATTTTTACTGTCCCTTTCTCTTTTGCTTTTCTTCTGGAACTCCATTAATATTAGTACTAATTTAGTAAGCTGGATGATGCATCATAGGTCCCATAGGCTCTCTTCATGTATCTTTATTGTTTTTCATCCTGCTTCTCAGACTGATAATATACATTGCACTAATTTCAAGTTTGCTGATTCTTTCTTTGCCTGCTCAAATCTGTCATTGAAACTCTCTAATGATTTTCTTTTTTGATTTCAGCTAACTTACTTTCAACTCCTAAATTTCTCTTTAGTTCACTTTATAATTTCTATCTCTTTTTTTTTTTTTTTTGGTATTCTATGTTTGTTCATACATTTTTCTGCTGATATTCTTTAGTTCTTTGTCCATCATTTCTTTCAGCTGTTTGAACATTTTTAAGACAGCTTTCAAGTTTTAAGAGAAGTTACTGTTTTCATCTAGTAGGTTCAAGGTATGGGCTTCTTAAAGGATGGTTTCTATCACATTCTTGTTTTCCTTAAAATGACTCATTATATACACGTTTTTTGTATTATTTATAAATTTTTGTAGAGAATTGAAAATTTTGAGTATTGTAGTTGTTAGCTCTGGAAATCATATATTCTCCTCTCCCCGAGGACTGTTATTGTTTCCTGATTAATATTACAGTTGTCTCTTGAACGTCTTTACAAAATGATTTTTGCAAAGACTATATTTCTTGTTATGTGTGGTTACTGAAGTCTCTGTTCCATTTTCTCCATGGTCAGGCAGTGACCTGGCTGAGATTTACTTAAATTCATAAACTCAATTGAAAAGAAGAAAAAGAAAGAAAAACAAATAAGAGCATTCTGTCTCTTAAATTCCTTTAATCAGTCCTGCAAGGAAAGCCACTTTCTGATAGTTGAATCAATGATCAGCCTCTATGTCATCCCCTCAGCAAACCACCAAATCCATCAAAACTCAAAACTCCAGTTTATGGAGGGCAAGCTCCCCATTGTTCACTCTGGTACAAGCAAGCCTCACCAAGAATGTAGGGTACCATTCATTTATATTTCTTCTGTAGAGCTGGGAGCTAGGAAATTGTACCTACTACACAAAATGCTAAAATTCACACATTTCTTTCTTCTTTTCTTCATCAAGCATATTTTGATGTTACAAGTATTCAACAAGACTTCACAGGTCCCAGAATAGTTGATTCGGACAATTGTTGTGCTAAATAGTTGCTTTAGGAGAGGGATGGATTCCTAGAACTTCCTACTCTATCTTCTGCAAAGTCAAAGATGCACATTTTTATGCCTTTTATTTTCTTTTATTCTTTGCATTATTTATTTGTTTTGATAAGCTTTATTTTTAGAGTAGTATTAGCTTCATAGCATACAGAGAATTTCCATACCTCCTTCCCCCATAAATGCATACTTCACCACTACTGACGTTCTACACTGCAGTAGTACACTGGTTACAATTGACGAACCTACACTAACACATCATCACCCCAAATCCATTGTTTGTATTAGGGTTCATTCTTGGTATTCTACATTCTATATATTTATGTAGATCTGTCTTGGGATCTCTATTCTATTCCATTAATCTATTTGTCTATTGTTTCACCAATACCACACTCTCTTGATTCCTGAAGCTGTATAGTCAGCTCTTGAAGTCTGGTGTTGTCTGGCCTCCAGCTCTGTTACTCTCAACACACAACAATGTTGTGTTGGCTATGCTGGATATTTCTCCTCTTCATGTAAATTTTAGGATTGGTTTTTTGATATTCATAAAATTACTTGATGAAATTTTTATTGGAATAAATTGAATCACTAGATTCATTTGGGGAAAACTATTTCTTGACAATATTGAGTCTTCATGAACATATCCTACCGCTTCAGGCTTTTAGTTTTAGTTTTTCTTTTATTACTTTTTCAACTTTTATTACTTTTTAAATACATTTTGTGCATTTTAGAAATTGGTCTGTGATTTTATGTTTCTAATGCCTGAATCTCCTTCCTGTGGATCATGAGTCATCTTTGCCAAGTCTCCTATAAATAGTAGCTAAAAATTGCATTTGATTTTTTTAAGTATATGTTATGTTTGAATTTATCTCACTTTTATTTATAATTACTTGTATTTTAGGAATTATGAAACTATTTTTGTACTGTCTTATACTTTTCATCCTAGTTGTTCCTTTCTTATATTTAATGACAGATACATATTTCTATTTCTTAACTTAAAATGACACTGCTTGGGTTATTAAAATAAACATATATTTATAACATAATGTGGGAGAATTGCAAAAATCAACAAAGGAGAATTAAAAAACAAATTCTCATATACAGATATACTATTTATGGTATATTGAAATTTATAATACATATCATATACATTTTTATATACAAATAAAATTGGTATAGATAGGCGTAGATTTTATTTTTATAGTAATTAATTTACTCAAGTTTTTTTCTATGCACACAATTCTTTTTCCTGTATGTTCTCTACATAAATAAACCCTTATGTATTTGTTCCCATAAAAACATATATCATTTTTCCCTGAATTTTGTCTCATTATTTCATGAGCATTTCCACATTATTTGAAAATTCTTTCAGAATATATAATCTGCTTAAATAATCTCCTATATAATTATGGCTTTAACAGTAATCTACGTGCAGATACTTAACAAATGCTCGCCTTTCTTGAAACTCTAAACCTATATATCACACTCTCTACTCAAAATATACTTGGATTCTCAAAAGTTTTCCAAAACCCTTAAGTAAAAATTCTAACCTATTAAGCTATGATTGTGCCACTCTACTCTAGCCTGAGTGATAGAACGAGACCCTGTCTCAAATTTTAAAAAATCTAACTTATACTATGTTATTGCAAATGTATTCATATTGAAGTTTCCCATGTACCTTTGTTTGATGTAACCATCATTCATTATCTGAGCCATAGACTCTGAAATAATCTTTATAAACTCAAACTTATAATATTATAATCTCTTGAGAATATATTTCGTTCTTTGAAAACACATTTTAAGTCAAAAACATGCTGTTAAATAAATTCTAATAGACTTTCATGAATAACCAAAAAGAAATGCAGATATTTCTACACAAATAGTATTTATAATTTTGAAAAATGGAAACTGTATAAATATCCAATCATAGAAAAAAATGGCTAAGCGAATTAGAGTGAAATTATAATTTAGGTGATTTATTGCAATGTTTCCATGGGCAGAGGATAATGATAAACTGAATTAAAGTGCTATAAATTAAAATAAGAAATAGAGGTGTAAGAGAGCCTTAAAGTGGCAAATTCTAGGTCTCAGAAATAAGTTGAATGCATAAATACTTGAATGGGGTGAAAGTGGTATTTGAAAGAGGAATCAAGATGACCCCTAGACTTACAAATTGGTTAACTATAATAAGGGTGGTATCAATATGTAGGTATCTCACACATATACACACACAGGGAAAGAAAGGGGAGGCAGAGAGATTTAGTCATGTTTAAGGGAAAGTTGATGGAGTAAGAATTGAAATTTTTGTGACAAATTTATCAGACATCTAGGAAGAAAGATAGAGATAATCATTGTAACTACAGTTTTCCCTCAAGTGAGATATCATGGTATCCAGGAAACTATCTTTAGGTACTCCTAAGCATAATGACTTATAAAAAGGTCAATTAATACCTCAAATACAGAAATTGGAAAGATGTGTATGGAGATTATGAAGACAGTGGCAATATTAATAAGAAAATAACATTATGCCTAAAATCTTTGGTTTTCTTGATTTCTTTTCCAGCCTTTTCTTGGTATTCAGAGCTTGGAACATATACACACATTTCAGCATATAAGGAAAAAATTACTTCATAGACATGCTTTTATTAATTGATATTAGAACCAGAAGTGACCTGGCACAGTAGATTTTAAAATTGTGTTCCTCCAAAGAGCCAAGATCTAGAATTTGAGTATTTTTCTTCACACTACCAGAGCAATTTGTCCTTATTTCTTTTGCCTAATGGGATCTTGCATATCTTTTCTTCTACATAAATAAAGAATTAAACTACTAAAATAGATTTGAAAGTTTTCCATTTACTCAATTTCACTCATTTTTCAGACAAGAAAATGGAGTGTGAATAGAAAGTGAATCCAACATCATACTTAAAGTAAATGACTAATAGACAAATAACTAATGTTTTCTAATTTTCAAACTAGAGTTCTCGACATATGACCTAAAATAGTTTTTTCATATATGTGTAAATTTACTAATGTTATTACAATCATTGTTATTATCATTTTCATCATATTTTTCCAAACGAAATGAGTCATCCAGTAAAGATAGTATAAACAAAATGCCACAAAGTATAAGTAAAATTTATCTTGGAGAATTATTAAAATACTGATTGAGTTTTGTGTTGTCAACTACTTTCCATAATAAACCAGTGAATTGCTGATTTAGTCATGTCATAAGTATTAGCTTACACTCTTCTAGCCAAGGAATTAATTACTATAATTTTATTTAATTTCCTCAATTTATTCCAAAACTTGCAATTCTCTATTAGACCTAGCTTGCATACTGTCTTCATCACAATGTCTGTCACTCTTTTTCATTTAAAGCTGGTATTTTTGAGTTGGCATTTAAAACCAGCTCTCATCAATGGAAATAGGGATAAAATAATATCCAAGCCAACTTGCAAATATAGTGTGACTGGGAATATGAAAACTATGAAATTCCGACGTGGTAGGATGATCACAGTAGAAGTCTCAGTGCCAAGATTATAATCCTGGTATTTATAACCACCAGCTGAGCAAACTTAAAGAAAGCAGTTAATCTCACTGTCTGTCAGAACCCCCATTCTCAGTGTAACAGGATGATCACTCTCTAAAATTATATTTTGCTCAAAATGAACAAAATTTCATTTTGTGTGTGCCTAGACACTTTCATTCTAGATTTCTCTTTAGTACTTAGTTTGCATGACTGTTAAGGACCTCTAGCATTCCAGGCCATTTTAGCTCATCAAGTATTTACGAATTTCCCAAGACTAACACAACACTAATATCCCCAAATTTTGTTCTGTAAGCATGAATTATTTGGCAAAACAAAACAAAACAAAACAACAAAAACAGACTGTCTATGGTTCAATGCCATGTACTGTTTGGTATAGCACAGGTTTCTGTGGATCAAACTCCTTTCACGAGACTTTATTTAATCTCATTTATTTAAAAATCAACTTGAATTTTATTATTTATTCCACACTATGGAAATACATTGTTTGAGTTAGAACGTTAGATTTTTTTTTTTTTTTTTTTTTTTTTTTTAGACGGAGTCTCGCTCTGTCGCCCAGGCTGGAGTGCAGTGGCCGGATCTCAGCTCACTGCAAGCTCCGCCTCCCGGGTTAACGCCATTCTCCTGCCTCAGCCTCCTGAGTAGCTGGGACTACAGGCGCCCGCCACTTCGCCCGGCTATTTTTTTTTTTGTATTTTTTAGTAGAGACGGGGTTTCACCATGTTAGCCAGGATGGTCTCGATCTCCTGACCTTGTGATCCGCCCGTCTCGGCCTCCCAAAGTGCTGGGATTACAGGCTTGAGCCACCGTGCCCGGCCAGATTTTTTTAATACAAAAATTTTAAATGTATTTTACCACAGAATACATTTAGATAGCCTAATAAAAATTATTATAAAAATAATATTACTGATGGACATTTGGGTTGATTCCAAGTCAAATACCACATGTTCTCACTCAGGTGGGAATTGAACAATGAGATCACTTGGACACAGGAAGGGGAACATCACACACCAGGTCCTATTGTGGGGGGTGGCGAGGGATAGCATTAGGAGATATACCTAACATAAATGACGAGTTAATGGGTGCAGCACACAAACATGGCACATGTATACATATGTAACAAACCTGCAAGTTGTGCACATGTACCCTAGAACTTAAAGTATAATAAAAATAACAATAATAATAATAATAATATTACTGTGTACTCTTTTTATAAAATATACATAGTTATGTGTTTGGTTGTGTCATACACAAGATTAGAGGTCACAGATTTAAATAAGTAACACAGTCATGTGCTACCTAATATTTTAGTCAATGACAGACAAATTATTCAATGGTGATCCCATAAGATTATAACAGAGCTAAAAAAATTCTGTTACGTGGTGACATCATAGACTGCCCAATGGGACAAGGTGTGGAGGTAGAAGAGAATAGGATTGATAATGTTGATCTAATGCAGGCCTAAAATAATGTGCATATTTAGATAACAAAAAATTTTGAATAGTAGAAAAAAATTAAAAATAGAAAAAAGTTTAAACAATAAGAGTATAATGAAATACAATTTTTTTACAACTGTACCATATGTTTGTGTTTTAAGCCAAGTGTTATGAGTCATAAAGTTTTTAAAAAGTTAATGAAATAAAAAAGTTACAGTAAGCTAAGGTTAATTTATTATTAAAGAAAGAAAAATATTTTTAATTTACTATAGCTTAAGTTTACAGTGTTTATAAAGTCCTTAGTTGTGTACAGTCACTTCCAAGGCCTTCACATTCACCCACCACTCACTCAATTACTCACACAGAGCAACTTCCAGTACCACAGGCTCCATTCATGCTAAATGCCCTATAAAGGTATACCAGCTTTTCATTCATACCATATTTTTACTGTGCCTTTTCCATGTTTAGATATGTTTAAATGCACAAATGCTAATCACATGTTACAGTTACCTGTAATATTTAGTACAGTGACATACTATACAGGTTTTCAGCCTAGGACCAACACACTATACCACATAGCCTAGGTGCATAGTAGGCTATACCATCTAGGATGTTTATGTAAGCACATTCTGTGATGTTCAGACCTCAAAGAAATCTTTTACTGGGACATTTCTCAGAATGTATACTCTTCATTAAGTGACAAATGACTGCATTTTAGAACCTGTGAACCTCGGGATGCCTATTTGCCTTACTATCTGGGAAATTAAAGTTTAATTACTGCTTAATTTAGTCAATCTCAGAAAAAAAATTAAACCAGCAATTATTTTACAGTTTATCATTTTCTGTTCTAATACTCTAACATGATAGATTTTATACTCACATTCTTCTAGAAAGAATGTGAGTAGAAAAACTGGTTATTCAATGAAAGTGCAGATAATTTTCACAAATCATTCTGTTGAGACATTACATTGCTCAATTATGAACTTACTATGGGCACTTACTACATGAACATTCTTTCTAATTCAATGCATTATGCAATTTATACAATAAAATAAGAGTAAGATTAACAGCATAAGAAAGAAAATAGTCATTCAATAAAATAAAATAATTTGGAATCAGAAGTAAGACTCTTCAAGGAACTCCTACTGACCAAATATTGGTAACAGTAAGCACTACTTGAAAAAATATGGTTTGTCCTAGGGTCATTTGGACAAAATTAAAATATTAAGAACACTTTGCAGCATTTTCATCACATAATCCTGTCGAGAAATAAGCACCCACACCCTTCTATTTACCAACTCATATTGGCCCCATTAGAAACACTTTTCAGTAGAAGATTTAGGACCAGGTTCAAATTATAAATTAAAATAGCACAGGGAATGGAAATAGATTGTGCAGCCAAACATAAAGATAAATTTTCTCATTATTTGCTTCCCAATGTACATGTGCATGCATTCCTTTAAGAGTCTGAATAGCTTGTAATTTAACGTCTATGAACATTTATAAATGCTGTTAGACTATAATGACACATTTCACTCTGAATTATAGCCAATTTATGTATCTGAAATTAAAGAAGCTCAGCTTAAAAAGAAATAATCTCTTGAGTGTTGCAGAGTATATAATAGCTTTTCCAAACATAAAATGAAACAAAGCAAACACATTTACTACAGGAAAGTATAATCAAAACTGTTACATGACATCCAGAATTTTGATTCTATGGTTATTGATCATTGAAAAGCCTGGAATATACCCTTTTTCGGCACAGAATTTAACTAATTTGTTTTCTAGAACTATCACAAGTTTTAAACCCCATGGTTTAATAATTTAATAGTATTTTGTTTGTTTGTTTGTCTGTTTTTGTTTTGTCTCAGGAAAGATACCCTTCAAGCCACCAGACGGTATTCAATTAAAATAGTTTCTTAGCTTTTATTTTAATTAACCTCAATTAATATTATTGAGCACATTTTCTGAATACTCACCAAATCCAGGAGATTCAAAGAAGAGTTTTGAATGACCTTTTCCCTTTGTGATATAAAGCAGCAAGTTTCCATACAATATGGTAAATGCCATGATGAATGTATGCACAAGGAGAAAACACCAAGGAGGCATTGCTTCACCAAATTAGGAGGTTTAGGGAACAATTTCTGGAAAGGATATTTAGTTGAATATTGAGACATGACTAGGCTTCCCACGTTAAAAAAGAGATCGGGTCCTGTGCCATGGCTCACGCCTGTAATCCCAGCACTCTGAGAGGCCGAGGCAGGCGGATTACCTGAGGTCAGGAGTTCGAGAACAGCCTGACCAACATGGAGAAATCCCGTTTGTACTAATAATACAAACGGCGTGGTGGCGCATGCCTGTAATCCCAGCTACTCGGGAGGCTGAGGCAGGAGAATTGTTTGAACCTGGGAGGCGGAGGTTGCAGTGATCCGAGATCACGCCATTGCACTCTAATGTGGGCAATAAGAGGGAAACTCTGTCTCAAAAAAAATAAAAATGAAAATAAAAAAGGAGAGAAAGAGATCGGAAAAGTAGAGCATTTCAGAAAAAGGAGAACTGACCAATTAAAGAGACTCTCGTGCATTGAGAATGACTGAAAAATGTTTTGATTTACTGGAGAATAAAGATGAATATGCAGATCGTTGAGAGACAAAACCAGATAGAAAGGTAGAAGCCAGACTGTGAAAGTCTTGCGTGCCATGTTTCAGCTTGGGCGTTTTCTTAAAGTGAATGGAAGATACAAAAGAAATTAAACCCTGGGGATACTAGAAAGATTGTCCTTGAAATAAGGCAGATTTATGGTAAAGAAGTGGTTTTGGGACAAAAATCAACAGTAAAGAAAATTAGCTTCTGTCAAGCATGTGGTTAAAAAATCTATTAATTCCATAAATCTACTG
Organism: Theropithecus gelada; assembly: GCF_003255815.1. Classification (NCBI taxonomy): domain Eukaryota; kingdom Metazoa; phylum Chordata; class Mammalia; order Primates; family Cercopithecidae; genus Theropithecus; species Theropithecus gelada. The sequence goes on along the minus strand of NC_037681.1, from coordinate 34,126,227 downwards.
ATGCTAAAATAAAAAAGTCTGAAAAGTAATTGTAATGGCCATATGATCTTCTTCTACTTGTTATGTAATGATAAAGTTTACCTCTGTGTTCACATTCATATAAAATGGCATTTTGACTCCACTGAACTCACTTGAATAGTTCACCAGTGACAGCCAAGATTTAGCATGAATAGACCTTGTATAAAGAGGTTCATCATTATAATCTACATACTCTGCAGGCTAAAATGAGAGGACCTTATTCTAAAATTTATGGCTGGCTCATATATTTTACGCAGTTAGTCTTGCTCAGCCTCATGAAATCTGGGCTGCGTTTGAGCACTACAGATCCTTAGCAGTTAAACTGTTTTCTGCAAAGTTCAAATTATTGCTGGGCTAGCTATGTCCTCTTGCATAGAGAGAAACCATCAGAAATAGTTCTCTAAATAACAAAATGTCTCAGGTGTTTGAGTGTTTTCTTGTTCTCACTGAATCTGGAGGCTTAAAATGATTACAATAATTTAGTCTTTCATTTATTTAATCATCCACCCTTTAATTAATTTATTCATTTCACAAATGTAGAAGCTTTCTCTGTTAGACACTTTCCTAGGCACCGAGAATGCAGAGTTGAAAATTCAAAACTGCCTTTAAAGTGTCAGCAACACATTAATAAAATTCTGAACTTTCTTTGCCATTGTTGATACGCAAAGCAGAAAAAAAAATCTGAAAAATTTCCCAGATATACACAACATGTGGCTATAAGAAAAATCATTAAATTTATAATCTCTCCTTAATAATGTTTACTGATCCTCCTTTTTATTGTCTTTTCTGGACACTCTATTCCAATCTTGCTAGCCCTGCACAAATGAGCCACTGTTATGATGTCCAGTTTTAGCCACTGGTTTAATACTTCTCTTCTGGTACACTGAGAACTCATTTTTTATTCACACTGTGAGTTAGGAAGGTTGAAAAACATCTACATAAGCAGAAGATAGAAAAATGCCCGCTATATGCTCAGTATATTACAAAATATATTCACCTATGATATTAAACTTTATAATCTAATGGGTGTGGATTATCATCCAAGCTGATAGATGAAAACAATTAATTTGTCTAAGATTAACTATAAGATTTGTCTAAGATCACCCATATTGAAAATGTCAGACCTTGTATTAAATATGGGTCTTTGTGTTATGGAAGTTTGCCTCTGATGTCAATGACCTCAGTTATTAACTCAAGTATTTTACAGTTTTTAATTTTGATTTGTACACGAATTCCTGAATCCTGATTGGTCATTCTGTTAATGTTCACCCCATAGGCACTGAAAATGGACACTGACCTGAAGTTTTTCTAATTATGTTCAGCAGTTATCGGGAGCCATACAAGTATGAAATATTGGGGCTTGATAGAACCTGTTGTCAAAGTAGTGATATTATGGTTGGAAAATACATAAATTTTTAGGAAGCAAGTCGAAGGATTGCAATGAAAACTTACTATTTTATTAAATACACGTGCATATAAAGGATTACTCTGCATGAAATACTATACAGCTAAGAATACAAATAGAATTTGTATTCTGTGGAAGGTGTCACAGACAAGTACATTTAGAACTATATATTTGATAATTATCCTCAATCTTCATTTCAGTGCTCTTTCCAGGCTGCCACTGAAATATTCATTTTATCGTCCAATTTTTATTTATGTATTTATTCATTCGAGACAGGGCCTTGCGCTGCTGCCTAGACTGGAGTGCAGTGTCATGATCTTTGCTCACTGCAGCCTTGACCTCCTGGGCTCAAGTGATCCTGCCATTTCAGCCTCCCCAGTAACTGGGACTACAGGCATGTGCCACTATGCCTGTCTAATTTTCTCTTTTTTAATGTTTTTATTTTGGAGAGACTAGGTTTTACTATATGGCCCAAACTGGTCTCGAACTCCTGGATCCATGAAATCTGCCCGCCTCGGCCTCCCAAAGTGCTGGGATTATAGGTGTAAGCCACCATGCCTGACTCTTTCAATGTATGGAGAATAGAAAGAACTTGGCTGGGCATGATGGCTCACGCTTGTAATCCCACCACTTTGGGAGGCCAAGATGGGCAGATCAAGAGGTCAGGAGTTTGAGACCAGCCTGGCCAACACAGCATACCCCTGTCTTTACTAAAACTGCAAAAATTTGCTGAACATGGGGGCGGGCGCCTGTAATCCCAGCTACTCGGGTGGATGAGGCAGGAGAATTGCCTGAACCCAGGAGGCAGAGGTTGCAGTGAGCCGAGATCGCACCACTGCACACTACAGCCTGGGCGGCAGAACTAGACTCCACCTCAAAAAAAGAAAAAAAAAAAGTTAAGATGTTTGCCTTATATTACAAAAATGTGTAAGTGAAGGAAATCTGTCTAGTCTGAGTTGCAATGTTTCCATGAATTCCAGGAAAATGCTTCCTAAAAAGAGTAAAGCTCCAAATTCTGGAAAAATGGCAAAGTAGAAAGCACCAGTAATCTCTCGCTCCGTCTAGAAGACAATTATATTGGCTGAATTTGTCTGACATAACTAATTTTGGAACTCTGGGGTCTGTTGAAAGATTGCAAATTCCTGGATAAGATGTATCCCATAAATTGTGGTTAATTTTGGCCAATTTCAGACCTTAGCACAGTAGCAGGTACTCATTCCTCATACCCAGGTCCTGGGCAGGCAGTCATGCGTTCGTTCTAGGATCAGCTTGTGGGCAACCATAGGACCCACAGTAAGCAAAACAACCCTGTCCTCCATATACAGGGGATCTGTTCTCTAACCTCTAATTGCTGCTTCTAGTCACAGAGATGCAGACAAAAAGTTGTTGAAACTCCTTTTTTTCTTGGAAGCCCTTTCCCTTGGCTGAAGTGGCTTCCTTTGGATTTAAAAGGCCAACATTTATTTCCCTTCTTTTTTTACCCTTCCTGGAGCCAGACATTAAAGACAAGAATATTCAAAAACAACAGTATATATGGGAGAAATTAGAAAGTGATCACTTATACCCAGGGTCAGAAAAAGTGCTGGCTCAGAAAAGATCTGAGAAAATGTGAAAAGACCTTAAGTTTACACTTCAGCTTGATTCTTAGCACAGAGACAACCTACAACAATTAAAAAAGGAATAAACAATTAAAAAAAAAAAACCCAGAAATCCTGGGGAAAGTGGAAAAATCTGATTTCAAGATTTGCCGCCCATTAAACTCAAATGCACAGTTTTTTGAAAGAAAAACAAAAGGCATGATAGAAACAGGAAAGTAGGGCCCATAAAAGGAAAAAATCAGTAAAAGCTATTTCTGGAAAAAGATCTGATGACAGGCCTACCAGAGAAAGACTTTCAACAACTTTCTAAAAGATGCTGAGATAACTTAAGAAAGATGTGGAGACAGTCAAGAAAATGATGTATTAACAAAATGGAAATTCTAATAAAAAGATAGAAAACATAAAAAGAAATGAAAAAGAAACTCTGGAGCTAAAAATTACAGTAAGTGAAATAAAATGAAAAAAAATGTACCAGGCATATTTGAGCAGGCAGAAAAGAGAATTAACCTGAAGGTCAATAATATATTATTCAATATAATATTGAAATCCAAGGAACAGAAGGAGAAAAAAATGAAGGAAAGTGAGCAGAGCCTAAGAAACCTATGGAATATGATCATGAGAACCAACATACTTACTGTCTCATTGTAGAAATTTCAGAAGAAAAGAGAAAAAAAAGAAAAAGAATAATAGCTGAAAATCTTCCAAATTTCACTGTAAATATCCAAAGAGCTCAATGAATTTCCAGTAAGGTGAATTCAAAGACACAAACTGAGATACAGTGTAATCAAGCTTTTGAGAGACAAAGAGAATCTTGAAAGCAGCAATTTAGAAAAGTGATTCATCACGTACAAAAGATCATTAGTAACATTATTATTATTGATTAGTCGATTTCCTAATAGAAAACTTGGAGGTTAGGAGGCAGTGGGCCAATGTGATCAAAGTGCTAAAAGAAAAAAAATCACCCAAGATTCTTACATGTAAGAAAACTGTCCTTCAAAAGTAAAAGAAAACTTAAGACCATCCCAGATATACAAAAGCTGTGTAAGTTTGTTATCCCAAGAAGTGTTCAAAGATGTCGTGCAAGGTAAAATGCGAAGACATTAGACATAGTGTGATGATAACCCTCAGCCATGTGAAAAAATAAAGATCTTAATAATGATAAATACATGGACAATTATAAAAGGTAGCATTACTACAACAATACTTTATAACTCTATTTTTTGTTTTCTACATGATTTAAAGGATTAATTCATTAAAAAAATCTAAAAGCTAGTATTATTATAACTTTAATTTGTAACTCTATATTTTGTTTATAACATAATTGAAGAGGCTAATCAATTTAAAATAGTTATTTGGGGTTATTTTGGCACACAGCATACAAAGATATAAGTTTGTGATATTAGCAACCAAAAAGGGTAGAAGTAGAGCTGTAAAGGAGGAGAATTTTGTGTTTTATTAGAGTTAAGCTTTTATAAACTTAAAGCATTATAATTTTAGGGTATCAAATGTAAGCTCCATGGCAAACACAGGAAAACAATTGTAAAATAAGTACAAATGAAACTAAGAAATGAATGTATACATTTCACTACAAAAAATCAACTAAACACACACACACACACAGAAATGCAGAAAATGAGGGACACAAAGAGCTATGAAGGTTGGACATAGTGGCTCGCGCCTGTAATCTCAGCACTTTGGGAGGCCGAGGCAGGCGGATCACCTGGGGTCAGGAGTTTGAGACCAGCCTGGTCAACATGGTGAAACCCTGTCTCTACTAAAAATACAAAAAATAGCTGAGTGTGGTGGCAGGTACCTGTAATCCCAGCTACTTGGGAGGCTGAGGCAGGCGGAGGTTGCAGTGAGCCGAGATCGGGCCACTGCACTTCAGACTGGGCAACAGAGGGAAACTCCATCTCAAAAAAAAAAAAAAAAAAAAAAAGTATGAGGCATATAGGAAACAAGTAGCAAAATTAAAAAAGAAAAAGTAAGTCCCTCCTTATCAATAATTATTTCAAATGCAAATGAGTTAAACTCTCTAGTTAAAAAACAGAAATTGGTAGAAAGCATTAACAAAACAAAACAAAAACATGATCCAACTATATGGTATGTATAGCAGGCTTTACTTTAGTTGTGTAGTTATGTAGTTAAAGCTTTACTAGTTTTTCATTTTTTTCTTTACTTTTCCTTCTTTTCTTTTCTTTCTACTTCTTTATACCTTCCTTTTTTTGAATGTCTGTTGTTACTGTTTTGGAATTACTGACTTCTCCAGCTTCAAGTTTAGGTATATGAATTAGAAGGAAAACCTGGAGAACTCACCATTTTATTCCTTGGGCAACCCTGCAATCCCTAGCTAATTTACTTTCTTCTCTCCACATTCAAAATCCTGTGTTTGTTTTATGTACGATGCTCAGGTCTTTAGTTGTAAAATTTGTTTGGAAAATATTTTGGATAGATTTACTTTTGCTGTTACTTGACTTATAATTAAATTTGTAGATATGTTATTAGAAATTACCACTGGACTTGTTTTCAAATGTTTAAATATTATACAATGGACATATTCAGATAAATTTCAATTCCAAGATCATATACAATCAACATTTTGTGGGGGGAACATCATCAGAATGGGACTGCAGATTAGTACATGCATTCAATAGTTCATTCAACACAAAAGTGCAGAGTACCTCTTCTGTTCTGGAAGAGGAAAGGATGAAGGTTCAGAGATAAAAGAAAACACTGGAAGTGTAGGCGTGTAGATATGGAGATTTTCAATGCAATGCATTCATCGGTATCATAGGGGTAAACACAAGGTATTCTGAGAATTTGTAGGTTCTGTAGATAACTATGATGTAGAAGTGGCAGTTATTGAGAAAGAAAAGAGTACGTTTCTTCCAAATGAGGCATCTAAACTCAATTTGAAATGTGAATTATTGAAGCATAAAGGAGAATTCAAGGAGGAGACCACAGAAACAGAGAAGTAACATGAGCATATGTATGAAATATCAATTAATCTAGAAATTGAAGCTGTTTGGCAAGAATGAAACTTAGGTTGAAAGTGGTAAGTAAAAAATGAATGCTATTATATACAATGTTAATAAATTAAGATCAATAATTAAAAGCAATAGGTAGACTTTTGAAATTATTCTGTTCAAAACCATTTCTACCCATATTTTCATAGAACAGTTCATACTATGAAACCATACATAGAATGGTTCATACTTATTATAGCTCATAATTACTAAGAGATTACTAAGTCAATTTAATGAGTATAAATCAGTATCAGTATGTATGGGGATACTGGAAATCCACATGCAAAAAAAAAAAGAAGAAGAAAGAAGAAGGAAGAAGAAGAAGAAGGAGGAGGAGGAGGAAAGAAGAAGGAAGAAGGAAGAGGAAGAGGAAGAAGAAGAAGGAGGAGGAGGAAGAGGAGGAGGAAGAAGAGGAGGAAAGAAGAAGGAAGAAGACGACGACGACGACGAAGAAGAAGAAGAATAATTATTTGAAACCTTACCTTACACAGATACAAAAGGTAACTCAAAATCAATCAAATACCTAAATGCAAGTGCTAAAATTATAAAACTCTTAGAAGAAAATATGGGGTAAAATCTTCCTTGCATTGGATTTAGCAATGATTCCTTGGATATGACAACAAACGCAGAGGCAACAGAACTTATTATCTGTGGCTCTAAGAAGATGAAAGGAGAAAAAAAGGAAAAAATAGATTAGGTAGACTATATCAAAATATAAAACTTCTGTGCCTCAGAGATTACAGAGTGAAAAAGCAACTCATGAAACAGAAGAAAATAACTGCCAATTATGTACGTGGTAAGGGTTTAGTATTCTATATAAAGAACTATATGTATGTGAATTTTTCTTTTATCAACAATCCTTCTGTCCTTTTTAGAACAAAAATTCAACTTCGCATTGGGGAAACTACATACCCTATTAATTGTGTTCTTATTGGGAATATTAAATATGGTGCTCCAACTTGCAATTAAGAGGTCAAAGCCTATGTGTCAGTGATCTCCATCACCACCCTCAGGTTGGATGATTTTCTAGAAAGACTCACAGAACTCAGTAAAGCTTTTATATTTATAGACATGATTTGTCACAGTGAAGGGATCTAGATTAAATTAGAGAAGGTAATAGGTGCATAAAACAATACAGGAAGGTCCAAGCACAAGGTTATAATTGATGGTCAATCACATAGGCATGGTGCATCTTGTGTAACTGACCTTAGCTATTAAGTCCACAGCCATCCTCTAGAGGTCAAAATGATATAGCCTGGTCCAGGAGCCTCAGATGAATATCTGAATAGGTACTCAGCATGTATGGCATTGTTAGCACAAACTATCTGGTGTGACCCAATATCTTAGGTATACAAAAACACTTCTATCAAATAGGCCATTCATTCCAAGGGCTCAAAGTTTATCTCCAAGGAGCTAGTTGAGAGCAAGACCTTACTTTCAAATGCACAAAATTTGAACACTTCATGTTTGCTGATGTAAAATTGTATTACATAGCTAGTAACATATATTGCGGTACTCAATGCAAAGTGAAAATGTGGGACCCCTTCATCAAGAAGCAGGAAATCATTGCCATTACAGGAAGTAAATATAAATCTTTTTATTTTCTCTATTGTCTCACACAATGTTATGGTGTTTCATATTTGCTGTGACATTATTCTCATTAAAGAAGAATTAAAACTTTTAGTTATTAGCAAAAAGTCACTATTTATCTATATATAATTCTTGTTTTAAATGCAAATGCAATGTCATTTAATTTTTATGTTGAACAATCAAATTGCACAATTTGTATTTTATAGCACATAAGTGCATATGTATTTTGTTCTTACAAGAACTGTGAAAAAACACACAAAACTAACTCAAATGTTTTACACTACATGCTATGCACACCTTCTACCATAGGTCTGCCGATTCATCAGTATACAAAAGGACTGAAAAAAAGAACTCTCTTTGTGTATCTTTGTGGTGCTACCTTTCTGTTTCTTTTACATCGTTATTTTCAGTGTTGAACACTACAGTGAAATAGCATGAATTAGAAAAGATATGACTGGCTTCTTTGGTTATTTGTCTTTTTGAGAGCACCACAATCTTCTTTTTGAAGAGTGTGAACTCCCAGCAGCACCCCTGCCTCCACATTCCCGTTGTACTTGCCTTGAGTGTCACTGAACTCTCATGTATTGTGCATCCGCAGGAGTTTTATGTGCATGGGGTATTAAAAACACTATGCAATTAAGCCAGCAAGAAACTATGCCAGATAAACCTGTTGGGCATATTTCACCTGCTCTCTTTATACTTCATTGTCTCGTTGGCTTCACTTATAAAAAAATAAGTTCAAAGAAAATTTTTAAGAATTTTAGATGGTAACAGAAGAGCACTTAAATAAGTCTGAGGCTTTTCTGACTACATAGTTTTGTTCAATTTTTAACAGCATAAAATTGGAATGAGCTACATATTAATATAGGATCTATTAACTAGGGATAGAATGATAAATATATCACATTTTCAGTGAACTTGAAATTCATTTGAGGGTCTAGGCAATTAAGCTATCATTAGAACATAGCATGAAAAATAGTAATACTGGAATTGTTCAGGGTGAATTAGTTGTGGACAACTAATTCAATTTGAGTTTCAGGAAATTTTTTTTTTTTTGAAACAAGTAATATTTAAATGACAGTCAAGGCTTGAGTAGAAATAAATTTAAAGAACATGGGTGAAGGAAAAAGAATATTTTGGAGGAGAGTGAATAGCATGGATGAATGATCTCCCCCTATTATCCTTTTCTCATATATAATCAATAGATTTCCTTCTTAAAAAATAAAAGATACTTTACATTTTCCAGGCTTTTAAAGATGTCTCTATATTTTTCATTAGTAATTAGGGTGCCAGAAACCCAAGGGAAAGACAGACATAGTTTGAATGGAATTTCAGAGTAAGGACTCACAGACAAACATATTAGTTGCAATTTCAAACCAAAATACTATTTTGAATGGACCTGCTTAAAGCTTCTGAGCTTCACTCAGAAATTACTCTACTTATATATCAGACACAAATGGAAGCTGATTTTATTCTCTTCTATATAAGTTTTTCAAAAGGAAATGGACCATAGGATTAGTAAATTTATATCTTATAGATAATGATACCCACAGATGCTGTTTATCTGGGCTCTTGGGAAAATTATGGGTTTATTCATTTTTTAGATCTCTTTCTCACTTTTAGAAATTGTTAACATTAATTAAAGAGTTAACAGAGTTGAACACATAGACATGAATTTTATTTATCTTTGTACATATATGTCTTAGACCCTAAAGAAAAATAAGTAAGCAAGGAAGTGACACATCTCTATTAAATACACCCTTGATTCATAAATCTAATATTACCCTTGCCAGTTGTTTTCAGCATAATTGTTGCTAGTATTAGGAAGTAAAAAATTCTTTTTTTTTTTTTTTTTTTGAGACGGAGTCTCGCGCTGTGTCACCCAGGCTGGAGTGCAGTGGCGCGATCTCGGCTCACTGCAAGCTCCGCCTCCCAGGTTCAGGCCATTCTCCTGCCTCAGCCTCCGAGTAGCTGGGACTACAGGCGCCCGCCACCACGCCCGGCTAGTTTTTTGTATTTTTAGTAGAGACGGGGTTTCACCATGTTAGCCAGGATGGTCTCGATCTCCTGACCTCGTGATCCGCCCGCCTCGGCCTCCCAAAGTGCTGGGATTACAGGCTTGAGCCACCGCGCCCGGCCAGGAAGTAAAAAATTCTAGACATTGATGTGCAACTAATTAAGTTGAGGCCTAGTGCTTCTCTTCTGTCATCTTGGTCCTTTATATACACCCCAAAAGATGTACTTCACGCAAATCACAATCTTACTGCCATTTATCTTAGAGTCGGAGATAATAAGTTAATCCATTATGAATCTCAAGCGAGTTCAAAGCTTGAAAAAGCAACCTAATAGGTGTTGTAAAAAGTATGCCACAGTCTCTGAAATGAAAAAGTGTATAAAGTAATGCGGCGGTGATGAAATGACCAGACAAACAGAATGGAGGTGCTGGGTTAGGGTCTAGGGTGATGAATTAAGTGACATCACTTGAGGAAAATCAGTGTAGCTTGCAGAAGTGTTGTTTGCATATGCAGTAAATTGTGGAAAGTTGAGGTATGCTGAGAGGAAAGATCATGGGCCAATGTCTATTTTAAATACAGGATATGTAGACACATAAACACAAAGTGTGATATCATCATGGGGAGATTCAAAATGAGAATCATGACTGTCAAATAATAATTTGGAAACAGGGAAATGTGACCAGAGAGAAAGTTTAGTAATCCACTAGCTACCTTGGGAACAGAATCTAAGTTTCTCTATTCTCTGCCATCTATGACCTCGTTACATTATTCTCTCTGGCCTATATTCTCTTTGAATTCATTTTCTCCAATCCTTGAGATGCTCAGGGACCATAAATTTGTTTTTCAAAAGGAAATGGACCATAGGATTAGCCAATTTATATCTTATAGGTAATGATATCTAGAGTAATATCAAATTTGTCTTACTTGTGTGGCATTCTCCTAGGACTCTAAACTACCTTTATAAATTAATCGAAGCAATTTAACTTTGACATTTATTTCTTTAATCAATCATCCACTTCCAAAATATTTACTAACCACCTTCTTTATGTAAAATCTATTTTAAAAACTGGAGACATCAAGAGATGACACAGATGTAGATACTTGTTGCAGAGATTTCATGTGTACATAGACAAGTATCTGTAATCCCAGTTAAACATAATATATGCTTTATGAAAGTATTGTAATAGGAATGTGGAAAGGTTTCCCAGAAAAGATCATATTTAAATTAGTTCATGAGAATGTATATAATTTGAATATATACAACTGTGTAAGATTTTTTAACACTGTTGAAGAATATGAGCAAGGAATGCTAAGGGCGCATGGGTGTTTGGATAAGTAAAGAATAGTTTGCATCAGGGAAATGTGATATACCAGATACATTTATGGAGAGTTTATTATTTTTGGAAAGATTTGGTTCTCAAAAGAGTGGTATTAGAATGTAAGACCAGAATGTCTTGGACTAAAAATGTGGATAAAAGAATTTAGGGAGGTAATGATAATTTGAGGAGTACTAAAAGTCACTTTTTCATTCTTACCCGTTTTTATCAACTAAGGAATTATTTACATACAGTGAAATCCACCAACTTTAAGTGTACAGTTTGATGAATTAAGTAACTCTATACAATCATTAAGAAATAACAGAAATCAGACTGGAAAACAGTTTTCTCGTCCTTAAATGATTGCTTCTCTGGAATCAATCCCCATACCTTATGCCAGCTCCAGGAAACTACTGTTCTGACTTGTCATTAGAGTTTTGCTGTTTCTAGGTATTCTAATAAATGGTATCACAAGATATGTAGGGTTTTGTGTTTGACTTACTTTATTTTGCTTAATACGTTTGAGATTCATTCATATGTGTTATTGTGTACCAAAATTGTGGTCTTTTTTTTAAATTGCTGAGTAGTATTTGATGGTACAGATATACCCACAAGTTGTTCACAGACTTATCAGTTGATAGGAACTGGACTTGCTCCCCGGTTTTGGTGTTTTACAAACAATGCTGTCATGTGTATTTAGTTGCACATCTTTGAGTGGACATACATGTCCATTTCTGTCAAGAAAACACTCAGGGATGAGTTACTGAGTCAGACTATTTACTATTACAAGAAGTGGTGGGGCTACTTTTGCCTGCTTACCAGAAATAGATGAAAGGTTGCTCTGCTCTTCAACCAAGCCAACGGTTTGTAGCTCAGATACAGTGCTGAACAAGAGTGGTGAGAGCAAACATTCTTACATTGCTTTTCATTTTAGGAGAAAAGCATTCAGTTTTCCATTATTTAAACTATACGTTTTATATGGGTGTCCCTAACTAGGTGGAAGCAATTCCCTTCTATTCCCAGTTTGCTAAGATGTTATAAATAAGTGGGCATTTCATTTTACACGTTTATTGAAATGATTATATGGCTTCTCTTTCTTTAGTCTGTTCATACGGTGAATTACACTGATTTAACTTTGAGTGCTGAATCAATCTTGCTTAACAAGAATAGACACAGCTTAGTTATGGAACATTATTGTCTTTCTATATGTTATTCTCTTTTCCATTATACTCTCAAAGAGTTTCTGTAGAATTGATATAACTTGTGTCTTATTTCTAAAATTAATCATTGAAGCCTTTGGAATTGGAGATATCATCAAGGGATTAAAAAATAATAATCAAATTTCTGTATTAAATAGAGACTCTTCAGATATTGCAGTTTTTTCTAAGCGAGGTTTCGTAGTTTGTGTCTTTCAAGAATTTTTTTTCAATTCTATCTGAGGTGTCAAAAGTACATGTACAGCTATTTTTCATACTTGTGCAATCTACAGCAGTCTCCCCTCTTTCATTTCTAATATATATAACTCTTCTCTTTTCCTTGGCAGCCATGCTAGAGGTTTATTGGTGGTGGTGGTGGTGTCATTGTTATTGTTATCTTCTAATTTTTTCAGAGAAAAAGCTTTATATTTATTAATTTCCTTTTTTTTTTCACTTTTAATTGTACTAATTTTGGTACTTACATTCACAATTTTCTTCTTTTGGATTGCTTCGTGTTTATTTTGTTATTCCTTTACTAGTTTCTTAAGGTGGAAGTTGAGATCATTCACCTGAGACTCTTCTCCTTTTCTGACGTAACTATTTAATAGCACAGGTTCTTTGCAAAGCAAAACTTAAGCGGCCTCCAGAATTTTTAATATATTTAAAAAACTTTCACTTAATTAAAAATATTTTTTTCTCTTGTGACTTCCTCCTGGACCATGCAACATTTAGAAGTGTATGGTTTAATATACAAATATTCTTCTGTTATTATTATTTGTGTTTTATTGTTTAACAGTTACTCCTAGATAGTGTTTTATCAGGATTTTTAATCTTTTCAAATAAGTTTTTTACTTACTGATTTTCTGTCTTTATTTTTGTTTTTCTATTTTAATAATTTCCAATCTTTATTAATTTCAAATGTTTACTTTGCTTTTAATTTACTCAATTTCTAGTTTATTAAGGTGAAAGAAAATCTATGAAATTGATTTTTTTCCTTTTATATGTGTTTATTGATATCAGCTTATTCTAAGCAATGCTTTAGCTTTGGTTTACATTTTAAATCAAAATACATTCTACTTTTATTTTGATTTTTTTGTTGATTTCTTGATTTTATTTAGAAGTGCATTAGTTGGATTTCAAATATTTGAATATTTTCCAGATCTATATCTATTGATTTCTAAGTTAGTAATTGTATTTAGAAAACATATATTGAATGGTCTGAATATTTCTAATTTTTTGAGATGTTTTATAACATATAATTGATCTCAGGATATATTTCATGTGCTCTTAAAAGTAATGTGCATTTTTGTTTATCAATGATGTGTTCTCTAAATGTCAGTTAGTTCAAGTTGGCCATTTATCTACTTTATTTTGTGAAGTGTTTGTATGCTTTTGCTCTTTAAATTGGGGGAGTTGTGTTACTTTAATACACCTTGCTTTCCCAGCATAAACTCCACTTGGTCTTTGTACATTACCATTTGTACATGTTGTTGAATTTTTTTTAATATATTACTAAGAATTTTTGCCTCATAGCTCATAAGTGATATTGGTCTCCTATTTTCTTTTTAGTTATGACTTTATCCAGTTTTAGATTGATATTAATGCTAGTTGCATACAATGAAATGGGAAGTATTTTCTTCCTATTTTGTGAAAGAGCTTGTAGATAATTTGTTTCCTCTTTTTCTTAAATGTAGACAGCATTCAACAGTGAAGCCATTTGAGATTGGAGTTTTCTTTGTAGAAAGATTTTAAATTATGGATTCAGTTTTTTAAATTGATATATAGGTTTTCAGGCTTTACTTCTCTTAAATCAGTTTCAGTAACTTGTTTCTTTCAATAAATTATCTGTTTCATCTAGTTGTCCATTTCATTCGCATGAACTTGTGCATATATTTCACATATTGTCTTCTATGATACCTTTTTTATTTCAGATAGTAATAATTGGGCCTTCTCTTTTTTATTGTCATATTCATCTCTCTGGCTGGGGAGCTGTTAAATTTCATGTTTTCCACTGTGTCCTTCTTATGTTTACTTATTTCATGAATATCTTACTCTACCAATTACTTTCCAGTTATTATTCTCAATATTAAAGTACATTTCTTGTTAACAGTAACTTTTTGTAAATTCTAACAATCTGTTTACATATTTGGGTTTGGCTACAGCTTTTTTTATTTTTTGTTATTTATTTATTTATTTATTTATTTACTTTGAGACAGAGTCTTGCTCTGTCGCCCAGGCTGGAGTGCAATGGCGCTATCTCGCCTCACTGCAACCTCCGCCTCTCGGGTTCAAGCGATTCTCCAGTCTCAGCCTCCAGAGTAGCTGGGATTACAGGCATGTGCCACTGCGTCCAGCTAATTTTTGTATTTTTAGTAGAGACTGGGTTTCACCATGTTGGCCAGACTAGTCTCTGAGGTCAGGAGCCCTCAAGTGATCCACCTGCCTCTGTCTCTCAAAGTGCTGGGATTACAGGAATGAGCCACTGTGCCTGGCCACTGATTATAGCATTTTAAAAATCTTGACTCCCAAAGTTTCTGTACTTTGTACTTTTGATTCATCTCCACAACTTTCTGAATTCTTTCATTTTTCTCTCATGATCACTGTTTCCATAATTTTATCAGATGGTGATAATGATGATGACAGTGATGATGATGATTTGGGAGAACGTGCACTGGAAACTCTGCTTCATGAGCAGAAGCCCTTTCATGAGGTAATATATTTCGATCAACTGCTTTGAGTTTTTTCCATATATATGTGGCTCAGGAACCAGTCAGAAATATCGGCAAACCAATTTCGGGAATCCCTTCTCTGGTTCTTTCTATTCTGTTATTCTTTCACTCTCTGTAGTGTTCAGAGCTTCCTACCTTCCCACTTCTGCCTCCTTTTGCCAGAAAGATTACAGGTTTTTCCATCTGCGATACAGCCGTTACTGGACAAGCTACATGCACTGCCATTAGCCCAAAATTATAAGTGGTGGAGATGAGATTTCACAGGTATAGCTCCTTGTCTCACTTTTTCCAAGCGAGCTTGTGATGCTTTCTCCACCAGAATTTGCCTATTTTGTCCATTCTCATGTGCTTTCAGCATTTAGTTTTTGTAGTATGTCATATGTTATATTTGTTTTCTGCAGAGGGTAGACACCCAGTATAGTTTTATTCTCTCATATCTCTTAGTTGTCTTAATTGAGTCTAATTTGGGACAATAGTATTAAAACTTGGCAGAGCACAGTGGCTCACACCTGTAATCCCAGCACTTTGGGAGGCCGAGGTGGGCGGACCATGAGGTCAGGAGATCAAGACCATCCTGGCTAATATGGTGAAACTCCATCTCTACTAAAAATACAAAAAATTAGCCAGGCATGGTGGCAGGCGCCTGTAGTCCCAGCTATTCCAGAGGCTAAGGCAGAAGAATAGCATGAACCCGGGAGGCAGAGCTTGCAGTGAGCCGAAATCGTGCCACTGCACTCTAGCCTGGGCGACAGAGTGAGACTCTGTCTCAAAAAAAAAAAAAAAAAACACTTCAAAAATGTTCATTTATTCGATTATATCTATTTTCTCTCTTTCATTTGGCTTGTGGGGGGGTACATCTTCAATGTGGTTAGGAAGAAGTAACAAAACTAAATGGCTTTTAACACCCCCTTTTTGGCCCAGAATTTCTAAAATGACCTCCCAAAGATGCTCCACACAATCACTAGAATCTGTGAATATGAAGGGGTATATTCAGATATATGATATTACATGACAAAAGGAACTTTAAGAGAAGAGAGGGAAAAGGAAGGAGAGGTAAGTCTTGTCTACTGTGTAACAGAGGGCACTGCCATTCTTTGACAGATGAGCCAAGGAGGAAAATGTCCTTCACACTAAACATGCTCTTCTCTCTCTAATGAGCTGAGTATTTTCTCTTTAATGAGCTCAGTGTTTTCTATCTCATGGCATCTCTGATTCTCTCTGTGTCTGCTCTCATCTTTCTATTTTACTTCTACTTGGTGGCTGTCTCATAATTTCTGCTCCCTCATTACTTTTCTTGCCAAATGTTCGACTTACAATGATCCCCTTTACCCAGAATCTGCTTCAAGATGTTCCTAAAAATAACTTGACCTCACTTCCAAATATCCTTTTCTTTCAGTTTCCTCATTTTATATTCCAGAGCAATAAAACTATTTAGCTCCCCTTTAAGCATCAGGCCATAAATCACAAATAACAAATGTGGTGTGGCTGCCTCTGGTCCTGACCAATTACTGTTTCAACCAATTATGAACAGGGAAGACATGTTTGAGGTAACGTAGTCACACCCCATGCTTCCTCAGGAAGTCTGAAATCATGTTTCTCAAGGAAATCTAAAGGAATCACCTTCATTTCTCTAACACAATCCTTTCTTTCTTTCTCTTTCTTTCTTTCTTTCTTTCTTTTCTTTCTTTCTTTCTTTTTCTTTCTTTCTTTCTTTTTCTTTCTTTCTTTTTATTATACTTTAAGTTCTAAGGTACATGTGCACAACGTGCAGGTTTGTTACATATGTATACTTGTGCCATGTTGGTGTGCTGCACCCATCAACTCGCCAGCATCCATCAACTCATCATTTACATGAGGTATAACTCCCAATGGCTTCCCTCCCCCAACCCCCTCCCCATAATAGGCCCCGATGTGTGATGTTCCCCTTCCAGAGTCCAAGTGACCTCATTGTTCAATTCCCACCTATGAGTGAGAACATGCGGTGTTTGGTTTTCTGTTCTTGCGATAGTTTGCTGAGAATGATGGTTTCCAGCTGCATCCATGTCCCTACAAAGGACACGAACTCATCCTTTTTTATGGCTGCATAGTATTCCATGGTAACATAACCCTTTCTGACTGTACTCACTAAGAACTGAAGCCACATAGCTTAGTAATCAAGCTTGGCTACTAAGAAAAGAAAGAAAAAGAAAACAAAAACAAAAATTAATTTACAACTGTTTTTGCATGAGTATGACGTTACTATTCTAGGAAATTCTTTCTTGTGAAGATGATTTTGGAAGTAACTTTATTATTTGTTTCAGAGGCTTCCTTTTCAGAAAAACAGATTACTAAACTGGATTTATAAAATGACTATTAGAAAATATTCACTTTCAAATCATGCCTCATTGTATGCATTAATCCTAAATTATTACATCACAAACTTGCTTAATTCTAATCAGGCCCTCCTATTAAACTTCCACCTAAAACCTTACTTTCAAAACAAATGTCCTATCCTTGACTTTTCTTTCCCAAAAAAGATCTTTCCCAAGTCCTCTTCGCTGTGTTCAGCAGGAAATTTGTTTGCGTGGTCAGCAGGTGATATTGGTTTTGTTTTATGGGATCATCCGTCAACATCTCACTTTGATCCTGACTGCCACCCTATGAGGGATACAGGGTAGGCACACTTTTTAGAATGAGGAAACGAAGATGAGTACGGTGACATCACTTCCAGTTATTTGATTTTATTCTAGGAAAGTTTCCACTATATAAATCTACTGCCTCAACAATATTAAACATGTCATGTTAAGTATGAATAATTCATCACTGAAAGACCTGAAATTAACTATTATACATCCTCATGTTATCAAATACATACTTTAGAATTTAATCTTCTTTAACCTTTTTTAATCTTTCTAATATTACTTGCCTGAGGTCACATTTCTGCTCAAACCTTCTCTGGTCCTGAAGTTCTCTTCAAGATAAATTGCATGTTCTTATTTGACATTAAGAACTCTTCCTAATATGGGTTCTAAGTTTGGGTGTGCTAACCCAAACTACCCTTTTGGCTTAGCACCAATGAGCCTTTCTTAATCTTAACAATGCTTGCCCTCACCCATCTCTCAATGCCAGCTACTTTTTGATTTCTATGCTTTTGTTCTCTCTTGTTAAGCATGATGAGAAAAATAATTTCTGCTTATGTTTCATCTCTAGCCTAGGTCTATTCACCCATATGAAACTAAGTATGGCCCTTTCAAAAATATATCTGATAAATCATAATTGTTCAATGAATGCATTTTCAACTGAATATTGCTTCAGACTAATAAATTGCTCACTCCAATCTCAATGAAGAGGGTAAGGAGAAGGTCAGGGGAAGCATAAAGCTATAACTATATCCCTTAATATGTTATTTCCAGGGAATTCATAAAGGTTAATTCATATTGTTCTTGTGCTTAACACAATGGTAAAGTCAGGCTTCTGAAATAATGCAGCAGGAAATTCTGATGAAGTGAATCATTTTGTAGCAAAATCTAAACAATGGTGTTAGAAGACCAACTGGATTGTGCATAAGGAAAACCAACTCTCCTATTACTTTAATTATTCAGCCTATTAACTGTGACAGTGTGCTTTTAAAATCTCTTCATTATTCACCGTAATTAAGTGGCACAGCAAACAACAGGATGTCAGAACTCACATTCAGAGAAGACAAGCTGTGAGCGATGGTGTGCACACTATATATAGACAAAACATTTTAAAAAGAATAATTACTCTCACATCACTTCCCAAGATGCCTCACTCGTCTTCTTTTACATCTTTTTTTTTCAAGCGAATGCTCGTAAATGTACATCAGTTTAGCACTTTCTAGTTTGCAACTTTGTAAACAGCAGCTTCACGGCTTGAATAAGAGTGAAGAGGAAGTTCAGAATGGTTTGTGCCTAATCGTTGATGGGCAATCATAGAAAGTAAAACTAAACATAGGCAAAGTAAAGGGGAAGTAAGAAAGCAGGCCATTGTCTACAGAAATCGACATAGAGATTTACAATAGCTTGATAATTGCTTTGAAATGTTTTATTATAAAAAAGAAGAAATAAGATTGGGAAAACAAATGAAGTAACAGTGTGCAAACTGGCAGGGGGTAGTTTTTGTTTTGTTTTAGTTTTTTAATGGGCTCTTATGAGCTGCCTTTCTTTCCCCTTGGGAGGAGGGACTGATGAGATGGAATAAAGAGGGCCCTTCAATAAAAGACTAGGATTATTTTTCTTGTTTATTACAGTTGATATTTTGACATTCTATAATAGTAGAATACCCGTCTTTCAAGCTCCCCCCACCCCCCGCAGAATACATATCAAGACAGATGACATCCTAAGTCATAAAATCTCGACAAATTTAAAATAACTGAAATCACATAGAGAGTGGTCTCTGAGCACAGTGGGATCTATCTAGAAATCAGTAAGTTAAAGATAACAGAAAAAAAATCTTCGAACACTTGGAACTGAACAAGCCACTTTCAAAATAGCCTACGGGTCCTAGAAGAAGACTCAAGACATGTTATGGACTGAATGTGTTCCCCCCAAATTCATGTGTTAAAATCTATCCCCTAATGTGATAATATTTGGAGGTAGAGTCTTTGGGAGAGAATTGTCATGAGAGTGGAGCCTTTGTATTGGGATTGGTGCCCTTATAAGAAAGGATCCAGGAGCTAGCTCAATCTCTTTCTGCCCTGGGAATACATACAGAAAAGTCAGCAATCTGCAACCCAAAAGAGGGCCCTCACCAGAACCTGACAGCATGACACGTTGATTGTGGACTTTCAGCCTCCAGAACTGTAGGAAAAAAGTTGTTTGAGAGTTTGTGGCACTGTTACAGCATCCTGGACTAAGACAAAAGAAAAGGTTTTTAAACATACATTGAACGTAATGAAATTAAAAACACAACACATCAAAAGTTGTTGAACTCAGCTAAAGCAGTGCTAACAGGAAAATGTAAAAAGATGTATCTAGCATGAAGGAGTTCTTTGTGGTGATGAAATATCGCTGTATTTTTATTGCAATGCTGATATCATAGAATTAGACTTGTGATTAAAAAACATATAATTACATACACACACATGGTTCTGAGATCAAATTCCTGATGACCATAATTATGTAAAATATAACCATCGGGAGAAACTGGGTAAAAGATGCATGTGATCTCATTATTCTTTTTAAGAGTTATCTTAGCCATTACTGTTGCTTTTTCTTCTACACAGGATTTTGTTGTATGGAATGTTCTTTTTCCCTTCAAGATTTTCATTACATGGAAAATTGACCTGTTTATGATAATGTTAATATATTTAAATGAGTTGAATAAAATATTTGAAAATACCTGATTCATGTAGGCCTCATGAATGTTTCTGTTTTAACTTTTATTTATTTGTTTCATATTTTGTAGTTATAAAAGATGTCCAATTAAAAAAAGGCTGTTGGAGTCTTCTATAAAGTATATCCAATGAAACTGCAAAATATATCTTAAAATTAACTATTTGGCTGATATCTGATGTTACCACCTTTGTCTAATCCATCCATGCTTCTATAATTGCTTCCCTATAATTTCCACATAAAAACTCAAGTAATTTTTATATATGATGTCAGTTTATAGCCTCATATTTCTTTCTCTTCCTTCGACCCTAAACCCTGCCAAATCTTCCCATTTATGCAGAATAGTATTTAAACTCCTTATACTGGCATTACTGTCATTAAAATTTTAGCTTAACTGTCACCTTCCCAGAGAAGCCTCGTCTAGTAAGAGTCAAAAGTATATAACCATTCCCTCCCTACTGTGTAATTCTTAGCGCAGCATTTATTACTATTGCAAATGTTCTATTTGTTTACTTCATTATTCTTTCTCTTCTGTAGAGTGTAAGCTCCCTGAAAATAGATGTCTTTATTTTTCTTCACTACTGAATCATAATAAAGAAAAATGTATTTATAAGCATAAATTTACATTGACTAATTCAGCTCTCATAACAACAACAATATAAATATATATTATTATTATCACCATCATCAGTATTTTATGGTTGAAAAACTAGACAGATAAGTTAGGTAAATTCCTCAAGATCTCACGATCTGGAACATTTAGGATACATAATTCAAACCCAGGCAGTCTGCCTCTAGTGTCTTTATTCTTAATCACTAAGTTACAATGCCTATAATTGTTTCCAGACCTTAGCAGGTTTTTAATTAATGTTCCTTGATCAGTGAAAATATTAAGTTACTTCTCTTGAAGAGGTGGTTGTGCTCTGAGTTTATTATAGAGCTTGTTTTACTCGGTTAAACATTTTATATCTAGAAATAATTTTACATGTGAACTAT
The DNA here is from genome assembly GCF_003255815.1 of Theropithecus gelada. Classification (NCBI taxonomy): domain Eukaryota; kingdom Metazoa; phylum Chordata; class Mammalia; order Primates; family Cercopithecidae; genus Theropithecus; species Theropithecus gelada. The sequence goes on along the minus strand of NC_037681.1, from coordinate 34,105,005 downwards.
TTTGGGGACAATAATCCACAAATTAAGTCTTTATTATTTACTAATAGATATTAATAGATTTGCTTAAATCATTCTTATGGAAACTGTATGAAATTATATCCTGAGCATAAGGACAAGAAATTTTCCTAATCAGAGCACAAATTAACTATCATATCAGTGGAGTTTATTAAAACGCATCAGTATTCATTTGTCTTAGATATTAGACAAGCTATATGCAAATATATTATTATTATAGAGTAGCTGAAAAAATGTCTATGGCAATTTACAGCTTTATAATTTAGCATATACTTAATCTCTTTTTTAAAAACATATTTAATGCTGTGCTCAGCTCTCAGGGAAATCTGAAGATTAGGCAAAGCCAGGGCTCTGGAGAGCCTAGAGCCTGGGCTCACTTTAAGGTACATCCTATAACCAGGACAGCTTAATGGTAAGTTACTTTCATTTTTTTCTACATCTTGGATACTGCTAATAGGTGCTATTCAGAATATATAATTGCCATTTAAAAAGGATAACACTTTGGCATAGAGTAAATGTGTACCCCCCAAATTCATATGTTGAACCATACTGCACCACGTAATGTTATTAGAAAAGGCTTTTGGGATGTAATTAGGTTTAAACAGGTCATGAAGGTGGAAACTTTATATGAAGAATAAGAGAACAGAGCTCGCTCTCTTTCTATGCCATGGGAAGATACAACAAGGAGGTAGTCTTTTACAAACCAGAAAGAGTCTCTCACAAAGAGCCAAGTCTCCTGGCATCCTGATTTTGGACTTTTTATCATCTACAACTGTGAGAAATAAATATCTGTTGCTTAATCCATCCAGTCTCTGGGAATTTCTTATAGCAGTCCTAGCTAACTAAGACAGTCTTCTTTCATGAAAGTAATGTTAGCAACTAAAGAAAAATAGAGTTGCTCTTGTCTTATTTAATTGAGTCTTTTATGTGTTTGGATCTGCAAAGTGGCCTAGAGCTTGAATTAGAAATATGACCATGAGAAAGGTATATTATTCCGCATTAGTAAGCAGAAAAAAAAATGTTATTCCTAGAAGAGAAATGAAAATATTGACATGGATGAGGGAAAAAGGAGAGAGTTAGGGACAAATAGAGAAATTACCAGAGGACCGAACTTTCAATGGAGATGACTTAAGAGGAATTCCTGACTGTGGCCAAAACAACCCTTGGAAATAGATATTTTATCATCTTAGGGGCTCATAGTAAACCTTACTAATGCATATACATACAGAAAGACCCTATCATGAAGAATGTTTTGTTTGTTCCCTATAAATTGTAAAGGTAGCTGCTTTTATTACTGTATCACTAGTGGTAAAGAATGCAGACAGAATACAGGGGAGCAAGGAATCCTCCTAGAGTAGAAGTCTAATGCCAGAGATGAAAATGAGAACGCTAGCTGCATAGGAATGTGCACATACGTTGAGTAAATTACATATGGATAATGAGGTTTGAATATATCTGATAGTGTTGATGATGATTATTGATGATTATTATAATAGTAACCTATATTTAGTAATCACTTACTATGTATCAGGCCTGCAGGAAGCCTAACATGGATTATTGTCCTAAATTTCCTGAGCAATTCCATTCTATTTTCCCCCCACTTATTAATATGTATTTGGGACTCAGTGGGACTGAGTAACCTGTGCACATTCACATTTTTAGTAACCGATGATGATGGGACCGAATTCTCAAATTACTTGACATGTTAAATGTGAATTAAGGTCATCATTATTTTACTTTGCAGCTTATTGCACTGGATGCTAAAGAATATGAGCAATGCTTATTTCACGTCTCTGAGATTTTGTAGATATTATTGCTGTCTTGAATAGACTTTCTTCCTTTTCTTTTGGGTTTGCAAGTTTCTAAATGTGATTGAACACAGATTTGAGACAATAAAAGAACAGTTTAAACAAGATTTGTTGACACTTTACCTACAAAAAAGTAATTTTTTCTCTATACCTTTATGCATCTTTTTGTGAATACTTTTCCTTATTGAAGCTAATCATGACTGTCACCCTGACTTGTTTACTTGACTGAGCCCAATTTTAAACCATGAGTTCCTAGAAGACTAAAGACTGAGTCATAATTTGAAGCACTAATTAGATATTTGTCAAGATAAAATTCAATTAGAGTGGGAAGGTGACCCTCAGATTCTATTCTAGTTTTATTTGTTAAGTATGACCATGATAAAGTCTGTCTATCAACAAAAAGAGTAATCAACTCTGCTGCTAACTCCTTGCTACAAGTTATAAGAAGAGATACTATTTTGTGACTATTAAAGAGCTTTGAAACAGAAAGGAATTTACTTACTTGTAAAATCTCAGACTTTTTATTTTAGGAGATGCTGATGTTATAAACACTTGTATAAGCTATCAATTGTCAAGACTGCTATAGTTTGTTGTTCAGGTCATGGTTAAGATATCAAGATAATAAGGTTAAGAGAAATATTTGCAAGTGTAAAGGAAAAGCAAAATAATATTTTCTGGGATAGTCTTTCCTTCTTTTAGTGAGTTGGAAAATTTCTGAAGACTCAACTCAGTCAGCATTTTTAAGAAGCTTTCACTGAATAACCAAGTGTGACACAGCTTGACATTATGAACCCAGAAAATCTGAAACAGGTCTCAGTTAATTTAGAAAGTTTATTTTTCCAAGGTTGAGGATGTGCCCATGACACAGCCTCAGGATGTCCTGACAGCATGTGCACAAGGTGGTCAGGGCACGGCTTGGTTTTATACATTTTAAGGGAAACATGAGACATCAATTAATATGTAAGAGGTACATTGGTGCCATCTGAAAAGGTGGGAAAACTTGAAGCAAAGTCAGGAAAACTGGAAACAGGAGGGAGCTTCCAGGTCGGGAATAGGTGAGACACAAAGAGTTGCATTCTTTTGAGTTTCTGATTAGCCTTTCCAATGGAGGCAATCAGATATGCATCCATCTCAGTGAGGAGAGGGTTGACTTTGAATAGAATAGGAGTCAGGATTGCCTTAAGCAGTTTCTAGCTTGAGTTTTCCTTAGGGATTTTGTGGGCCCAAAATATTTTCTTTTCACATTTCCCCCCTTTTCTTTTTAAAAATCTTTTGGAGAAAACATTTTACAAGAAAATGAGTCTCTGGTCTCTGATCTCTCATGGCTAGGATGGCTTATTCCTAGATGGGTAGGTTCCGAAAGTTCATTTTTAGCAGGTTGTGAAGACTCATATCGTGTGAAGAGAAAATAGTGGGGAGGAAGGGAGAAAAAAGAACAACAACAACAGCAACAAACAAAAGAACAATCCTAGAAAAATTGATATAGGCCACATTACTCTGAAGCCCACACATTAGTTGGCAGTGATGAAAATGGCTTATGTATGTAAATATGTTGCTGTTACTTTATTCTGAAGTTTAAGTTGTCTGGCTTCAGTTCATAAGGTTTTAGGAAAGCACAGCTTAGTTTTCAGTGATTCCAAATTAGGAAAAGGTAAGGGAAAAAAATGAAAACATTATTTTGAAAACTTGTAGCCAAGAAAAATTAGAATTCAGTCCAAACTGTAGAAAATAAAAATTGAAGAAAAAAAAAATTAAGCAAGACTAGAATATAACAACAGGTTTACTATCATTTTGAAACATATATTTTTCTTTTTACTCTCTCCATTTTACCACTTTACTAAAGACAAATTATGGTAGAACTGGTTTGCTTATTATATTTGGCCTAATTGTTTGTTTACAGTGCAACAAGTATAATTATTTTTTACACAGGCTTTAAAATGGGATTTGATGGAACTTTGTTCCATAGGAGGAATCTCAGATAAGACTTTTTTTAAAGCAAATCCAGGCCATGGATTTGTGCCATCGAATACCTATGAATTTCTTCTTCCCTTGAGGTTCCCAGATAAACCTGGGACTTCTGCGCCTGTCAGAAAGTGGCATTTTTTACTTACCACAGGTCAGAAACATTTTACTTACCACAGGTCAGAAAACAAATAAACAAACAAACAAAAAACATTTTAAGGCAGTCATAGTCAAAATACACAATTGTCAAGGAAATTTGTTACCTCTGTAGCACACAATAATTTTAACATAACAATTGTCATTATTACTGATAATGTACACTAAGTTATATCAGAATTACATGAGTTTCCCATAAGTTTGGAATATACACCAATAACATATTTCTACAAATACGGTCCAAAGAAAACCAAACACAATTCCATATTTGACAATGCTTCCTGTGTAATTTTTATACCAAATGAGTCAAAATATGTTATTTTTGGACATTGGGGAAGCTAATGTCTTAAAGGATTAATTAGGTTAGAAAAAGACATAGTTGTAATTTGATTTTGGAAATTTTGTCAAATATAAAAGGTTTAAAACATTTGATGTTACACAATAGGATTACAGTTTGTTGTAAAGTCGTTTATTTAACCAAAGTGACAATTCAAGGATTTGAATAAAAAACAAAAATCTTTATTCTTTGAGAGGCGAGACTTAATTTTCGAAACAAGAAACACTAATAAAAACAGCAAGAAGCCAGTTACATTTGTTTTTCAGAATTTTGTAAACAATCTATACAATTTAAACTTAATTATAAAATATAACTTCCATAAGCCCTTTATAACCTTTATAGCCTTCATTAAGGAGTAGGTTTATGCTGCAAGAAATTTGTTAATCTGACACAGGGGTTTATATACTGGTTTTGCTTCAGTGTGCCTTTGACACTGATGATTAATTTATAGAGAAGCTAAATTTATTTTATCTTTCAAAGTCAGACCTTACAATCTTACGCCTTCACCACTTCCACAAGAGTCCCTGGGCCTTGAGGAGCTGAATAGCTTTAATTTCTTGCCCTATGTCTCAGGAATGAAGTTCATTTGGTTGGCATCTCTATGGGGCCTGAATAGGATGATGTAATTGCTGTTAAGTGTTTAAGAGTTAGCAGGGCTTGGGATCCATTTTAGACCCAGGAGTTAAAATCCTCAACTAAACATTACAAGGACTTTAAAAGCACATACAGGAAGATACATGGATGTTAAAAGCTTAATTTTAAAAAATTCTCAGTTTTTTTTTTCCTAAGCAAACCACAACTTAATAATATGACAAACTGATTATATAAAAGTTTTTGTCTGTCATATATATATATATATATATATATATATATATATATGCTTCGTATTGAGACTTACACTGACCATTCATGACATGCTCAGACTTTGTCTTTGTCCTGAACATCTGTCCCTTTTAAACAACCAGTTATTTATTTTAGGACTAAATTTAGCATACAAGATACTTTTTTATATAAAAGTATTTCTTTTTAAGCATTTTACCTTAAAAAAAAAAAGAAAGAAAGAAAAACCTCAGAGCTGTGTATGGTGGCTTACACCTATAATCCCAGCACTTTGGGAGGCTGAAGTGTGAGGATAACTTGAGATCCGGAGTTTGAGACCAACTTGGCCAACATGGTGAAACCCTGTCTCTACTAAAAACACAAAAATTAGCCAGACTTGGTGGTGGGCGCTTATAATCCCAGTTACTCAGGAGACTGAGGCAGGAGAATCGCTTGAACCTGGGAGGTAGAGGTTGCAGGCTCAAATGGTGCCATTGCACTCCAGCCTGGGTGATAAAGTGAGACTCCATCCAAAAAAAAAAAAAAAAACAAACACTTTATTTTCAAAACTTCTTTACATCTTTTAAAAAATGTTCTGGTTCCTTTTACCTTGTTTAATACATTATCTTTAAATAAATTTTGAATTAGAAAAACTTGTTCACTTTTTTTGTTTTAAAGAGACACACCTTTTTATTTTTATTATACTTTAATTCTGGGGTACATGTGAAAAACATGCAGGTTTGTTACATAGGTATACACATGCCATGGTAGCTTGCTGCACACATCAATCCGTCATCTACATTAGGTATTTCTCTTAATGCTATTCCTCCCATAGCCACCTACCCCCTGACAGGCCCCAGTGTGTGATGTTCCCCTCCCTAGTCCACGTGTTCTCATTGATAAACTCCCACTTATGAGTGAGAATATGTGGTGTTGGATTTTCTGTTCTTGTGTTAGTTTGCAGAGAATGATGATTTCTAGCTTCATCCATGTCCCCGCAAAGGACATGAACTCATCATTTTTTATGGCTACATAGTATTCCATGGTGTATGTATGTCACATTTTCTTTATTCAGTCTATCACTGATAGGCCTTTGAGTTAGTTTTAAGTCTTTGCTATTGTGAACAGTGCCACAGTAAACATACGTGTGAATAGGTCTTTATAGCAGAATGATTTATAATCCTTTGGGCATATATTCAGTAATGTGATTGCTGGATCAAATGGCATTTCTAGTTCTAGATCCTTAAGGAATTGCCACACTGTCTTCCACAATGGTTGAACTAATTTACACTCCAACCATCAATGTGAAAGTGTTCCTATTTCTCCACATCCTCTCCAGCATCTGTTGTTTCCTGATTTTTTAATGATTGCAATTCTAACTGGAGTGAGATGGTATCTCATTGTGGTTTTGATTTGCATTTCTCTAATGACCCATGATGATGAGCTTTTCTTCATATGTTTGTTGACTGCATAAATGTCTTCTTTTGAGAAGTGTTGGTTCATATCATTTGCCCACTTTTTGATGGGATTGTTTGTTTTTTTCTTGTAAATTTGTTTAAGTTATTTATAGATTCTGGATATTAGTCCTTTGTCAGATGGATAGATTGCAAAAATTTTCTCCCATTCTGTAGGTTGTCTGTTCATGCTGATGATAGTTTCTTTTGCTGTGCAGAAACAGTTTAGTTTAAGTAGATTCCTTATGTCAATTTTGGCTTCTGTTGCTCTTGCTTTTGGTGTTTTACTCATGAAGGCCCATGCCTATGCCCTGAATGGTATTGCCTAGGTTTTCTTCTACAGTTTTTTATTGTTTTAGGGTTTACATTTAAGTCTTTCATCCATCTTGAGTTAATTTTTGTATAAGGTTTAAGAAAGGGATCCAATTTCAGTTTTCTGCATATGGCTACCCAGTTTTCCCAACACCATTCTTTAAATAGGGAATCCTTTCCCCATTGATTGTTTTTGTCAGGTTTGCCAAAGATCAGATGGTTGTGGATGTGTAGTGTTATTTCTGAGGCCTCTGTTCTGTTCCATTGGTCTATATACCTGTTTTGGTACCAGTACCATGCTATTTTGGTTACTGTAGCCTTGTAGTATAGTTTGAAGTCAGGTAGCATGATACCTCCAGCTTTGTTCTTTTTGCTTAGGATTGTCTTTGCTATGTGGGCTCTTTTTGGGTTTCATATGAAATTTAAAGTAGTTTTTTTTTTTTTTTTTTTTTTTTTTTCTAATTCTGTGAAGAAAGTCAATGGCAGCTTCATGGGGATAGCATTAAATCTATAAATTCCTTTGGGAAGTATGGCCATTTTCACAATATTGATTCTTCCTGTCCATGAGCATGGAATGTTTTTGCATTTGTGTGTGTCCTCTCTTATTTTTTTGAGCAGTGGTTTGTAGTTCTCCTTGAAGAGTTCCTTCACATCCATTGTAAGTTGTATTCCTAGGTATTGTATTCTCTTTGTAGTAATTGTGAATGGGAGTTCACTCATGATTTTGCTCTCCGTGTGTCTATTATTGGTGTAATGGACTGCTTGTGATTTTTGGACATTGATTTTGTATCTTGAGACTTTGCTGATGTTGCTTATCAGCTTAAGGAGATTTTGGGCTGAGATGATGCGGTTTTCTAAATACACAATCATTTCATATGCAAACAGAGATAATTTGACTTTCTCTCTTCCTATTTTAATACCCTTTATTTTTTTTCTCTTGCCTGATTGTCCTCGCCAGAACTTCCAATACTATTTTGAATAGGAGTGATAAGATAGGGCATCCTTGCCTTGTGCTGGTTTTCAAAGGGGATGCTTCCAGTTTTTGTTTACTCAGTATGATATTGGCTGTGAGTTTGTCATAAATAGCTCTTATTATTTTGAAATATGTTCCCACAATACCTAGTTTACTGAGCGCTTTTAGCATAAAGGGGTGTTGGATTTTATCGAAGGCCTTTTCTGCATCTATTGAGATAATCCTGTGGTTTTTGTCACTGGTTCTGTTTATGTGATGGATTACGTTTATTGATTTGCATATGTTGAAACAGCCTTGCATCCTAGGGATGAAGCCTACTTGAGCATGATGGATAAGCTTTTTGATGTGCTGCTGGATTCAGTTTGTCAGTATTTTATTAAGGATTTTCACATCGATGTTCACCAGGGATATTGGCCTGAAATTTTCTTTTTTTTGTTGTGTCTCTGCCAGGTTTTGGTATCAGGATGATGCTGGCCTCATAAAATAAGTTAGGGAGGAGTCCTTCTTTTTCTATTTTTTGTAATAGTTTCAGAAGGAATGGTACCAGCTCCTCTTTGTACATCTGGTAGAATTTGGCTGTGAATCCATCCAGTCCTGGACTTTGGTTGATAGGCTATTAATTACTGCCTCAATTACAGATCTTGTTATCGGACTATTCAGGGAGTTGACTTCTTTCTGGTTTAATCTTGGGATTAAACATGTCCAGGAATTTATCCATTTCTTCTACATTTTCTAGTTTATTTGCATAGAGGTGTTTATGGTATTCTTTCATGGTAGTTTGTATTTCTGTGGGATCAGTGGTGATATTTCCTTTATCATTTTTATTTCATCTATTTGATCTTCTCTCTTTTCTTCTTTATTAGTCTGGCTAGAGGTCTATCTATTTTGTTGATCTTTTAAAAAACCAGCTCCTCGCTTCATTGATTTTTTGAAGGGGTTTTCATGTCTCTATCTCCTTCAGTTCTGCTCTGATCTTAGTTAATTCTTGTCTTTTGCTATCTTTTGAATTTGTTTGCTCTTACATCTCTAGTTCTTTTAATTGTGATGTTAGGGTGTCAAATTTAGATCTCTCCTGTTTTGTCTTGTTGGCACTTAGTGTTATAAATTTCCCTCTAAATAGTGCTTTAACTGTGTCCCAGAGATTCTGGTACATGGTGCCCTTGTTCTCATTGGTTTTAAAGAACTTATTTACTTCTGCCTTCATTCCGTTAATGACCCAGTAGTCATTCAGGAGCAGTTTGTTCTGTTTCCATGTAGTTGTGTGGTTTTGCATGAGTTTCTTAATCCTGAGTTCTAATTTGATCACACTGTGGTCTGAGAGACTGTTTGTTATGATTTCAGATCTTTTGCATTTGCTGAGGAGTGTTTTACTTCCAATTATGTTGTCAATTTTAGAATAAGTGTGATGTGGTGCTGAGAAGAATGTGTATTCTATTGATTTGGGGTGGAGCGTTCTGTAGATGTCTATAGGTCTGCTTGGTCCAGAGCTGAGTTCAAGTCCTGAATATCCTTGTTGATTTTCTGTTTTGTTGATCTGTCTAGTATTGACAGTGGGGTGTTAAAGTTTCCCACTATTATTGTGCAGGAGTCTAAGTCTCTTAGCAGATCTCCAAGAACTTGCTTTATGAATCTGGGTGCTCTTGTATTGGGTACATATAAAATTAGGTTAGTTAGCTTTTCTTGTTGCATTGGGCCCTTTATTATTGTGTTTGTCTTTTGATCTTTGTTGGTTTAAAGTCTGTTTTGTCAGAGACTAGGATGGCAACTCCTGCTTTTTTTCTTTTTTCTTTTTTTGGCTTTCTATTTACTTGGGAAATATTCCTCCATTCCTTTATTTTGAGCCTGTGTGTGTGTCTTTGCATGTGAGATGGGTCTCCTGAATACAGCACACCGATAGGTCTTGACTCTTTATCCAATTTGCCAGTCTTTGTCTTCTAATTGGGGTATTTAGTCCATTTACATTTAAGGCTAATATTATTATCTTGGAATTTGATCCTGTCATTATGTTGTTATCTGGTTATTTCGCCCGTTAGTTGATGCAGTTTCTTCATAGTGTCCATGGTCTTTACAATTTGGTATGTTTTTGAGGTGGCTGTTGTCGGATGTCCCTTTCCATATTTAGTGCTTCCTTCAGGAGCTTCTGTAAGGCAGGCCTGGTGGTGACAAAATCTCTCAGCATTTGCTTGTCTGTAAAGGATCTTATTTCTCCTTCATTTATGAAGCTTAGTTTGGCTGGATATGAAATTCTGGGTTGAAAACTATTTTCTTTAAGAATGTTGAATATTTGTCCCCACTCTCTTCTAGCTTGTAAGGTTTCTTCACTGAGATCCACCATAAGTCTCATGGGCTTCTCTTTGTGGGTAACCTGTCCTTTCTCTCTGGCTTCCTTTATTTCAACCTTGGTAAATCTGACGATTATGTGTTTTGGGGTTGGTCTTCTCAGAGAGTACCTTTGTATTGTTCCCTGTATTTCCTGAATTTGAATGTTGGTCTGTCTTGCTAGGTTGGGGAAGTTCTTCTGGATAATATCCTGAAGAGTGTTTTCCAACTTTGTTCCATTCTCCCTGTCACTTTCAGGTACACCAATCAAACATAGGTTTGGTCTTTTCACATAGTCCCATATTTCTTGGAGGCTTTGTTTGTTCCTTTTCAATCTTTTTTCTCTAATCTTGTCTTCACACTTTATTTCATTAAGTTGATCTTCAATCTCTGATACCCTTTCTTCCACTTGATCGATTCAGCTATTGATACTTTTGTATGCTTCACGAAGTTCTCATGCTGTGTTTTTTCACTTCTTCTCTAAACTGGTTATTTACGTTCTTCTCTAAACTGGTTATTCTAATTAGCAATTCCTCTGACCTTTTTTCAAGGTTCTTAGCTTTCTTGCATTGGGTTAAAACATGCTCCTTTAGCTCAGAGCAGTTTGTTATTATCCACCTTCTGAAGCCTATTTCTGTTAATTCATCAAACTCTTTCTCCGTTCAATTTTGTTCCCTTGCTGGCAAGGAGTTGCGATCATTTGGAGGAGAAGGGGCCTTCTGGTTTTGGAATTTTCAACGTTTCTGCTCTGGTTTCTCTCCATCTTCGTGGATTTATCTACCTCTGGACTTTGATGTTGGTGATATTCAGATGGGGTTTCTGCATGGACATCTTTTTTGTTGATGTTAATTCTCTTCCTTTCTGTTTGTTAGTTTTCCTTCTAAGAGCCAGGCCCCTCTGCTGCAGGTCCATTGGAGTTTGCTGGAGGTCCACTCCAGACCTTTTTTTCCTGGGTATCACTAGCAGAGGCTGCAGAACAGCAAAAACTGCTGCCCGTTCTTTCCTCTGGAAGCTTCATCCCAGAGGGACACCTGCCAGATGCCAGCTGGTGCTCTCCTATTTGAGATGTCTGTCGACCCCTGCTGGGAGGTGTCTTCCCCATCAGGAGGCACAGGGGTCAGGAACCCACTTGAGGAGGCAGTCTGTCCCTTAGCAGAGCTGACTGTGATGGGAGAACCGCCTCTCTTTTCAGAGTTGGCAGCCAGGAACTTTTAAGTCTGCTGAAGCTGTGCCCACAGCAGCCCCTTCCCCCAGGTGCACTGTCCCAGGGAAATGGGGGTTTTATCTATAAGCCCCTGACTGGGGCTGCTGTCTTTTTTTCACAGATGCCCTGCCCAGAGAGAAGGAATCTACAGAGGTAGTCTGGCTACAGTGGCTTTGCTGAGCTGCAGAGGACCCTGCCTAGTAGGAACTTTCCTGAGGCTTTGTTTACACTGTGAGGGGAACACTGCCTCCTCACGCCTCAGTAATGGTAGACACCCCTCCCCCAATCAAGCTCTAGTGTCCCAGGTCAGCTTTAAACTGCTGTGCTCATGGTAAGAATTTCAAGCTAGTGGATCTTAGCTTATTGCGCTCTGTGGAGGTGGGATCTGCTGAGCTAGATCACTTGACTCCCTGGCTTCAGCCTTCGTTCTAGGCAAGTAAACGGTTCTGTCTTGCTGGTGTTCTAGGCGCCACTGGTGTATGAAAAAAAAAAAAAAAAAACTTCTGCAACTAGTTTGGTGTCTGCCCAGACAGCCGCCTAGTTTTGTGCTTGAAACCCAGGGCGTTGGTGAGGTAGGCACCCAAGGGAATCTCCTGGTCTGTGGGTTGTGAAGACCACGGGAAAAGAGTAGTATCTGCGCCAGAGTGCACCATTATTCTCTGCACAGACTTTCACGGCTTCCCTTGGCTAGGGGCGGGAGTACCCCAACCGCTTGCGTTTCTTGGGTGAGGCTACACCCACTCTGCTTTGTCTCACCCTTCGTGGTCTGCTCCCACTGTCTAACCAGTCCCAGTAAGACGAGCTGGGTACCTCAGCTGGAAATGCAGAAATCACCTGCCTTCTGCATTGATCTCCCTGGGAGCTGCAGACTGCAGCTGTTCCTATTCAGACACCTTGGTAAGTCCTGACAATCTTTTCTTAGCAAGAATGTTTTCCTCCAATATATGTTAATTGGAGAATACACAGATGATAAAATATCTGTTATTTAATTTAATATGACTTTATATTCTAAATTATGACCAGTTTGTTTATAAGTATTTATGCCATTACATTTACCTAATTATTTTATTTTAATCATTTACCTAGATTATTTATGCAAACTGTGATAGCTATGATTTAATGTTGTAAAACCACTATTGCAAAATTATAACAGAGGCAGTGAAAAAATATTTGACCTAACTGATTTCATCTTGCTTTTAACCTCCAAGCTGTCCTTGGTCATTCCTGGGCATGGGGGAAGCAACTTGGGGAGAAACTTACTTTATAGTTTAGCTTTGAAACAAAGATGATAACAGTTCTTTCCCAAAACAAGCCTCCTTGTTGTCTGTGGACTATAATGCCTAAAGCCACAGGATTAGAAGTTATGATAATCTTACTACATTCGAGATGCAGCTATTTTTATTAAACCCATATCAATGCCTTATTTATTAAAAATTAAACAAGAAAAGATCATTCTCTCTCGGGCTGGGTTGATAGTTTTGTAACCCCAGTGTCAAATTTTGACACCCTATAGTATCTGACAGTGATAGGTATGAAATTGCTTCATTAATAAATGCAAACAAAAATGAATGCTGGCAATTCTTAAGACATTTCTACTATTACTTTACCAACGATTTTAAAGCTAGCTTATTTTTTAAAAATTTTACTTAATTTACATAAACTTGAAAAAGCATTCAACTAGTCTTTTCTTTTTTAGTACCTGATATAAGTGCTTTTATTTTTTAAACCAATTAATTAGAGCTCTTTTATATATTTTTAATAGTGAAACTTTGTGTACACAATACATAAATACACAAAAAGATGTATTAGGCATGCCAGTAGAAGTACATTGTATAGATTTATAAATACCTCCCCCCCCACCCGTTTTTTTTCCTTCTCTTAGACTTTCAGCTTCTTGACAACCTGTTTTATAACCCTAGGCAATTCTCAGCAAAATAGCTTTAAATTTTCAAGTTAAAGGAAACAACTCAGATGAAAATCAAACAGCAAAATTTATATTATAAGGTACAGAGAGAAAAAAGTTTCATGGTGCTAGAGATGCTTTAATTTTTGGGGGGCCACAACATAAAATTAAACTATACTCTTCCTTAAAAACCCAAGAGTAGCCTCTGTTTCAATAACTACTTTAGTCAAAAAATCAGGTGAAAAAAGAATTCAGTCAACTGAGAAGAAGAAAAAGAAAAAAAAACTATTGCTCAAAAAAAGACAAGGTATTAGGAAAGAAAAACAAACAAACAAAATAACAAAAACATGAAGGCCTTTCAAATACAAACATGCACACATGCATACACACACATCTTACATGTTAAAGTTTTAATTCAGCTAACTTTTAACCATTAAGCACCTATTATTACCATATTTAAGCTAAGACAAAAAGCTGCTATTTCAGAAGTACAGCCGTTGCTCTCTCAGTTTGGTCTTCCTGGCAAAAATGTGGCCTTGTTATGTAAATATAGCCCCTTTGGTAGGTAATATTAAAAATCAAGTGTTTTTCCTTTTGTTGGCCATTTTCCTCCCACTTCAGAGGCCTTGTTTCCCATAATTTAGGGTTCCCCTTCAAATTTTACCAGGGCAGAAATAAACAACAAAACAGTTAAGCAAAACTAACAATGATCACACAAATTATACAATTTCTGAGCATTCTAAGTGTAAGCAGAAATTAACACCAGCTGGCTGTTAAATGCTAACTTCAGTCATTCGGAAATAATTTGCAAGACAGGATCCCAAACCAGTTTGTTACCTAGTGATGGGTCTAATGCTGTAGACTGCTCTCTACCATCCTAGAAGCAGGGGGGAAAATCCTATCTTTCCTGTTGGAAGCAAGCTCAAACTCCATAAAGGACTTACCTGCCGTCCATCCTCATGAAAGCAGGAAAACTTGCCTGCCTTGTTGAGGCAATTACAACTCTAGAAAAAACAAAAACAAAAAACAAAAAAAAAAAAAAACAAACCAGTTGTACAGCAAAATAAAATTTAAATCTCGATCAAATCTGGGGAGATAAAGGATCTCTGGAGGGGATGTTCTTAGACCTTAGCAATTTGTCCTATTCGTTTGAGCCATAAATTTAGCTCATGCTGGTAACAAGCACTGACAGAAGATTTGTCAAAGATCAGGGACATTTCCATTCAGAATCCTTCCATGGTCACCAAATTTTGAACCCAAAAACTCTGAGACAGGTCTCAGTTAATTTAGAAAGTTAATTTTGCCAAGGTTGAGGACATACCTGTGACAAAGCCCCAGCACGTCCTGACAACATGTGCCAAAGGGGGTCAGGGCACAGCTTGGTTTTATACATTTTAAGGGAGACATGAGACATGTATCAGTATATCTAAGAATACAATGGTTCTGCCTGGAAATGCGGGACAACTTGAAGCAAAGGCAGGAAGACTTGAAGCAGAAGGGAGCTTCCAGGTCAAGGATAGTTGAGACCCAAAAGGGTGCACTGCATTCTTTTGAGTTTCTGATTAGCCTTTCCAAAGGAGGGAATCAGATACGCATCCATCTCAGTGAGCAGAGGGATAACTTTAAATAGAATGGAAAGCAGGTTTGCGTTAACCAGTTTCCAGCTTGAGTTTTCCTTAGTAATGTTGGGGGCCCAAAATATTTCCTTTGACAACATAACATTTCTGTTTATTTGTGATCTCTGTATTGGTCCATTTCCACACTGTTGATAAAGACATACCTGGAATGGGGCAATTTAAAAAACAAAGATGTTTAATGGACTTACAGTTCCACGTGGATAGGAAGGCCTCACAATCATGGTGGAAGGTAAAAGACGCCTCTTACATGGTGGCAGAAAGAGAATGAGAGCCAAGCAAAACGAGTTTCCCTGTATGAAACCATCAGATCTCATGAGAATTATTCACTACCATGAGAACAATATGGGGGAAACCTCAGCCATATTCAGTCATCTCCCTCCGCGTCCCTCCCACAACACGTGGTAATTATAGGAGTACAATTCAAGATGAGATTTGGGTGGGGACACTGAGCCAAACCATATCATTCTGCCTCTGACACCTCCCAAATCTCATGTCCTCATTTCAAAACTTATCATGCCTTCCCAACAGTCCCCCAAAGTCTTAACTCATTTCAGCATTGACCCAAAAGTCCACAGTTCAAAGTCTCATCTGAAACAAGGCAACTCCCTTCTGCCTATGGGTCTGTAAAATCAAATAGTCTAACAAATCAAAATCAGTTTGGAAAACGTTCCAATGGGTAATAGGAATGAAAACTCTTTGAGGGGGCTTAATGACTGTATTAAAGGTTGTAGTTGTCACTCTCTACTGATGAGTCAGTTCCTTCTACCATCCTCTTGCACAATTCCTTTTCTTTTCTTTCTTTCTTTTTTTTTTTTTTTTTTGAGACATTGTCTCTCTCTCCTGCCCAGGCTAGAGTGGTGCAGTGCTGCTATCTCAGGGCTCCCAAAGAGCTGGGATTACAGGGGTGAGCCATTGTGCCTGGCCCATTGTGCATAAATCTTAATACCTTCCAAATCTTACAGTAAATTTATTCTACTCCAAGAGTAGAGTCCCATGCTTTCACAGCTATTCACAAGAGCTGACAGAGCCATAAAATTGCACTTGCAGAAATCATATGTGAAGAACTTGTCTTTTGTTTACTTGTAGGGAATTGTGGTTTTAGAGTCATGAAGATAGCATTTTAGCATCATATATGTGTGGTTTAGCATGAGGATTAAGGGAAAAAGGAAAAAAAAAGCTTTCATTTACTTTATAATAGTTTGAGTAAAAATTGTAATGCTGTATAAAAGTTTTGCTTTGTTTTGTTTGAGACGGAGTCTCACTCTGTCACCCAGGCTGGAATGCAGTGGTGCGATCTTGGCTCACTGCAACCTCCGCCTCCTGGGTTCAAGTAATTCTCCTGCCTCAGGCTCCCGAGTAGCTGGGATTACAGGTATGTGCCACCACACCTGGCTAACTTTTGTACTTTTAGTAGAGATGGGGTTTTGCCATGTTGACCATCCTGGTCTGGAACCCCTGACTTCTGGTGATCTGCCTGCCTTGGCCTTCCAAAGTGTGGGGATTACAGGCGTGAGCCCCTGCACCAGGCCTAAAGTTTTTTTATTACTAAGCAGAAATGACATTTAAATTGAAAGTGGGATTGTACCGGTATCATTCAGCTGTGCAATTTGAAAGGTTTTTTTTTTTCTTCTTCTTCTTTTTTTGACAGTTTTCTGGCTTAGAATGTACTTTAAAATTGGTTTCTTTGCTTCAAGACTTGTTAACTAATAATGTATGTTTTTCTTAAGCTAGTTTGTTATTTCTGTATGTGTAAATGCCATCTTCTTAAATTCGTTGGAGAGACAGATATCAATAGCCTTCAAATATTGAACTGGCTTGGGGTCTCAGTTCTCCAGTCAGAGGGGTTAGTGCAAGGAAACGGGATAGTGAGAATAAAAGTCTTTTAAATCTTCATAGTCTTTAATATTTAAACTAACATTTCAAACTCTTCAGACACTTGTTAAATAATTGGGTGTACTTTTGTAAATTGCCTTTGAAACTGCTGAAACATTTTTTCTTACACTGTTTTTTCTAAAAATAGCATGATAGTCTTCATCATTAGTATGATTCAAAGATTGTCATCAGTGGATTTCTGATGAGATTCCAGTTTGTTCACTACCTAAATAGAATGATAGTCATTTTTGTTGTTCGTTTTTATAATAAAGGAAGAAAATATTGTTTGTAATAAACCTTCTGGTTGAATAATAAGGAGACACAGGAAATCTGATGTCATTCAGGGTTGAAACCACACCTGTAAGAGAAGGTCAGTTCAGATGAGGGGACATCTCTTGTTTTACATATACTCCATCTTTGGAAGGCAGAGACACCTTCAACGACAAAGGAGTCTTCTTCCAACTGGGAATGATGCTTCTATTTAGACATTCCTTTCTAGCGTTTCTCAGGACATATATTTCTGGATTTTGAATCCTGAAGAAAAATGGTTAAGAAATCTTGAAATTAAGCAAAAGGTTTACAGAACCCATATGGTAACATAGAAATGTTACTGCTTTGAAGGAATCACTGATTCCAAGTTAAAAGCAAGAAGAGGAATGGTGACATGCTGAGTTGAAATTTAAGGTAGACATTTCCAACAACTAGGACAAGAGCACATGAGAGAAGCAGTAACAAGGTAGTCTTGGGGACAGCAAATTTTTTCTGTAATGAGCCAGACAGTAAATATTTTAGGCTTTATAGTCTCTGTTGCAATTATTAATCTGTTTTGTGGTATCATAAACAATATGTAATTAGATATGTGTAGCTATTTTCCAAT
Source organism: Theropithecus gelada (assembly GCF_003255815.1). Classification (NCBI taxonomy): domain Eukaryota; kingdom Metazoa; phylum Chordata; class Mammalia; order Primates; family Cercopithecidae; genus Theropithecus; species Theropithecus gelada. The sequence goes on along the minus strand of NC_037681.1, from coordinate 34,087,357 downwards.
AAAGCTTTATTTAGAAACATTAAAAGTTGAGTTTTATATATATTTCAAGCTTGATCATATATCATTCTTTTGATTTTTTTGACAATTTAAAAATGTAAAAAATTCTCAACTTGTGAGGCATACAAAAATAAGGGGGGCTTAGTTGGCCAATGTCAATCTAATCAGTTTCTGCTGCCATGTTGTGTAAAGAGTGGGCCTAATTGTTGTTAACAGGGAGTCTTTTTCGCATATATATTACAATAATATATATGTAGTAAATGTTTTAAAAATTCTATAAAAGATGTTTCAAAAATAAATCTACAAGCAAAGTCAGCCTTTAAATTGGCAATTTTGACAAATGATTTTGTGAGGTGTTGTTAAGTGTGCTAGAAATTGTGAATGTTAAGTTGTTTATATGCTACCCAATTAAATGTCATCCAATCACTCAAAAATGTTCTGACATTTTTCAGTGGATTTCTCCAAATTTGCTGTCAATATCTTTTTTTGGTAAATACGCCAAAAAAGAAATGCAAACAGAAGGTAAGAATTTTGTTGTCTAATACTCCAAAATGAAATCAGAAACTGATCTAAAATCTGAATTAGCCAATGCAATATGGATTTTTATAGCTCAATCAAAATAATGAAAAACAGATAAGCTTTTCATTATGAAAAAGAAAATGAGGATAATAGACATAATGACATCCAACTTCAAGATGGTTTTGGACATATTTTTAACAGCCAAACCAGTGCCAAACCAAAATGAAAGAAACGTCTTTATTTTTGAAATATGTGTTGCTAAAGGTCAAAGAGTTGGTGCTCTAGTCCCATCAATTCAGGACTTATTTATTGAATTAAATTGAATTACAGGAATCAAAAAAGAGATGCCAAAAATTGTGACTACTTCAATATGACTAGGGAATACAATCTTCAATAAGCAGAAAGCTATATGTGATGAGACTGGAGAAAGATTTGGAAAAACTTGATTTGCTTTACACTTCAGACTAGTTTTATCAGAATCCCTTTTATTCTCACCAGATGTGTATATATCTATTTCCAGCCACAGATGGGAAAAAATAAATATTTTAATAAAGTTCTAAAAAAAGCCATGTGAAGATTTTGAGTTGAGTACCAATAAAATCAGATTTTTATTTTTAATGAAAAACAATGTTTTATGACATTTACATTTTGAGAAAACCTAAAATTTCATTTCACTAATTTTATTTGGCATATTTGAAAAAATATTTTGTGTTAGACAAGAAATATTTAATTCTTTTTTAAATATACTATGCACAGTCATGTAATATACAATAAAAATACTAAAAATAATATTTTAAACTGACACATTTTGTTCTTTAGATGTGGTTGATTTAAAAGTCTCTACTTACAAGTTTTGTAAAAAAATAAACAAAGATAACTAAAATGAAAACAAACAGAAAATTCAGAAATTGTTTTATTTAGAAGAGTTGCCACCATTCCCACTTGCATTTGCTATAGACTCAAAGGAGACAGGGAAGTGAGGGAGCTCTGTAGAGAAAAAGGGACAATTCCAACTATGCTTTGACTCGAGGTTCTTGTCATGGAAAAGGTGGAAATGAGCAGCAGAACATCTTAGGCATGTAAACCTAAAACAAAATTCTGAGCTCCCACAACCATCTGAATGAATCTCTCCTCTCAGCAAGGGCCTTCCTAAGTTAACCTGAAAAAATAGTTCAGGCCACAATGTGAAGGGGACTAGAGATGCCTCATTATATATACCCTTTTGGGGTTACTCATAGAAAAGAATGTTTAAGTCTGATAAAAATCATTTTTAATCTATTCTCTCTGAAACCTGCTACATGGAAGCTACATCTGGAAGATAAAACCTTGGTGTCCACAACTCCTTAGTACAACCCAGACATACTTTTCTATTGATAATAACTCTTTCAACCAATTGCCAATCAGAAAATATTTGAATCTGCCTGTGACTTAGAAGCTCTCACTTTGAGTTTTCCCAACTTTCCAAAGTGAACAAATGTACATCTTACAAGTATTAATTGATGCTTCATGTCTCCCTAAAATGTATAAAACCAAGCTGTGGCCTGACCACCTCGAGTACATGTTCTCACGATCTCCTGAGTGCTGTGTCATGGACCATGGACACTCATATTTGGCTCAGAATAAATGTCTTCAGATATTTTACAGAGGTTGACTCTTCATTGACAGGTGATTGCTTTGGAAAACATACTTGGCTTTCTCTGGTTGGTGCTGTCTTGAAACTGAGGTAAAGAGAAGTAGCAATCACTGATCCAGTTTGGATGCTTTGGGGCCAATTGCTGTAGTTGGGGTTTGGTTTCCTGGCCAGTTGCTGTAGACATGGTGGATTAGAATTCCATTGTCCTACATGATCTGGCCATTGTCCATTTGTACACTAATTTCATCACAGCTTTCATCCCTTTCATAAATGCTAAGCACTTTATATCATTACTAAAACCTTCAGTCCTTGGGGAATTCAAATGCTGCATTTATGCTAAAATTCCATCTTTATTTTTGCATAGTGATTGCTTGTTAAAAATACAGATTATGACATATAATTTGAAAAACATTTTCTCAATCACTGAGCTGGATTGATGAATGCTCACTTTTATCTCTTAAATTTTGGGTATCTTTATTAAAAATATGTGTGTATTTATATTTACTTATCATCTCACAGTTTAATATCACAAAAACTGTTTTTTTAAATAACCTTTGTTCATTAGCATTAGACTCATTAAACCAATCTCAATTGTGTGCTTGAATTGTTTATATGCTCCTAAAAAAGTATAATAATGCAATGTAACTGCCTGATGGGTTCTTTCTGTCCACTGCCCAAAGACCACGGCATTGCAGTAAGAAAGAATTTAACTGATGCAAGGCTCATCATGCCATATGGGAGATAGACTTATTGCTCAAATAAGTCACCTCGAGGTTTGGAGCGTGGGAGTTTTTCAAAGACAGCTTGGAGCTAGGGTAGTGGCAGTTCTGATTGGTTGAGTCAAAGATGAAATAATAGGGGAGTCCAAGGTGGCCTCTTTGGCTGAGTCACTTCTGGGTGGGACCACAGGAGTGATTGGCAGGTGAAGGTGGAGCCATCAGTCATCAGACATGAAAAAAAAAAAACTGAAAAAATATCTCGAAAGGCCAGTCTTAAAGTTCTACAATAGTTATGTTATCTGAAAGGGAAATTGGGGAAGTTGCATATCTTACAACCTCCAGAATAATGCCCGACAATGGTTTCTGGGTCTACACCTTAGCATAATTCAGGCTTCTCTTCTACCCCTAGCTTTGTGATTTCTCATTAGCTTTACAAAGGCAGCTGAGTTTTGGGAAACTGCTACTATCATTTAAACTATAAACTAAATGTCTCCCAAAGTTAACTGGCCTAAGCCCATGATTACTTAAAGCAGTTTGAAGGCTAAAGGCAAGATGGGGGTTGGCTAGATCAGATCTCCTCAACCACCATGGTTATCTGACATAATTTTTGCAAAGGTGGTTTCAGCAAGAAATCAATAACACTTGTTTGGTAAACAAACCCTAATTTGCTGTTGGAGTTTTAAAACAGTACAATGGATTTATAACAATACATTTTGATAAAAATCTAATTCTACTTATTTAAATGTAAATAATATGAAAAAAGTTTATGCAAAAGGCAACTGTTGAATTAAGTTTAGAGCTTTTGTTTTGGACATCAGTACACAAATACTTTTAGAAGAAAATTATGAAAAATGGATATATAAATAGAGCCATGAATGCATAATAATTATGGTTTATTTTAAAGTTTTAAGTGGCTTTAATATTTTTATTATATCCAGTTTCAGTAATTTAAATATTTTGAGCTAGTAGATATTTACTACATTTCACACGAGATATATAAGGAATCATACAATGAACTGATTAATCTTCTGAACAGGATGCCACTGATGTTTCATTGTGTTCAATTACTATTTACCAAGGATCAGATATTGTGCTAGGTTAAGGGAGCATAAAAGTAAAACACCCACCATCACTGTTCTAATGTAATTTTCAAATTTGTGTGGAGGTGTGTGTATACACTCATGTATGTATAAAATACATACATTATATAATGTATATATAATATACATTATATAGTATGTATAATATATAATACATATAATATATAAATTATATATATTTATAATACAAATATATATTAACCTCTATTTATGCAAATAATATTTCATGAATGCCTACTATTTGCCAGCAAATCTTCTAAGTGAGACAGGAACAATTATATTCAAGCCATAAAAGGTTCTTCATGCGCTAACATTTAGTGAAGACGACTGATACGGTTTGGCTCTGTGTCCCCACCCACATCTCATCTTGAATTGTACTCCCATAATTCCCATGTGTTATGGGAGGTATCCAATGGGAGATAATTGAATCATGGCTGAGGTTTTCCCCATACTGTTCTCCTGGTAGTTAATATGTCTCATGAAATCTGATGGTTTGATAAGTAGAAAGACGTTTCATTTAACTTTCATTCTTTCTCTTGTCACTCCCATGTAAAAAGTGACTTTTGCCTTCTGCCATGATTTTGAGGCCTTCCTAGCCACGTGGAACTGTAAGTTCACAAACCTTCCTTCTTGTGTAAATTGCGCAGTCTCAAGTATGTCTATTAGAAACCAATGATTTAACATAGAGTACGAAACTTGCGGAAGTCTCAGTGATAAGGTTTCAGGGAAGAACAGTAAGGTAAATCTTTTACAGAGAAAATATGACTGGATCTCTCCCATAATAGTAGAAATTCAGTGGAACACAAATAGTGTTTTCAGCAAATGGTGCTAGAACACTTGGGCATATATATTTTTAAAACTAAACTTTGATCTATACTTCATATCAAGTACAAAAATTAACTCAAAACGCATCATAGATATAAAGGTAAAACCAAAAACTATAAAACTTTTAGAACAACTAGTAGAAAACTTTTGTGACCTTGGGCTAAGCAACCATATCTGAAATACAATAGCAAAAGCAAATATTAAAAAAAGAAAATGTTGATAATTTAGATTTCACCAAAATTAAAAGTTTCAGTTTTCAAAAGTTATTTTCAGAGACTGAAATGACAGGCCACAGATTGAATTAAAATATTTTCCAATCTAATATCTGATAAGCAATTAGAAAATAAACAAGCCACTTTAAATAATGAGCAAAATATTTGAATAGTTATTTCACCAAGAAGAGAGCTGGATGAAAAATAAGCCCATAACAAGACTTTCAACATCATTAGTCATTAGGGAATTGCAAATTGAAACCACTACACATCTTTTAGAATGGCTGGAATTATAAGGAGTGACAGCTAATGCTGACAAGGATGTACAGAAACTAGATATGTCATACATTGCTGGTGGGAATGTAAAATGGAACACCCACTTTGGGAAATAGTTTGGTGGTTTCCTAAAATATAATGTGTATGCCTACCTGCCAACCATCCCACTTCCCACTCTAAGCATTTATCCAAGAGAAGTAAAACTCTAAGTTAATATGAAGACTTGTGCATGAATGTTCACACCGTTTTGTTTGTAATAACCCTACACTACAAACAACCTAAATTCCCAGCAAGAGATGAATGGATAAGCAAATTTTCCTATATCTTTTCAATGGAACAATACTTAGTTATGAAATAACCATCAGTGCATTCTATAACATAGATTAATCTCAATATGATTATAGTGAGTGAAAGTAACTAGACAATATACATAGTTTAGCATGTCATAGCAACATTCTTCCTCCAAGGAAATAAAACTATCACCTTTGAAGCAAATAACTTGTCTGAGATTACCCTTTTTTGAGAACTAGGTATTTCACTTCTAATATTACCTTTGCTAGGAAATCAGCAGCTTCATCCAGTCTCATTAAATCAGCAGTAAAAAGATTAGGAGGGACCTCTATTACCTCTGTAAATTTACTGTTTTTTAAAAAGGAAAGCACAGTGAGAAGTTTTCTTAAAGAAAAGGATAATTCTGTAGAGCTCAACATTTGAAGTAACATTTTTTTCTATCTAAACTGTAAGTTAGCTTTTGCCTAATTTTTTAACTTAAATTTTATTTTACTTATCCTTGTGTTGAAATATCTAACAGATTCTGGCCAGGTGCAGTGGCTCATGCCTGTAATCCCAGTATTTTGGGGGACCTAGGTGGACAGATCACAAAGTCAGGAGTTCAAGACCAGCCTGACTAACATGGTGAAACCCCATCTCAACTAAAAATACAAAAATTAGCCAGGCATGGTGGTGCACTCCTGTAATCCCAGTTACTCAGGAGGCTGAGGCAGGAGAATCTCTTGAACCTGGGAGGCAGAGGTTGCAGTGAGCCAAGATTGCGCTACTGCACTCCAGCCTTGGTGACAGAGCGAGACTTCAAAAAAAAAAAAAAAAAAAAAAAAAAAAAATTAACAAATTCTAAAGATTATGATAAAATAGGCCAAATTACAGGCACCCATCTAATCAACTGTAATCAACTGGTAACTTCTAACAACCCACTAGTTCCGCATCACAGTTTTAGGGAGAAGGCATTACCCAAATGTAAAAGCCTAGGGAATTCTTTTTTTTCTTTCTTTTTTTTTTTTTTTATTATTATTATACTTTAAGTTCTAGGGTACATGTGCATAACGTGCAGGTTTGTTACATATGTATACTTGTGCCATGTTGCTGTGCTGCACCCATCAACTCATCAGCACCCATCAACTCGTCATTTACATCAGATATAACTCCCAATGCAATCCCTCCCCCCTCCCCCCTCCCCCCTCCCCATGATAGGCTCCGGTGTGTGATGTTCCCCTTCCCGAGTCCAAGTGATCTCATTGTTCAGTTCCCACCTATGAGTGAGAACATGCGGTGTTTGGTTTTCTGTTCTTGTGATAGTTTGCTAAGAATGATGGTTTCCAGCTGCATCCATGTCCCTACAAAGGACACAAACTCATCCTTTTTTATGGCTGCATAGTATTCCATGGTGTATATGTGCCACATTTTGTTAATCCAGTCTGTCACTGATGGACATTTGGGTTGATTCCAAGTCTTTGCTATTGTGAGTAGTGCCACAATAAATATACGTGTGCATGTGTCTTTATAGCAGCATGATTTAGAATCCTTTGGGTATATCGCCAGTAATGGGATGGCTGGGTCATATGGTACATCTAGTTCTAGATCCTTGAGGAATCGCCATACTCTTTTCCATAATGGTTGAACTAGTTTACAATCCCACCAACAGTGTAAAAGTGTTCCTGTTTCTCCACATCCTCTCCAGCACCTGTTGTTTCCTGACTTTTTAATGATCGCCATTCTTACTGGTGTGAGATGGTATCTCATTGTGGTTTTGATTTGCATTTCTCTGATGGCCAGTGATGATGAGCATTTTTTCATGTATCTGTTGGCTGTATGAATGTCTTCTTTTGAGAACTGTCTGTTCAGATCCTTTGCCCACTTTTTGATGGGGCTGTTTGTTTTTTTCTTGTAAATTTGTTTGAGTTCTTTGTAGGTTCTGGATATTAGCCCTTTGTCAGATGAGTAGATTGCAAAAATTTTCTCCCATTCTGTAGGTTGCCTGTTCACTCTGATGGTAGTTTCTTTTGCCGTGCAGAAGCTCTTTAGTTTAATGAGATCCCATTTGTCAATTTTGGCTTTTGCTGCCGTTGCTTTTGGTGTTTTAGACATGAAGTCTTTGCCCATGCCTATGTCCTGAATGGTACTACCTAGGTTTTCCTCTAGGGTTTTTATGGTATTAGGTCTAACATTTAAGTCTCTAATCCGTCTTGAATTAATTTTCGTATAAGGAGTAAGGAAAGGATCCAGTTTCAGCTTTCTACTTATGGCTAGCCAATTTTCCCAGCACCATTTATTAAATAGGGAATCCTTTCCCCATTTCTTGTTTCTCTCAGGTTTGTCAAAGATCAGATGGCTGTAGATGTGTGGTATTATTTCTGAGGACTCTGTTCTGTTCCATTGGTCTATATCTCTGTTTTGGTACCAGTACCATGCTGTTTTGGTTACTGTAGCCTTGTAGTATAGTTTGAAGTCAGGTAGCGTGATGCCTCCAGCTTTGTTCTTTTGACTTAGGATTGTCTTGGAGATGTGGGCTCTTTTTTGGTTCCATATGAACTTTAAAGCAGTTTTTTCCAATTCTGTGAAGAAACTCATTGGTAGCTTGATGGGGATGGCATTGAATCTATAAATTACCTTGGGCAGTATGGCCATTTTCACGATATTGATTCTTCCTATCCATGAGCATGGTATGTTCTTCCATTTGTTTGTGTCCTCTTTTATTTCACTGAGCAGTGGTTTGTAGTTCTCCTTGAAGAGGTCCTTTACATCCCTTGTAAGCTGGATTCCTAGGTATTTTATTCTCTTTGAAGCAATTGTGAATGGAAGTTCATTCCTGATTTGGCTCTCTGTTTGTCTGTTACTGGTGTATACGAATGCTTGTGATTTTTGCACATTAATTTTGTATCCTGAGACTTTACTGAAGTTGCTTATCAGCTTAAGGAGATTTTGGGCTGAGACAATGGGATTTTCTAAAAATACAATCATGTCATCTGCAAAGAGGGACAATTTGACTTCTTCTTTTCCTAACTGAATACCCTTGATTTCTTTCTCTTGCCTGATTGCCCTAGCCAGAACTTCCAACACTATGTTGAATAGGAGTGGTGAGAGAGGGCATCCCTGTCTTGTGCCAGTTTTCAAAGGGAATTTTTCCAGTTTTTGCCCATTCAGTATGATATTGGCTGTGGGTTTGTCATAAATAGCTCTTATTATTTTGAGGTACGTTCCATCAATACCGAATTTATTGAGCGTTTTTAGCATGAAGGGCTGTTGAATTTTGTCAAAAGCCTTTTCTGCATCTATTGAGATAATCATGTGGTTCTTGTCTTTGGTTCTGTTTATATGCTGGATTATGTTTATTGATTTGCGAACGTTGAACCAGCCTTGCATCCCAGGGATGAAGCTCACTTGATCATGGTGGATAAGCTTTTTGATGTGCTGCTGAATCCAGTTTGCCAGTATTTTATTGAGGATTTTTGCATCGATGTTCATCAGGGATATTGGTCTAAAATTCTCTTTTTTTGTTGTGTCTCTGCCAGGCTTTGGTATCAGGATGATGTTGGCCTCATAAAATGAGTTAGGGAGGATTCCCTCTTTTTCTATTGATTGGAAGAGTTTCAGAAGGAATGGTACCAGCTCCTCCTTGTACCTCTGGTAGAATTCAGCTGTGAATCCATCTGGCCCTGGACTTTTTTTCGTTGGTAGGCTATTAATTATTGCCTCAATTTCAGAGCCTGCTATTGGTCTATTCAGGGATTCAACTTCTTCCTGGTTTAGTCTTGGAAGAGTGTAAGTGTCCAGGAAATTATCCATTTCTTCTAGATTTTCTAGTTTATTTGCGTAGAGGTGTTTATAGTATTCTCTGATGGTAGTTTGTAATTCTGTGGGGTTGGTGGTGATATCCCCTTTATCATTTTTTATTGCATCTATTTGATTCTTCTCTCTTTTCTTCTTTATTAGTCTGGCTAGAGGTCTGTTAATTTTGTTGATCTTTTCAAAAAACCAACTCCTGGATTCATTGATTTTTTTGGATGGTTTTTTGTGTCTCTATCTCTTTCAGTTCTGCTCTGATCTTAGTTATTTCTTGCCTTCTGCTAGCTTTTGAATGCGTTTGCTCTTGCTTCTCTAGTTCTTTTAATTGTGATGTTAGAGTGTCAATTTTAGATCTTTCCTGCTTTCTCTTGTGGGCATTTAGTGCTATAAATTTCCCTCTACACACTGCTTTAAATGTGTCCCAGAGATTCTGGTATGTTGTATCTTTGTTCTCATTGGTTTCAAAGAACATCTTTATTTCTGCCTTCATTTCGTTATGTACCCAGTAGTCATTCAGGAGCAGGTTGTTCAGTTTCCATGTAGTTGAGCAGTTTGGATTGAGTTTCTTAGTCCTGAGTTCTAGTTTGATTGCACTGTGGTCTGAGAGACAGTTTGTTATTATTTCTGTTCTTGTACATTTGCTGAGGAGTGCTTTACTTCCAATTATGTGGTCAATTTTGGAAGAAGTGCAATGTGGTGCTGAGAAGAATGTATATTCTGTTGATTTGGGGTGGAGAGTTCTATAGATGTCTATTAGGTCTGCTTGCTGCAGAGATGAGTTCAATTCCTGGATATCCTTGTTAACTTTCTGTCTCGTTGATCTGTCTAATGTTGACAGTGGAGTGTTGAAGTCTCCCATTATTATTGTATGGGAGTCTAAGTCTCTTTGTAAGTCTCTAAGGACTTGCTTTATGAATCTGGGTGCTCTTGTATTGGGTGCATATATATTTAGGATAGTTAGCTCTTCCTGTTGAATTGATCCTTTTACCATTATGTAATGGCCTTCTTTGTCTCTTTTGATCTTTGATGGTTTAAAGTCTGTTTTATCAGAGACTAGTATTGCAACCCCTGCTTTTTTTTGTTCTCCATTTGCTTGGTAAATCTTCCTCCATCCCTTTATTTTGAGCCTATGTATGTCTCTGCATGTGAGATGGGTCTCCTGAATACAGCAGACTGATGGGTCTTGACTCTTTATCCAGTTTGCCAGTCTGTGTCTTTTAATTGGAGCATTTAGTCCATTTACATTTAAGGTTAAGATTGTTATGTGTGAACTTGATCCTGCCATTATGATATTAACTGGTTATTTTGCTCGTTAGTTGATGCAGTTTCTTCCTAGCCTCGATGGTCTTTACATTTTGGCATGTTTTTGCAATGGCTGGTACCGGTTGTTCCTTTCCATGTTGAGTGCTTCCTTCAGGGTCTCTTGTAAGGCAGGCCTGGTGGTGACAAAATCTCTAAGCATTTGCTTATCTGTAAAGGATTTTATTTCTCCTTCACTTATGAAACTTAGTTTGGCTGGATATGGAATTCTGGGTTTAAAATTCTTTTCTTTAAGAATGTTGAATATTGGCCCCCACTCTCTTCTGGCTTGTAGAGTTTCTGCTGAGAGATCTGCTGTTAGTCTGATGGGCTTCCCTTTGTGGGTAACCCGACCTTTCTCTCTGGCTGCCCTTAAGATTTTTTCCTTCATTTCAACTTTGGTGAATCTGGCAATTATGTGTCTTGAAGTTGCTCTTCTCGAGGAGTATCTTTGTGGCGTTCTCTGTATTTCCTGGATTTGAATGTTGGCCTGCCCTACTAGGTTGGGGAAGTTCTCCTGGATGATATCCTGAAGAGTGTTTTCCAACTTGGTTCCATTTTCCCCCTCATTTTCAGGCACCCCAATCAGACGTAGATTTGGTCTTTTTACATAATCCCATACTTCTTGCAGGCTTTGTTCATTTCTTTTTCTTCTTTTTTCTTTTGGTTTCTCTTCTCGCTTCATTTCGTTCATTTGATCCTCAATCGCTGATACTCTTTCTTCCAGTTGATCGAGTCGGTTACTGAAGCTTGTGCATTTGTCATGTATTTCTTGTGTCATGGTTTTCATCTCTTTCATTTCATTTATGACCTTCTCTGCATTAATTACTCTAGCCATCAATTCTTCCACTTTTTTTTCAAGATTTTTAGTTTCTTTGCGCTGGGTACGTAATTCCTCCTTTAGCTCTGAGAAGTTTGATGGACTGAAGCCTTCATCTCTCAACTTGTCAAAGTCATTCTCCGTCAAGCTTTGATCCGTTGCTAGCGATGAGCTGCGCTCCTTTGCCGGGGGAGATGCGCTCTTATTTTTTGAATTTCCAGCTTTTCTGCCCTGCTTTTTCCCCATCTTTGTGGTTTTATCTGCCGCTGGTCTTTGATGATGATGGTGATGTACTGATGGGGTTTTGGTGTAGGTGTCCTTCCTGTTTGATAGTTTTCCTTCTAACAGTCAGGACCCTCAGCTGTAGGTCTGTTGGAGATTGCTTGAGATCCACTCCAGACCCTGTTTGCCTGGGTGTCAGCAGCAGAGGCTGCAGAAGATAGAATATTGCTGAACAGCGAGTGTACCTGTCTGATTCTTGCTTTGGAGGCTTCCTTCAGGGGTGTACTCCACCCTGTGAGGTGTGGGGTGTCAGACTGCCCCTAGTGGGGGATGTCTCCCAGTTAGGCTACTCAGGGGTCAGGGACCCACTTGAGCAGGCAGTCTGTCCCTTCTCAGATCTCAACCTCCGTGTTGGGAGATCCACTGCACTCTTCAAAGCTGTCAGACAGAGTCGTTTGCATCTGCAGAGGTTTCTGCTGCTTTTGTTGTTTACTGTGCCCTGTCCCCAGAGGTGGAGTCTACAGAGACAGGCAGGTTTCCTTGAGCTGCTGTGAGCTCCACCCAGTTGGAGCTTCCCAGCAGCTTTGTTTACCTACTTAAGCCTCAGCAATGGCGGGCGCCCCTCCCCCAGCCTCGCTGCTGCCTTGCCACGGTATCGCAGACTGCTGTGCTAGCAATGAGGGAGGCTCCGTGGGCGTGGGACCCTCCCGGCCAGGTGTGGGATATAATCTCCTGGTGTGCCTGTTTGCTTAAAGCGCAGTATTGGGGTGGGAGTTACCCGATTTTCCAGGTGTTGTGTGTCTCAGTTCCCCTGGCTAGGAAAAGGGATTCCCTTTCCCCTTGCACTTGCCAGGTGAGGCGATGCCTCACCCTGCTTCAGCTCTCGCTGGTCGGGCTGCAGCAGCTGACCAGCACCGATTGTCTGGCACTCCCTAGTGAGATGAACCCAGTACCTCAGTTGAAAATGCAGAAATCACTGGTCTTCTGTGTCGCTCATGCTGGGAGTTGGAGACTGGAGCTGTTCCTATTTGGCCATCTTGCTCCGCCCCCTACCAAGAATTCTTAAATAAAAGTAATCTATCATATTTTTTTCCCTGATAATTACATCTACATGAATTAAACATTATTAAAAATGATATGCATTGTTTGTGATGGCCGTTTTGTCTTTCCATTTTTATTTTCAGAATTGAATTGCTGCCAGCTCTGTATCCCATTCAGATCTCGTTACCCATATAACATCTCAGCAGTTACATTGTGCCTCTGCAAGGTATCACAGGAAGAGATAATGACTAGAATTACGTAGGACCAGTCTCATGGGAAGATACTGTGCTTGAAAAAGGAAGTGTTCATATTCTCTATATTCTGATATATTAAATCTTATTGAAAATTTAGAGGCCAACTCTAATCATGTATGTTGATTATAACAAAACTATCATAAACAAAAGCAATGACTTCAAAGTATTTCAGTTAAAGCAGCAGAAGGATATCATCCAAAAATTTCCAAAGGAAAATGAATTAAGAAAATTATTCTGGTGTGTCATGTTCCACTGTATTGGATAGAAGCAGCCACATCTTGTCATCTTCTTGGGAACACAATTTGAGTCTTGAAGTCCTAGGCTTCTGGGTTTTTTTTTAAATAGTATTAGTTTGAACTCACTCATGAGTGTAAAACTCCACTGGTATGCAGGTTAGTAGTATGCCTGCACCATTTTGAATCTTCACTGCTATTGCTATAGTCAGAAGGGTATAAAATGTTCTCTTCAAGCAAGGATAAAGAACTTTTCATTACTATTAGTCTCTCTTCTAGTAGATCCAGTTTCCATGCTAGAAATCATGCAATGTTTGGAAGGTGGCTTGTACTTGATAAATCTAATTATAAATATAACAAGTAAGTCCTTGACTGTGTTTAAATAGATCTATGTGTAACACGAAAGCAGTTACTGGTAGAATTTTTCTAAATATTACAAATTCCATGAAATGTTCTGATATTATCTCACAGGGAGAAAGTTGCTTTGTACTCTGAGATTTTTTTTCCATGACCGCTAATGTTAGTGAAAAAAATCTAGGCCAAGAGAGAGCAACAAATTCTTATATTTTGGACAATTTTAACTTCAGCATCATGTTTACTGTTACTAATTTTCCTAATAACTGGGGGTGATATAAACAGTGAACTCATTTCTGAAGTAAGAGAAGAAGCTTGATGGGCTCTTTCTATGTAGGGAACAAAGAGTGTAGTATTTAAGTTGTTGCAAAATTAATTGCAGTCTTTGACATTACTTTTGCACCAACCTAAATAGTATTTTTGTCACTTCATCAGTTGTAGTCCTCTATCAATGAAAATATCATAGCCAACCAGAAACTTTATAAACAAGAACTTTATAAAATATACTCGTAGTCTAAAGATGTGAGAAATTCATTTGTAAACAAATGCTTGATAAGACTTTGAGGAGGAAGTCCTGAACAATTTTTCATCTTTACATATTCTCAGGATTTTGCTGCTTATAGATGAGCCATGTAGCAACTGTCTTTTTAATTATGTAAAGAGCAATAAAGAAGCAATTTGACCAGGATCCATTAGATGAAATGTAATGTTTCTAGGAAGCCAGGATAAAATCAATAGTATCTATCATTAAAGTGGGAGAAGTCTTCTGATAGTGGATATATATTTTTTTCAGAAGGTTGAGCTGATTGCATTGATTCAATCATAATTTTATAAATTTATTAGCACTTAATATATTGGGTGGGTAAATGCCACATTTACCAAGGCCATTGCCCTTAACTTCAGGAGTGATCTCTAATATAAAGTACTGGTTTATTTACAGATATCTCTTTGCTGCATTGAATAGTTTTTAAAACTGCACTGCTTTATTTAGTATTTTCAATAGACCTGCATATTTCAGCCATATATTGCCAAATCGCACAAAACTTGGAAAGCACATCTACTATTTGCATAAGCGTTTACTTTTTAAGCTTTTTCCAGGGTTAATGCTCAAATTGGAGATCTTGAGTTTAGTTACCTGAGCAGATTAAGGGTTAGGAATAGAAATTCTCTGATAACTGCAAGTTCAGTGGTAATAGCATATCCCACATAAGGTACGCCTTCACCAATTCCAAGATAAGAGCCATATCAAACAATATTAATTTAGTACTGAATATGAGGGATCTGTAAAATCATAACTGAACATTCTTAATTCCTGAGTTACTGCTAAATAGTCACGTGGTTCTCCATGTGGAAGGAGTAAAGTTGCAGGATTAAGATTTTAATAAAGTTTAATGGTAGCATAAAGTCAACAATAAAAACTTTTCATGAGTCTTCATGTGGTAAATTAAGAATTAACCAGAGTTATCTGCATGTGGAACCTGTCAAGTTAGCACAAAGCAATTTGGCTGCTTCACACAAGCAGAAAGGCTATGCTTTACGTTTTGAGTGGAGGGTTAGGCTAACGGCATAGGTCTGGTATAAAACTACTTTACCATGTTAGTAGTCCTAATTCACTATCTCCTCTTTCAGAAACAAAAAGACAGAAGGATTTAGCACAATTAGGGATACCCAAAGTTGGAGGCTGCTGCAGACAGGTCTTTAAAGAGAAGGAATTGTTTTGCTTTTCTATCCCATGGGATATACCAGTATTAGTAAACACATGTGAAGGCTGATGTAATTTAGGGAAAAAGGCATTATTGCCTATACAAAGCAGTCAATCCTAAAAAATAAAATGAAAAAGCTTTTGGTTGTTTTTAATTTGCAATCAACTGTAGTCAAATAACCTTATTCTCACAG
Source organism: Theropithecus gelada (assembly GCF_003255815.1). Lineage (NCBI taxonomy): Eukaryota > Metazoa > Chordata > Mammalia > Primates > Cercopithecidae > Theropithecus > Theropithecus gelada. Next base: position 34,071,877 of record NC_037681.1, on the reverse strand, counting down.
AGTAGAATATATATCTGCTGAGATCACAACCTAAATATTGCATAATTTGTTCACAGATTTGCAAGTTTTCTCTAGGTGCTTTCTGTTCCTCTTCAGTTAATCTTCTTGAGCGATATATGGAGTTCTCCTGTGGACTCCTTCAAGAGAGCACAGCACTAAATCACCTACATTTCATTCCAGGATGTATTTTCAAGCAAGAGTCAAATCTGTGATTATTATTTAGACATCAGGAGAAATATAAGGGAGTTTTCATAAATAACAGAGGCATAACCAACTAGGGAGATTGCTGATTGTCCCAGAAAAGAGTAAATAAATACTGACTGCCCTTACCTACTAGTTCCTAAATAAGACTGCAAATAAATCTGCCATCTTAAAGTGTCTACTTGGTGGTTAGAAGCTTCGGGAAATCTAGGAATCATGGTTCTATTGATTGCCCTGAGGCCTTGTAACATAAGTAGCCTTTACATTAAGCTGTTTAACTGGCAATATGGGAGTACTGCAAGGACTGATGTCCGACACGATGAGTCCTTTTTCTAATAAAGGATCAATAATAGGTCTTCTTCCTGAGGTTGCTTGAGGTCTCAAGACACATTGAAATAGAATTCGGGCAAGGGCTTATATGGAATAATTTTAATTTTAATAAAGTAAGCTCCGTGTATTCTGCTCAGTTCAATAAAATCTTAGGCCCAAAGAGTAGAGGGTGAATAATCTAATATTTGATTTGTAGAGGTCATTGAGTCCACAGAAACTGGGGTATACATGATTGCTTTAAATTGGTTTTATACAGCCTATTCCTTTGGGATCTCTAGATATCTACCAGCTTAAAAAGATTTAATTTGACAGTTTCGACCTAATAAATTTTGCTGGAGCAGTGTTGCAAAATAGAAAGTCATGTTCTTCCTCCAATTATTTGCTTCAAATTGTTAAGGTTGTGAGGCTGCTAGGATCATAGGTTCATTTGAGATGTCCACTGCCTCTACTCCATTTGTATCTTAAGGAATATTTTGGCATAAGTCACAAAATTTATTCAGAAAGAGAAGCCACTGTATCTGTTAGAAATGTGTCAGCCTGTCCTGAACAATCATATTAACTTCATTTATTTGTCTAGAAAAATCAGTAAATATATTAATTTGATCCAGATCTGTATAGATGGGGCATTGTTGAATCCCTAAGTTGGCTCATTAGACCCCATTTTTAGTTTCTGAGGATCAGTAAATTTTTTAGTGTTCTTACTTTCCTCTCAAGTTCTCCATACTAGTCTACTGCTGATGTTTGCTTTGTTAATATAAATTATGCCAAATTTTTTGCCCAAATCTACTTTCATAAAGAAGACATTTAGGATGCCCTGAGGCTATCCTATTTCTTTAGTGTTCAATACATTTTCTTCTGACTTGTGATACGCTAATAATCTTCAATCAAGTTTCAGTTTGCTCTTTGGAACCATTTATAGCCTTCTGATGGTGAGACTATCATATTTATAGGTGGATAAAATTCTAGCAGAACTGGACTTTAGCACTAGAAAATATTTTAATTTCAGGAAATGTGTTGGGTCTCTGTAGGCTTGAAGAATCATTTTACTGTAATGGGGAGCTTCACTTGTGACCAGTTTTCAAAAACAATGGCATAGACTTTCCCTGGAGGGCGGGAATAGAATCTTAGTGGTGATTGTGAGATAGTTTTTCCTTTACTGAGATTAAGCTCAACAATGAGGAAGAATATGGGGCTAACAGACACAAAGAAATGAGGAGTTTGGAAAACTCCATGAGGATGATATTGGGAGAATATTGCAAAGTTTTAGTCTTCTCAACAGTCAGAATATTATTATTTTGCAGAATACAGTGGAAGTAGATTGTAAGGTCTAGGAAGACAAAAATGGAGAGAGGTAGAAAAAAATAAGTGGTACAGTTATAAAAGGTTAACTTGATAATTAGCTAGCCTTTTGCTTAGTATTTACTACAGGATTCTTTAAAAAAAAGTTAATTTTGAGTTATGAAAACACTTAAATCCTTTGACTCATACTCAAATACAGAGATCATGAAAGAGGATTACTTTCTGTTTGTCTTAAGATGCAACAGAAGTGTAAGACCTTGTGGAAAAATGAAGGTTATTCAAAATTCAATTCGAAACATTTTTCGATATATGTGTGCAGTTTTATTAGCTATGTACATGAATTTGACATGTAGCAAACATAAATATAAGACATATGGATCCTGGCAGTTGGTAAGGTTTGATTTTTTGAAGGGACAGAATGTTATTATGAACAACAAAAAGGAGATTACGTCAACGCTTACTAGACACCTGTAAACAAGGCACTCTCCTCACTCCACAGTTTGGGCTGGACTACTGGTCTGATTTACTACTAGATGCTGATTCCAAGTAATGGCATAGCTTATGTTCCAAACAATGAGCTATTTGAGAAACTCCTTGACAATACACAGATCCACTAATAGAACAGATCAGACATTGCAGAGACTCCCTCTCTTTCTTTGTGGCATTCAAAGGAGAAATTATATTACTTCTCTGTATTCAAACATGAAAAGACCAGAAGGCTGTGAATCAAAATGCACAGAAACTCATAAGAAAGAACAAGAAAAAACTCAGTGACAGCAAAAATTAATGTAATAACTATAATGTACTCAGTCAAACAAGCCAAAAAAAAGTTGAAGTCAAGACTTGATGGACCCCTGAAATATTTATTTCAAGAGTCATTGGTTAATATACTTCAAGAGGTAGTGTGATCAAGTAATTTTGGTGGCACTTCTAGAATGTTAAAGAATATGAAGACCAAAAGCATTGCTACCAACAGTATAACCTGATACAACACAGAGTCTAGCTACATTCTCAGGAATAAGATGAGTAAAGTAAAAGGGAAGTTGATCTTCAAAAGCCAAAAGGCTCATATTAAGAAGTATACTGATTGGCCAGCAAAATCTAGATTTGTTGGTTGTGAGAGCACTGCACCAGTAAAAAGTGTTCTGTGTGTCTCAAGATTATAAATACCTTTATTGGATACCTGAAGTTTCCACCTTGAGATTATGGCTTTCAGCTGTCTCTTGACATGCTCAGCTCACAGTTATTTCACCCAGTCGAGTCTGCATCAATGTAAACAGGGTAGGTGGCCAGATCAAGAATTTTCAATCAGGTCTACAACAGTATCAGACAGCTAGATGGTCAGTTTGAGGACTCAGTCAAGACACTTTAATACTCACATAACAAAAATCTTTACTTAATATTATTATAAACAATGACCTATAATATAATTGGAAGTCTAGGAGTAGGTCTGATTCCAGTGATGTCTGAGCAGTAGCTTAATAATGTCATGAAAGACTGTAAGCCCTTCTATTCTATGTGTTCTCTGATAGCAGTATCACACAGGGGTTAAGAGAACAGGTTCACAAGTAAAACTGCTTGCCTTGCTTGAACTCTCTTACTAATGTGCCATACAGAGCCCAGTAGCAACTACTGCTAGTAAAACAGACGCACACACACACACACCCACCATAGAAGAGTACTTTAAACTAAATATTAGTTGTTATTCCATCTTATTTGCTTTAGCATTTTGTTGTAGTAAGATGAATACCAATGCCATATACAATTTGTTCTTCCTATTCATTTATTCCATGTGTACATAGTGTGACTCTGTGCTGAGTCTTGTTCCATGCCACAGAAGGAAAGAAACACTTTGTCTTAGAAAATGAATTACTGGTCTTTCCACTTAATTAAGTAAAGTAGATGAATATGCAATAAAGAAAGAAACCTGAATCAGAGAGACATTCTAGTAGGAAAGAGAAAGGTAGAAAAGAAGGTTGGGAAGGCAAAACATATTCACCACACGTGTAAAAATTAACACATAAGTTACAAGGATATAAAAATAAAATCAGTAAAAGTTAGTGTATTGCTATGCCATTAATATATCTAATATCTCTAAAAGTGAAATGGGAGAGTTCCCTGATTCCCCTCACAGGACATGTGATGAGGGTGTGGCTCATCTATTTATGCTCAAACCCCTTATGGGAGAGGGAGCACACAGAGAGGCAGGTGTTGGAGTCAGGGTGAGCACTTTTGGCTTCAGTCCCACAGTAGCATCTAGGGGTGGGTGCCGGCAACTCCCAAAGCCCGTGTGCACATTACAGTGCTCTTGTAGCTCTGCCATCTGCAGATAGCTTAAGTGTTAACCAACTCAGTGCCCTCCCAGGTTCTTGTCCAGCATCCAGGAAGAATCAGGTCACAGGGACAAATTGAAGGATGGTAAATGCGGGGGTTTTATTGCTGGACGGAGGTGGCTCTCAGTGGGATGGATGGGGAGCTGGAGGGGGATGGAGTAGGAAGATGATCTTCCCCTGGAGTTTGGCCGTCCCATGGCTGATGTCCTCCCTGACTGTCCCCAGCTGAACTTTCAACATTCAGATGTTCCTTCTCTTCTCTCCTCTGCCACACTGCTCTTCTGCTACTCTGCTCATCTGCTCATGGAATCTGTGGTTTGGATTTATATGATGATATGGTTTGGCTGTGTCCCCACCCAAATCTCATCTTGAATTGTAGCTCCCATAATTCCCAGGTGTTTTGGGGGGGGGTACCTGGTGAGATAATTAAATCATGGGGGTGGTTTTCCCTGCACTGTTCTCATGGTAGTGAATGAGTCTCACGAGATCTGATGGTTTTGTAAGGGGAAAGCCCTTTTGGTGGGCTCTCATTCTCTCTCTTTGCTGGCCATCATTTAAGACATGCTTTTTGCCTTCCACCCATGATTGTGAGGCCTCCATAGTCATGTGGAACTGTGAGTCCATTAAACCTCATTCCTCTATAAATTACCCCGTCTCAGGTATGTCTTTATCAGCAGCGTGAAAACAAACTAATATACATGGGTACAGGATGGGGTGGGGGGCGTGGGGGGCCAAAAGGCAATATTTGGGTGCAAAAACAGGAATGCCCATCTTCATTTAGGGCCGTAGGTTTCCAGGCTTGACGGTAGGGCATTTGCTGGGGAATCACTCTCTTCTACCCAGTATCTACCTGCCTCCTGTCTGTCTCAAAGGGTTACTATGTTCTAAAAGTTCCGTTAGTCATCATTATTTCATTTAATCTTTAATCACTTTTCAGAGATACTCTATTAAATATTTTTACCTGAGAAAATTAAAACAAAAAGAATTTCATAATTTACAAAAATAGCTTATAAAAGGTAAAGCTAGTAAGAAAACCTAAATTCAACTGATTCTAGAACTTAAGCTCATAAACCCTATTCTACCTTTGATTACTTGAATTTTCATTATACATAAGCAAAGTAGAGTGTTACTACAAGTCATTGAGAAAAATAATTATTCAAGAAAAATCTCTGGAACAATGAGATTAGTGCACAAAAACATTTCACTGACCAAATAGTCATACAATACAAGCATGCTAAAGAATTAAATTTATAAGTAAAGCTGTCAATCAGCTGTCAACAACAAAAGAAAGCAAATAGATTATTTATCAGCTAAGGTATAAGGTTATAATTTTTAATCATAAAAGTTTCAAAAATTTGTCATACAAATTTTAACAACTTTATTTATATCATTTTGAAACTAAATATTTTAAAGCAAAAAGATTGGAATGGTACAAATTAGAAAACATTTTGGTATACAATATATAAAAGCCTAATTAAAATCAGTAACAGAAATACACCTTAATGAAAAGTAGTGAACATGACAAGAGAGCTTACTAGAGAAATACAAATACATTTAGCAATGGAAAATTTTGTTTGCTTTGAAAGAATAAAGAAATGCCATTTCATTCGGTTAAAACTATACTATCTTGAAATAAAAGCAAAGATACCTTATTTGGCTAGGCCGGCATAGTAATCACTCTATTGTAATTCTTCTTGGAAAGTGTATTTTTGTAATCTTTCTAGAAATACTTAAGGTAGGGATCTACCAGTCACCAGTGCTTTCTCACATAAGAACTTAAATGAGGATAATCAGAGATTAATATTCTATGTCCCTATCAGCTTATAAACTAGTGAGTAGCTTCTTTTTTATTTTATTCCCCAAAGATTTAGGACACTTTAGGCTCTGACTAGACCATGAATACCCTCATCCAATGAGATCCTGAGAGAAGTATATTTAGAAGATTAAATAGCAATAAATAAATACAAACATTTCATAGATAGCTCATATGTGTAGAATAGAAAATAGAAAAAAGTTTATATATCAAAATAGCAGAATAATAAATATATTTGTTATATTTTTAAAATATTGTATCCAGCTATTTTAAAATTATATGTTATGAATATTCTTAGTATTTGGGTTGAAATACTTAAAATTATATTTAAATTTAATTAAATATATTTTACATATGAAAGCATGATTTCAATTTTTAAAAACATAAATATAAATGCTACTTTGATGACGGGCGTTTGAGTTCTGGTTCTGTTTATCTAAACTAGTGGACATGAAAAGATAAAGATGGTAAGGATTTCTGTATTGCAAATCTTCCTCTATGGAAGATTATTCCGTTTAAAACAGAAGTAAAGAGTTATACAGTTGGTCTTTCATATCCATGGATTCAGCATTCACAGTATAAACCAGCCATGGGTAGAAAATATTTTTTAAGAAACATAAAAAAAAAATACAATAAAAAATAACCCAAATAAAAAAACATGCTCTAAAAACTGTGTACATAGCATTTGCATTGTATTTGGTATTTTAACTGATCTAGAGATGATTTAAAGTATACAGGAGGATGTGCGTAGTTTATATGTAAATACTACACATGGTTTTATATAAGGGGCTTGAGCATCCCCAGATTTGGTATCTGAGGAAGTCCCAGAACCCATCCCTTGTAGAAGCCAAGAGCTGACACTGCACTGATACATTTGGTGTCTTTGGACTTAACACACATCTTGAATCAATAATAATTTAGTCTGGTTAGCACCATTTGACTGGGAGAATGAAACAACTTATTAAAATCATCTTTCTCCAGTAAAATAAGTGGGTGAACAAATGTTAATTAGTATTAGAGGGTTAAATGAGCCCATCACAGATAAGATATCAATTTCAGAGAAAACATGGCATGGTGATGAGGCACAGGGTTGCACAGCACACACAGAAAACTAAGCCTTGGTTCTGGGGCAGCTGTCACTACACCCACCATACTTGTTTATATCATGCTTGGAGGATCAACTGATCACTTACATCTTCTACACAGAGAAATGTAATTTCTGTAAAGTGGATCTCCAGCACATCCAATTTTAGTGCTAGGGAAAAAGAAATTAAATTCTGGAGTCATACCAACATTTTCTTCTCTACGTTAAAAGTCAGTGTGGGGAGCTTTCTATAGGTACCAGCAAGGATGTTTTGGTGCCATTACCATCTTTTCTTTTCTGAATCCATTGCATCCTGTTGACACAGGTGGACTAGATAGGATTTAAGCAAACTTTATGCATATAATTTAAGTTATTGTAGAATTCATTCTGCTAAAGTCAATATCTCCATTCATATTAAAACATTAAAGCAGGAGTCTGCAAACTGTGGTCTCTGGGCCAATCCAACCTATTGTCTGCTTTTGTACAGCCTATAAGCTAAGAAACATTTTCAGTTTTTTAAATGGTTGAAAAAAAGTAAAAGAATAATATTATGACATGTAAAATTATATGACATTCAAATGTTAGTGTCCATAACTGAAGTTTTATTGGAACATAGCTATGCTCATGTATTTACAGGTTGTCTCTGCCTGCTTTCATACCACAATGGCAGAGTTCAGTAGTTGTATTAGAGACTGTTTGAACTACAAAATCTAAAATATCTACTCTCTGGCCCTTTACAGAAAAGCTTGCCAACCGCTGTATTAAAGTAACCCAAGATGCTAACCCTTTTATATTTTTGAGTTTGATAGTATTTTGGAATATAACCTGTATACTAAACAGGAAAGATATGTACATTATAATGAAAATGGAGAACCTGGGCCAAATGCAGTGGCTCATGCCTGTAATCTCAATAGTTTGAGAGGCCGAGATGGGAGGATTGCTTGAGGCCAGGGGTTTGAGACCAGCCTGGTCAACGTAGTGAGATCCCATCTCTAAAAAAAAAAGGAAATGGAGAACTCAAGATGTAGATTTATCAGAAATTTGTTGCTTTGAATAGGGTACATAATTTGGAATTAGGTTAATGTCAACTACCATTCAACTGTGCTGTGTGTAAATATAGTAATAATTATATACCTCAATAATGTGTAAGTAAAACGTTGGTTTGATCGAAGGAAGTGGTTACTAAATAACTGTATTTAGCAAATTAAGGGAAAATGCATGGATTATTATTTCAAAATAAAATGTTAATTTAACTTGGTCTAACCTTCCTTTTTTGAAGCGCTTTTATTTCTGTGATATTAAATAGCTTTCTTTTTTATGAAGATTCCATGACAGTAAATAGAATTTGGTATTGTGATTGTTATTTTTCATTTACAAAAGGCAAATTAAAAACAGGAACCCATTTACACAGACATGCAAACTCACACATGCACGCACATGCACACACAGATGTGCAGACATGCATACACAGAAAATATATGTATATGTAAATATACCGACATAAATGCACATGTATACATACCTGTGCAAATATTTACATGCTAAATATTTTTAAGTCTTCTGAATAATTTGACTAGCTGCCACTTATGTTATATCCATCTTTAAAATACAGGTATGCTTTATACCTGTGAGTTTTCAAATAAAGACTATCCTTGCATAATTTTTGAGAAAATGTCCAATCCTTCTAGAACATTATGGGAAATTTAAAAGACTACTACAATATTGTGTATTCAATGGTACAATGGTTACTTCACTGTCATGCTGTCTAAAATATTGACTTAGGTCATATGAGTTAAATCATTTCTCCTATTTTTTTCTAAGACAAAATTTACACCAAGGTATTAGAATTCATTGTGATTCATAGCTTCTGTGTCTACAGAAGTATTTCAAGTGCATTCTTCTCTAACACAATCACCTTGTGAATTGATTTGCTATATTACGTGTTAGAACAAATGACCAGCTGCTCTAAGGAAACAGCAATTCCCATCACAGCCTCCACTCTAAACTTTTTATCTTTGTGGGTAATTTGAAGAACCTGACTAAGGAATTATATCTATTCTTTTCTGACAGTATGTGCCCAATTACTTAAATATCTAACTTGTACCTATTGATCTCTATTGAATTTCCTTTGTCCTCAGAAGCCTTTGAGGAATTCTTTAAATTCAAACAAGTATATTTTCCTGAAAGGTAAAAATGGAAAACCCTAAGGGCCTGATATGTGCAAGAATAATTCTGAAATGTTCTATTCATTGCGTCTATACAATTTCATGAATTGTTTTTCTTCATGTTCACAATTTTATATCTTTTTACAAACCTCTTGGTGAAGTTGATTTCAGCTCTATTCATGACTGATGTATAAAATTTTGTGAATTATACACGTCACACAGAAAAGCTCAAGTCATTAAAAAGTAAATTGTTAAAAAAAATAAAAACAACCTGGCTAGGTGTGTGGTGGCTCATGCCTGTAATCCCAGCACTTTGGGAGGCTGAGGAGGGTGGATCACGAGGTCAGGAGACCAAGACTATCCTGCTAGAATGACGAAACATTGTCTCTACTAAAAAATACAAAAAAATTAGCCGAACCCAGGAGGCAGAGCTAGGAGTGAGCCGAGGTCACACCACTGCACTCCAGCCTGGGCGACAGAGCAAGAGAGCGAGAGAGTGAGACTGTCTCAAAGATAAATACATAAATAAATAAAAATAAAAAATAAAAACAACCTTTGGACCTGCATCAGATGTTATCAATATAGGTAGCTAAAAAATAGGTACACCTGACTCAAAGTACAATAAACCCTCTTTAAAGGACAATGAATAATGGGGAAAATATGAAAATAATAAAAAGGAGAAAATACTGTCCTTTTAAAAACATATGGGTGAGGGACATTCTGTAAACCTCTAGACTTCTTAGCTTCACCTTGATGCAAGATAAATTTTAAATTAAATTATTGTAAAAGAGCTTATTATATTACTTGTGTCTAACAAGCAGCATTATTTTAATGCGTTAAATTCATATAAGACAATTGTCTTTCTCTCTCTTGATGAGGCAACTGACTTTGTAAAGCATAATTGGAGGAAATATGATTACAGGAGAACCAACGTGAAGCTGACTTCAACTTGTTGATTACTCAGTAGGATAAACTGATATGATGTGGCTGTAAGCTATAAGCTCTTCACTTGCATATAAAATTTTAGCTTACATTACTGTAAGCAAAAATAACTTTTCAAATGAGAGGAATATAAAAAATAGAATTTAGGGTGGAACAAGCTCTCCATAGTATGAAACCATTACCGTGACTCTTAGTAATTCATTGCATATTTCAGCTTTTGAAAAGACCCAGAGTATAAATGGTACTTCGTGTTGGATGAAAGATATTACAGAGCAGGATTTGCAGTCTGGTTTATGGTCTTTCTTCACAATTCCTTGTGTTGTGTTCTCTAATGCTAAAAAGTATGCATTCAACCTTATGTTCCTGACACATAGTCATAGCTGCTTTATTTTATACCTAGAAGGGCAAAGCATATCTTCAAGTCGCCTTGAAAGTGCTCAAAGATAATATAGGCAGATAATTAGTTTTAAAATATAAAAAGAAGCTATCATAAATTAAGTTTTCAAGAAAAAAATAAAACCCAGTCATAGGGTTGGTTGTCTGGTGCAAGAGATTGGGTCAGAGGAGAAATAGATGACTCTACTCAATTAACATTTGGTGGGGCCAGTAAGTCCTGAACTAAACTGTTCGTGCAAAGATGGGTTTGATTTGGGAGATGGAGAATCATAATAGTAAAGTGTGGTATGATGTCACCAGTATCTTTGCTTTACTACAGTGGAGGAGCCATAGATTTATAAATCTCATGAAAATGAAATCAGAAGAAATGGTCTAAAGAGTTGACTAACAAAACAATGTTGACTATAAAGACTGCTGTTCTTGAATTCATTCATGAAATTAGTAGTTTTTCCACCAGGTATGTTTTGAAGGCTGGCTACTCTAGTCTTTCCAAGACTATTTAAGTGTAGACACGTCGTAACAAAATGACCACCGAAAAGCCTTTGATTCTTCAGGAATTAAGGAACCATATGCACAATTTATTTTGTAAACTATTCTGCTTAATCTCTATCATTCTCTCTAGTTGCCAGCCACAATTCTCAACACATTTTTTTCAGAGTAAGTTTTACTTATAATCATATTTCCTTCAGTAATGCTTTAAGCTGGCAACTTCATCAAAGGAGACATCAAGTCTGTAAGACTTAAGACTTATAGATCTGCTCAAAAAATCTGAAGGCATTCTGTTTTCTCTCATTTGCTGTATTATATACACTCGTGTTCTGTTGTGGGAAAGGTATGTATCTATGCTCTGCTTGGCTAATTTCTCATCCTGTAAGATTTGGTTCAGTCACAGTGCTCACAAGGATGCTTCTTCTGATTATCCACTGGTTGGAGTTTAGTTCCTTTCCTATGGAGCCCCTTCCCGTGTTTTCTGCTTTCATAATGCTTACTCAAGTCTTCCAAAACATTTGGTTTATTTGCCTATTATTAGAGTAGACTAACCTATTTCGGGGTGGGAACCATGATTTCTAAATGTTTCCATCTTTTGCAATAACATAATACCTGAAAGGACATAGCTAATTAATGAATACTATTAATAGTTAAATAGAGAGTTAACCCACATAAACACAACACACACTCACATCCACCTAATACACAAACAGGAAATTGCCCAAAACCATGTTCAGAGCAGCATGACCCTCAAGGTGCATAGTCTTCCAAGTCCTCTTTAGATGTCAATGTCATCTGAGATAAATATAATTCTGAAGGACATGTTGGTGTGCAATGATGAATAATAAAGAAGAGCTCTAAACTCATGCAGCCAGAGGGTATGTTTAATGATGCTGTATGTGAAGAAGAAAAATGTCTACATTTCTACATAACAAAGGAACCCATTTTCAGCTCAAATATCAACAAGAAAGTTACTTTCAACAAAAGGAACAAATTGTTGTAGTACTTTTGTCGCAAAAGCATGTAGCAGAATGCAAAACACAGAGGCAGAACACAAAATTATCAAGTCAGAGAACACAGAGTCCTTGAATTGGAAAGAAGCAAGATAAAAAGCTGCAGGGTAACACGGAGAGGCCAAACACATGACAATTATTAACTCATGAACTAATGGGTGGCCTTTTTAAAAACACATTTAAAGGACAAAGACTGATTACTGCAAGTGAACCTGAAAAGTTCAATAAAAAATTCAGAAAATCATTTAAAATTGAGCCAAAGATGAAAATTATTAGGCATACTCAAAAGAAAAAATATATGGCAATGATTCAGTCAATTTAAATAAATGCGTCAGAAGGCAGAATTGTTTTTTGGAGTAGTGACAATAATTGTAAAATTCATCTTAGGAGGAAAAAAAGCATGAGAACAATAAAATTTTTGAAAAATAAAGAATATTAACATAATCTGTCTACAAAAGTACAACAATGTGTTATTTCAAATGGGTAATATTGGCGCCTAAAAAGAAGAATTAATAGAGCAAATTAGGATCACTATTTATATAATATTGATATACTAAAAAAGTAAATTATTTCACAACATTCTTATCTCATTTCTTAGTTACTCTGGTTGTGGCCTTATAATTAATTCAGTTGATATTCCAGAGTATCAACGCTTTCAGCATTTCCTGCATAATGTTTTTTAACCACATCCTTTATCTTTCTTTCTCTTTCTGAAAAGTCATGAGGATGGAGTTCTCATGAATGAGATTAGTGCCCTTGTAGAACAGACCCAAGAGAGACTCTTGCTTCTTCCATCATGTGACAACACAGAAAGAAGGTATTGTCTATGAACCAGGAAACTGTTCCTTGATCTTGGACTTCCCAGTCTCCAGAACTGTCAGAAATAAATGTTTCTGGTTTATAAGCCACTCCATTTATGGTATTTTCTTATAGCAACCTGAACAGACTAAGACAAAGGATAACTTGCTTTACTCAAAGTCTGCCTATGTAAATGTTAGTCTTACCTAAAAAATATCTTCACAGCAACATCTAGACTGGTATTTGACCAAATCTGGATATCATGGCTTTGCCAAGTTGACATATAAATTTAACTATCACAAGTTCACCCTTTGTCAACTTGGCATTGGTATACATATCCTTAAACTTTATGTACTTAATCTCCAAAAAGAAACAAATAACAATGTCATACTTCCTCCTAACATGATACAACCATCCTGCATACAACCTGAAATGCATAACTTTTTTTCCAGAAAAAGATACAGAGTGCTTGCTTGGGTGATGTTCACTCTTCTCCTTAATATCTTGCAACTTAAATATTATAATATTAAGCTGGCAATACTTGAAACTATAATGTAAAGTCAATACATATTATAAGATAAGGAGATACAAGAACAAAGAAAATATTTTATATATGTGATATATATTATATTTTATATATATAAAATATGCACACACACACATATTATAACAAAATAAGGAAGAAATACCCATGGCAATTAGTCTTCTTTTCTGTAAATGTTTGTGTGGTCATAGCTAGTATTCACAATTACCTTCTACCACTGCTCATTTCATTTCACCTCTTTCCTCAACAAGCACCTCAGCTGGTTGTTATTATTTACCTGGATGGGTAACCCAAACTTTCATTCCTGAAGTATCTGGACCATCAGTAGTTCTGCCTGAAGGGGGTTCTTGTAGTTTTCCATTGACCTTAATCACAGGGTATGGGAATACGAAGAAATGTCCTAAGGGAGCTGCTGTATTTCAGATACACCCTTTCTCACTTCCGTTGTGGATTACCAGTTCAATTTTCCCTTGGTAATCAGGATCAATCACCCCAGCCAGCACAGTGATTCCCTTTTCTGCCTCTTGATTTGGAGACATGAGAAGCCTAAGTGGTCTGAGGGCAGTCTTCACTTTCAGCTCAATTACATCATTGTGTGCTTCCCGGTGGAAGCATTTCTCCCTTTGGAACTAAGACCTCAAGGTCAGCAGAGCATAACGTTTCAGGAAGCAAAAACTTTACTAGTGGATCACTAGGGGTAATGGTAAGTGGTAACTCTTCCTTTTCCACCTCTTTGATACCTGAACACAAGAATCCCGGCTACGGAAGAAACAGCACCATATATTGGATGCTGACTCAGAACATACACAGTCATACATTAGTGTAAGCATGGACTCATAACAATGAAGTTGGCATTATCCAAATTCATGTTGATTCCATCATTATTCCACATCCTTAATATTCATTCTCATACATGCTCGCTAGATTTCTGTCCACATAAATTTGAGATATCATGTAGTTCTTTTGGAGTATAGCACATTTCTTCATTGGTTACACTTAGTACATCACTTTTAGTGGCTGGCGGAAACACGAGTCTAGTAATAGGTCTAGAAGCAAAAAGAAGCAGGCAACAGTTGATCTTGAGATTCAAGTCCAAAGGCAGTCTGGTGACAGAATTCTCTCTTGAAGGATCTCAGTCCTTTTCTCCTAAGTCCTTCAACTGATTAGATGAGGCTTACAACCTTAGGAAGAGTCACTTATTTAAATGATAATCTCATTTTAACAGCAACATTTGGGTGGTATTTGACCAGATATCTGGGTCCTGTAGACTAGCCAAGTTAACACATAAGATTAGTTATCACAACAATCATTCTTCTTCACTTATTTGCTTCCTCTTCTTGCCTTCTTTCACAGTTCCAACAAGAGGCCCAGTATTTGAGTGAATCATTTCTGCACTCTACCTGTAGTTTGCAGTGCCCCTTTCTGTTTTTGGCGATAGCTGGAAAATGGAGTTATCTTTTCAACAGTACCAAGAGCTTCAGTGATGATAAATCATGATATCCTATATTCATGGCCCTTGCCATCCCTTGAAAAACACTTCCTCCACCTCTTAGGATATCTTGGGTTTACCTGCTGGTGTTTCATAGAATTATGGTCACTTTCTAATTGGAAAACACTTAGCTTGTTATTAGTTTCAGGAGATCTAAAATCCTTATAAGTAATTATGATTCATTTCACAAAAAAAGTTCCAAAAATATCCTGTAGCAATAAACTGTGTTGATTAGTAGTTAATAGATAAACAGGTAACTAAACTTGGTAAATCTAAGCGAGGCTTTCAATCAATTGTTTCCATCAAATCTTAAAACAAACTGTTGGACAAATCTCAAAAGAAAAATAGAAGCCTTTACAATTTCTCTGGTGCATCAAAGGCAAGAAAACAAAGATGGTGACATGGTGCAAATAAATGTTTTTAATTTTTTAAGTTGTTGTCTGTGTAACAAGTGCCTCCAATTTACAAGTTGCTATCTTAAATATTTTAAAATATATAGTATTACTTAATTGTTACAGAATTATTATGGCTTGATTAGTATATCCATTTGAAAGATATATAAATCAAGCCTTGAAAAGGTTAAGGAAGTAGTTCAATAGGTAATGTTTGTGTTAGAGCACCCCGTATGAACCCCTGTGCTTTCTTCTAGATCATGTATTCTCTCTTCACCTGCATCTAGTCCAAAATTAAAGCTATCTGACATTTGGATCTCAATTGACATATTCTTATTTCTTAGATTTCTACTAGAAATAGTTTGAAAACTGCCTTGTCCACATTTTTGTCTTTGCCTTATTTATTGAAACCAATGAACATAAACAAAACTGTTTTTTATTTGTATCCATTATTTAATGAGTTTGAGGATTACTCTAGGTATAACTTTTTTGTACTTACTAATGAAAGCATTATCCTGTATATTTATTATGTTAATGTGAATATTAGCCTTCTATTTTGTCTATAGGAATTATTTGAAATATTTAACTTCTGATGAAAATTTTTCTTTGTTTCTTTCAGGTTCCTGCAATCAGTATAGATCTATGAGTTAGGATTTTAAACTGTGTTTGCCACTTGCGTCATTCTGGGTCATCCAGGTAGTTTGCTAGAGATATCTATCTACCTCAGGACTAGTGCATGGTCACAAAATTTCAGGAAAAAGAAATGAATTTTTGCTTTTAATCTCTGCTCAGGGTTAAATTTTCTGAACAGATGTTCTGTTATCCAGGCGATAAGACAGTTGTTGCTAGTTTTCTATCCAGAGCAATTTTTACTGCTGTGTCAGGGATGTATTAAAGACATTTGTTTGTTTTATAACAGCATTTTGATTATTATCAGCAGAAGTACCAGTGTAGTCAACTAGGTATGGCAAGAATTGTAAGTTCTTTCTTTCAGCGTGATTTTCAGTTTATCACATTTTGTCCTTAATTTCAAAACCACTACTACATCAGAAATGTCCAGTTTTTATTTAAGTAGTGTCATCTTGTGAAGTTTGTTGGTTTGAATTTACATTGCCAGAGGCTTTTCTATTTGGTTAACCATTAAACACAAACTCTTCTGGGTATTTTAAACGTATGTGTGTGTGTGTATGTGTGGGTAGATACATATATTATTATATGTGTTACATTTATATGATATATATACGGTATTCCGTATTCTATATTCTATATTATGTATTATATATCATTATGTATATATGATTAGTTCCATTAATTGTTAGTCATAGTATTTGCTCCCTGAAATGCTAAAAAGTGTTGAGTTTAGACTAAACGTGAAGTTCAAATGAAATATTATGTTTGAAATCAATCTGAAAAGCCAGAAAATAAACATATTTTAGTCACCTGAAAAGGCACCCTGGAGTAGCTAGACTGGGGATTGAAGTTTGAATGAACAGTTTGTAGGGAAAGTGGAGAGCTGAGGCAAGAGAAAGTATTGCATAGGTTGTCTCCTGTAATTCTCACACATGTGTGCATGTTCAAGTAGTGACTATCTCCATTACTTAGGGAAGGATAGTGAGGTTCAGAATGATTAACTAGGTTTAAGTAAAACCTACATTTACCTAAAATTTACAATTTGTAAGTCATGGGTAGCTGGATCAAAAGATTTGGGGCTTTGTTTTGCTTCTGTTATTTAACTTCATGATCTTACTTACTGGTTTCTTACGTCTTATACTCTTCTTAACCCATATGTCTAGTGTTCTATTATTGGAACACTAAGCATGTAGGAGTTATTTATATCCTACTGCTCAAGGTCATTGCAAAGCTCTGATTGCCAGAATTCAAAGAATTGCAACCTCAGGCATAACAGGGTTAAGGCTGAGAGGAGAATATGTACAGGATCAGAGGCAGGGTGAGTCCATCATGTCAGCGCAGTCACCTCACCAGAGAAGCGGGAGGTAAAGCATGAAATGTTCGGTTTTGCTTGTTTTTACCCTATGTGATACAATAGAGGTAGATCGATGATAGACAATAGATAGCTAGATAGATAGTGAAGCCTTAACAAAATACCACAAAGCAGGATGCTTAAACAACAGAAATGTATGTTCTCATAGTTCCAGAGGCTGGAGGCATTGACAGGATTGGTTTATTCCAAGTTATTTCTCCTTGTCTCATAGGTGGCCCTCTTCTCCTTGTATTCTCGCTTGGTCTTTCCTTGGTCTCAGGAAGCAAGGAGAGAGAGATAAGGTCACCAATCTCACCAGATTAAGACCCCACCCTTATGACTATATTCAACATTAGTTACCTCCTAAAATCTCTGTTTCCAAACACTGTCACATTGCAGGTTAGGGCTTGAAGATTTAAATTGCGGGGAGTTACATACAACTCAGTCCATAGCCAACAGACAGTTGGGTCAACAGATAGAAAAATATTATATCAAGAAATGAGTAGACCCACTCACATTTTTCAAGAAAAAAACAAAATCTGGAATCATTAATTAATAGTTGGTGTTATTTTAGCCAAAAAAAATATGAATACAAAGAAATTGGAAATGCTAGATTCCAACAGATTCTGGCAAGAAATCTGTTAAAGAACTACACTAGTGACTTTCTCCTGCTCTGCATCTTTGGGCCAGGTTCATGCTATATGTTAAATAATGACTTGCATGTCCCATGAAGAGCACTCTGAAGACATTTAACTTATTTTGACTTGAGGATAATGAGATGTTTCCTACACATTGGCATGGATCCCCTGGTACACATACTATGTGTACCACCTCACAACCTCTTTTCAAGTAACACTGGCTTTGGAATTTTCAAAACAGAACCTTAACATTTAATGCTTTTTTAAAATGATCTCTCACTTCTTTCACTCCAGTCCCATGATTTAATGGGCAATCTAACATCTAATTATATTAAGGTGAAATGTATCAAATTTCTGATATTTAATGGTATCTGACCTACAAAAAGAAAAAATTCATCTGGGTTTAATATAATACCCAATATTACACTGAGTGTGGTATACACATAGATTCATTAGAAATGATTTAATGTAAATTATTTTAGAACTGAAAAATATTCAGCTACTTGGGAGGCTGAGACAGGAGAATCGCTTGAACCCAATAGGTGAAGGTTGCAGTGAGTCGAGATTGTGCCACTGTTCTCCAGCCTGGCAACACAGCAAGACTCCAGAAAAATAAATAAATAAATTAATTAATTAAAAAACTGAAAAATATTATCATTTACTGTTTCTAAATTTAATGGATTCTAGCATGAACATATGCTTACTTGGCTCTCTAATATTTGCCTCACTGCCACTCTTACTGCTGAACATTCTGGTTCTAGTCATCCTCATCATCTTTTTGACAGTCGTAATAACTTTGATTGTGTCCTTCCTGCCCATTTCTTATTTCCTCCCACTCCCTTTCAGTTATCTTTATAAAATTATTTCCGGGCCTGTCATTTTCATGCTCAATCATTTTAGAGACTTTTTCTGACCTACAGGAAAAAATCTGATAGCTTTACCACATCATTCTATGTTCCTAACAATGCCCAACTTACATTTCTGCTCTCTGTGTCTGTCTGTCTCTCTCTCTCTCTCTCTCTGTCTCCCCTCTCCCCCGTCAACAATTGTGCTACAGCTGATCATTTTATACAGCTAATGTCTCACTGTTATCCAAGTATCCAAAAATCTTAGGCCTCTACTCTTTCCCAAATAGCGTTTACTGGGCTTGAACCAACCACTTCATTGTTTTCCAATCAGTGAAAGACTGATTATATTTCATTATTTAACTGAATGTCACCTCTGTTCTTATTTTCTCCCCAGAAGGATCATATTCTATCCCTAGTACAATAAGAAAGAACTCCCTCTTCTGTCTGTCCTCAAAACTTTCCCATATACCTAACTTACTGTATTGTGTTATGGTTATTGCATAGGCTATTTTCTCTCCTGGATTGTGACGTCTTTTGTGGATAATTAATGTACCAAAATTTCAGGCATAGAAAGGAACTTGAAATGAACTCTCCATAAGCAGGTATTCAATTTAATTAAATTAATTTGGGATTGGTACTTAAATATTTTACACACACACACACTCTTCTATTTTATTCTTGGAACTCTGAATATTATCTATGGAGTGATTCCAGGGTCACGGTTGATTATTTGTGTTTTCTGACTCCATGCAGTTGCAATTTAGGTAACTGTTTAAAAATGTTGGAAATTGTGGCCTCCAGGCTTGCCCTCTTTGTAAGCCCTTTCTCCTTGAAATCTATGATGCAGAGTTAAAAGCTGGGGACAAACTTAAAAAAACAAATTTATAGTTTTGGATGAAGTTGATCAACCTACAGATTTCAGAGTAATGTAGAAATCTCTACACAACGAATATCTGCAGTTTTAGTTGGCAACATGGATTGTTTCCCAAACTGCAGCACAAATTTCTTTTCTAGACTTACCCTAAATCTTTCTTTCTAAAATTCTAACGCATTCCCTCAGTTAACAGAAAAGGCCACTGCTCATTGTTCCATAAGCAATATTTCTTTTCCTCGAAGATTAGGTCTCCATTCAACCTTCTCCCTTTCCATCGATCATGAACGTCTTTCTTCTCTCTCTCTCCTGCGGGGCCAATTCCATGACTTTTCATCACTCTGCTTGCTCCTCTGTGGTTTCTTGCTCAAATGCCTGTAACCACCTTCTTGCTTCTTGCCAGGGTCTGTGTCTCATCCAAAAACTGTCCTGGGTCCATCCTATCTTTTTCATCCTTAGGTGACACACATGACAATCAACTATGCAAAAGTCTGTACTCCCATATAGATTTCTCCAAGGAAGCAAAACGACTTCTTGCTCTCGCACAGTGAACACTATAATTGTCATAGGTTTTATCAAATCC
Organism: Theropithecus gelada; assembly: GCF_003255815.1. Classification (NCBI taxonomy): domain Eukaryota; kingdom Metazoa; phylum Chordata; class Mammalia; order Primates; family Cercopithecidae; genus Theropithecus; species Theropithecus gelada. The sequence goes on along the minus strand of NC_037681.1, from coordinate 34,051,668 downwards.
ACAAGACGTCTGCAGATAGGTCCTTAGATAAACAGTTTATCACATCAGCTTGGTGCCTCGTAATGCAAAAATGCAGTGGTTTCCAGTGACAGTTTTTTGTGGTTTCCTAAAACTGTGGGCCTTCTCTAAATATTTTATTTCCTTTTAGGAAATGCAGAAATGTTGTTAAACCTAACTCAATTCTTTTAAAACTTTAGAGTCTTTGGCTTGTCAGCAGAACAAATAGACATGGCTCCAATGAGCCCTGCATATGAAATCACTAGCAGAATAATCCTACAGGATGTCAGCTTCTACGCTCCAATGACAAAGCACTTCAATAATAGTTTTCTACAGAGGTATATTTTACAATCCAATGAGCTAACAAATTCTAACCCACCAAGCTTAAAACAAGATGAAATAAAATAAAACATAAAATGTTCTTGTTCTGTGGAACTGGGAGTGACAATTTTTTGTAGCTTTTTTTAAAAATTGAATTTCAAATGGCTCTTCTCATATGTTTGGGTAAAAATAATTTCATACAAAGAATATGTATTAATAGTTGTGTGTTATTAAAAGGCGGTCCAAGTTATTATTTTCCCCTCATGGTATGAGAAGATTTTATTTAAAGCCTTTAGTAGGACAACGTAATGTTCAGTTCATCCCTTCTGCTGTCTTCACTTGTTTATTAATTAGCACGATCTTCTAACGTTTAGTAAGACAAAGCCTGCTGAACACTAGGAAGATGTATTTGGAAAAGAAATATAATAGCTGGTGAAAATCCTACCTCATAGCCAGCCTTCTCACTTTATCACTTTGAATCAAGACAGATTTGGGTATAAACCATCATCACTTGGTATTTGTGTGCAATGCTTCCTCATTAGCAACCAGAGACAGACTGAGGATATGGCTGATTAAGCTGTTTGTCCCATGTTGTGGCATCTTGGAGTAACACAGAAAGTGAGATATTTGAAGTTATATCAGAGAAAAATTATTTAACACTTGGGGCACCATGGCAGGACAAGCAAGTTATGTGACATGACACAGTTGTCCTCCTCAGAGGCTGTCCTGGAATTATTCAATTCCCATGTATATGGTACTCCTATCATATGTTAATCACTGCATGTAAAACAGACGTAGACTTTGTTGTCTCCTCCAAGACTTGTCTGTCAGGGCATATAAACACTAATTAAATAATCATGCGATGAATATTAAGTTAAAATCTGCGACACTTATTTTAAACAACCACAGCAATAGCAACAACAAAAGGGATCTGGGAAAAGCTTCCCTGAGATAATGCTTACTCTAAATATGTAACAAGGTGAAGACAAGTGAGAGCATTTTTGGTTTTGTTTGTTAGTATGCTTGTTTATTATTACACGATTATTTGATGAAGTTGTTTTCAAATAGTGTTCTATATTCACAGAAAATATGCTTACATTTCTTCACAGTTTTTTTAATAGAAAAGATTTACTATAAAAGTTACCTTTGTGGCAATCATTTTTTAATAATTACATCAAGGTTTCTAACTGCAAAGCAATTTTTTTATGCTTGTGGGTGTACAGATTTCCAGACTTCATGACAACATAAATATTTGCAGTAAGAATTTAAGTACACACATACATACACACACACATCTCATTTATCCATACTGAAATTTCTCATTAAATGTACAAATAAAAGAAAGCAAAGAGAGGAAAAGAACCAAATGATGTCTCAGAAGGCCAGTCATGTGTCACTAATCTAAAATAGGCTTGGATTCAAAAGCATATCTGTCATCCCAATCTGTACTCAAGTGACCTAGTGCCATCATCTTAATGGGGGTTATGAAGTATAATGTTCCTAGATAGCAAAGTATGTAACATTAATTCTTAATCTGTATTAGATTATTGGTTCAAAGGTCTTATAAATTCAGAAGAGGAGCTATTACTCCATATTTAATGTTCCATATTTAATGACCTATTACTCCATATTTAATTTTCCTCAAATAATATGCTAGGCTTACTTTTGGTAATTATGAAACTAGTAGCCCTAGATGGTTTGCAGGGATGCCTCCGTGCTCTTGCACCTCCTCCAGAACCTCAACCCTCTTCATTTGCCTCATTTTTCATTTTCATCACTTTTTCTTTTCTTCCTTCTTTTTTATTTTCTTCATATGCTATGTCCCTCCCCTTGCTAGAAGTTATATAATTTGTTCCATAAAGCTAAATCTATTAACTTGGTTCTAACAAATATAATTTCTTGGAACTTAAGAAAGAAGAAAGAAATTTACTTCTATCACTCTATGTTTGCAAATACATATTTTATAAATTATAGAATTTCCATTCATTTATTCTTACTACTTTATTTTTCATCATTGTATTGCTATGTTTCAAAAATTAAAAAGCCCAGTTTTTCCTATTAAAGCACTAGTTCCAAACATATATTTAATGAAATGCAGTTATAAATCTTTATAAAATCTTGAATATCTGCCTGTTCAGTTCTTTGAAAATCCAAATGCCTAATTAGTTTTGAAAGTGAATATAGAAATTGAAATAAGGGCTTGCTAGTACAACTCAAGCAGTGGTGATTATTTAACAATAGATAACTTCCATCTACTTCTAAAGTTAAAATGTTTGTTGATACTTTGACATTAACCCAAAGCAAAAAAAGGAATTTCCATTTAAAAAAATTAAATAGTCAAAGAAATAGATTATTAAATTGAATAAATATGCAAAAATGACTAATGTTTCAGAAGGTAATTAGAAGAAATATCCGGAAATTAATTACCTAATAAAAATAATTAATAAAAAATAAATGAATTCCTAGAATGTATTTTATAGAATTTGAAACATTAGAGTGAAAATAAGAAATGAAGGGACGGTATATAGTAGTAAAATTAAATGGAGGATAAGCACATAGGAACATGTGAGATCAGAGATTGGTTTACATATCAGCTGGTTAGAAAATAAATTTAGATCCAGGCTCTCTTGAGGTGGGAAGGAGGCAGCTATGTCAAGTAGTTTGGCCAGGTCCTCTCTAATCTTAGTTGTTAAATAAATCACTCTTCCTTTTGCTCTGTATTAGTCCATTTTCACACTGCCTTAAAGAAATACCTGAGACAGGGTAATTTATAAAGGGAAGAGGTTCAATTGACTCACAGTCCACATGGCTTGGGAGGCAGCAAGAAACTTACAACCATGGTGGAAGGTGAAAGGGGAAGCAAGCACTTTCTTCCCAAGGTGGAAGGAGAAAGGAGTGCAAGCAGTGGAAATGCCAGGTGCTTAGAAAATCATCAAATCTTGTGAGAACTCACTCAGTATCACGAGAACAGCATAGAAAAAACTTCCCCGTGATCCAATCACCCCACTCCCTCGACACATGGGGATTACGGATCCCTCCCATGACACGTGAGGATTACAATTCAAGATGAGATTTGGATGGGGACACAGAGTCAAACCATATCATCCTCCTTCTCTAGAGAGCTGAGCATAGTTTGCTCACATTCTTATAGTCCCTGGACCACAGTATTATTGGCGTTTTAAACTCAAGAATCAATGATCATAGGGTGCTGTCTTGTGCATTGCACAATGTATGGCAGAGAGTCCTGATCACTACCACTAGATGCCAATGGCAGTCCTGCCCCACTAGTTTTTATAATAAAAAAATCTCCAGACATTGGCAAACATTATCTGAGAATAAAAATTGTCCCCTACTTGCAAACCACTGGCTTAGATGTAATCTCCAGGTTGGGGCAGTCCCTAGGCTGTCAGACAGTCGTCAAAGTAGTGTGTCTTTTCATGTTCTTGGAGGCAACATGTTAAACTTTGGAAGTGATACATACGAGTGAGAGATCCTCAAGCTTAATCTTCATGGTAAATTTGCTTGTCAGTCCATACTACCTATACATCTGTAGTACAGTATGTTTAACAGTTTGAACACTTTAAGTATTTGTTTGTATGTCTGTAGGCTGACCACCAACACTCTGAATCCAGGGAATGTCTCTTTGCTTATCTCTGTTTGCTCAGCACTTCCAAAATGCCTGGCAAACATATGACCCTTGATAGGCATTTATGATAAAATCACAAAACAATTCCACTGAATTTCTAAATCAATTAGTGATAGCATCATGTGTTCTTCTAAAAAGAAAAGCATAGCTGATGAATTTTATCAAGGTAGAAGTCTACCCCTCAATGAATATGGTGAGAAATTTAAAAATAAATGAAGAATCCTATGGGAGAATTTTTCTCATACTAAGTCCATCATGTGTAGGTCTCCTTTCTCCTCTCACAGTTAGTGACTCACAACTTAGAACAAAATTTTGCGGCCGGGCGCGGTGGCTCAAGCCTGTAATCCCAGCACTTTGGGAGGCCGAGACGGGCGGATCACGAGGTCAGGAGATGGAGACCATCCTGGCTAACACGGTGAAACCCCGTCTCTATTAAGAAATACAAAAAACTAGCCGGGCGAGGTGGCGGGTGCCTGTAGTCCCAGCTACTCGGGAGGCTGAGGCTGGAGAATGGTGTGAACCCGGGAGGCGGAGCTTGCAGTGAGCTGAGATCCGGCCACTGCACTCCAGCCTGGGTGACAGAGTGAGACTCCGTCTCAAAAAAAAAAAAAGAAAAAAAAAAAAAAAAAGAAAAAAATTTTGCTTGTCATGTCCTATTATCTCATAGACTCCCAGTAGTGTGGCCTATCTCCACAACCCCAGTGCTGAAGCCACAACAAAGTCATCACCAAAGGTTGCCCTCTGTGCTCAGTACAGACACACATTGAATGCTCAGCAAAATCTTAATCATTTGATTGAAAACTTTTTTAGTACTTTGTTAAAGTAAATATGAGCTAGTCTATACAAAAATCCAAACTGTTTAGACTTTAGGTTTACTTAAATTACTCTGCCACAGCCCATGTAGTAATTTAAAATCTGAAAGAACTGAAGACAGATATATTTCATTATGCCAAAGTTTAGTTACTCCTGTTCATTCATTCTTTAATTTACTAACAAAGACTGTCTGTTCTTTTACTTAATGCAGAGCTCATAATCTAGTCGTCAAGGTTGCCATGGAAATACACAGATGTTATAAAACACATAAATGTTATGATAAAAATAAATGGACAAAGTCAGTACAGAATAATGGATAACAACATAGACTCTGTAGTCATACTGTCTGGGTTCATATAGCAGCCATGACACACACTACTAATGTGACTTTGGAAAACTGACTTATTCTCACTGGTGCCTCAATTTCTTCATCTGGAAAATGTCGGTAATGACAATGACAATCTCTAACCTCAGAGTTGTCACAATACAGATTTCTACATTGTTTATTTTTCTTTCAATATTTAAAACATTTTTCCTCCACACTGTCTTTGCTTGCATGGTTTATCACGAGAAGTCTGCTATAATACCGATGTTGGCTTCTCTGCGGACAAGAAGTGTTTTATGCCCTCTGGATTCTTTCAAGACGTTTTCCTTTGTCTTTGGGCTACACCTGGTTGAAGATGATTGTGTGTGAGTGTTTTGTGTGTGTGTTTCTCCTCAGTTTTCTAATGGGCCCCGGAAAAGTCATTCATTTTCTCTTTGTGTAGTTTTTCCTTGTAACTATGGAAATTCCAACTTCTACACTCTTTACAGGTCAAGACTGAAACTGGAAGTTAGAAACAGGTTTGAAAGGAGATCTTCTAGACTTCTCTTCATAATCCTTTTCCATAGTAAAGACAAAAGGAATGTTTTCAGTTTCCTCTGTCATATTTCAAAAAACAATACAAAAATATGTCATAAAGGAAACAAAATTCACATCTAGAACATAAGTCACTGCTATCTGCATTTTCTTTCTTTCTTTTTTTTTTTTTTGGAGACAGAGTCTCGCTGTGTCGCCCAGGCTGGAGTCTCACTCTGTCAGCCAGGCTGGAGTGTAGTGGCGCCATCTCGGCTCACTGCAAGCTCCGCCTCCTCGGTTCATGCCATTCTCCTGCGTTCATGCCATTCTCCTGCCTCAGCCTCCCAAGTAGCTGGGACTACAGGTGCCCGCCACCACGCCCGGCTAATTTTTTTTTTTTTTTTTTTTATTCTTGGTAGAGACAGAGTTTCACCGTGTTAGCCAGGATGGTCTCAATCTCCTGACCTCATGATCTGCCTGCCTCAGCCTCCCAAAGTGCTGGGATTACAGGTGTGAGCCACTGTGCCCAGCCAACCTGCATTATTCTTTTAGACTCATTATTTGAAGAACATGTTCCTTTTTTATCACTCAAAATTGTACAGGTAAAATACCTCCTTTTAAAAAAATTTACTGTTGAATGGTAGTCTAGATTTTCTATATTGCCTTTCTTTCCTATAGAATATGTAATTCTCTGTGTGTGTGTGTGTGTGTGTGTGTGTAACTTTACTAGTAAGTTCTTTGGAAGCAAATGTATTAACTCTTCCACCTTTAAAACAAAGTGTCTAACAGTGAGTTGCCTATGTAATGGGGCTTAGCAAAATTATTTGGAATAAACAAATGAATGAAGCATTAGTGTTATTTCCTTTTTAGTATCCATACACACAGGCCAATCTTGAAAAAAATGTGAATTCGTATATTAAATTTCCACCTATTAATTTACTTGTTTACACAGAAATACTCTCCTCTGGGTGCTTTTTGTGTCATTCTCTTAACTTTCCTTTCTACTCAAATGTATTTGATGTAGGTTTCAATTCTTCTGGTCCAATAAGCGATTCCGATGTCCTGATGTAGCCCCCTTTAGATTAAACTGGTCATCCATGAAATAATATATTTGGAACTAACTACTATCTTTAAAAAGAAATTTGCCTATTTGCAGGTAGTCTACACATCTCTGCATGTCAAGTCATGCCCTTTGTTGTCAAGTTCAAATACTCACATTGGCATATTTGAGAATGTACTCATAATCGTATAAATGCCAGAAGGAAGTAAAAGATTAAGCCTACTAAAAAGTACTTGTGAGAGAGATAGTAAAACCTTAGAAATTTGAAAGTCTGAGGCAAGTAGATAGAGCAGTTATCTCCCTATGCAATGGGGACTTCTGTCTCACAGAATTTATATTCAACTATGACCATTCAAGCACATTTTAGAGAAAAGCATATAAAAATCATCAATAGTAACCAAAAGAATGTTTATATGTTAGAAAATATTCTTTAGACAAATGTTCCCATTTTCAGAACTTTAATACTAAGAAAGCAATCGGGATTAATTCACATTTATGTGTAATTAAAGCCTTACTTCGACCAAATTGTTTTTTAATATACATAATTGGTCTTTGTAAATAGACATAGTTCAAGTTGCTATGTAAAAATAATTCCATATGTCTTCAGATGATATTCCTGAGCATTTGAGGTTATTCAATTTTTAATCTGTAGAAACTGTGAGCTAGTGCTTTAAGGATGCAATTACTATGGTCCAAGTAAAACACGAGAACAAATTTAGCAAGAATCAGAAATCTCTTTCTTGTTCTTAATGAATTACAATTACAAAATACAATCACTATGGTAGAGTGCCACAAATGGCAATGGACAATAAAATTATTTTTTTCCATCTTCATTGTTTTGTGCAACAGGATTCAATATATTTATATATATTTCAATATACAAAAGGTACAATTTCGAAAGCATAAAATTTTAAAGTCATGAATATTTCCAGCAGTAAATTCAGACATTACCTCCACCATATGCATTCCTGCTGCATTTTAATTAGCAAAAAAGGTTGCAATTAAGGCCACACATCTTATTAATTCTGTAAAGAAATGAAGTGCTCCTTTTTGATATCTCTCACAAGGAAGATTTGGAAATGTCAGAGACTGAGTTATAGGAAAAAGAACATTTCATGGCCTAGTAATTCAGGCAATACATGCCAAACAATCAGAAGGGGAGAAAGATAATTGAAGCAGGTAGGATAGAGGAAAGATTGCAAGATAAACATTATGTATGGAGGCATACTCCTCAGGTAATGAGCAGATAGATCTAATCTTTTGTAAAATGTAATATACAAATAGCCGTTTTCTAGAAATAGACAATACCTGCAGCTATAAAAGAACAAGTAACCAAGCATTTATTTTCTGTAGCTCTAACAATAAGCAGAAACTTATGAGGGTGAAAGAAATATTTTAGATTAAGAAAATGGTTCAATTTAGGCTTTCTCACACTGCAGATCAGCTCTCAATTATATGCACCGATGGAAGAGGAGACCTGATTCAGGCTACTGGAAATGGCAAGTATAGAAAAAGGACAATTACAGATGGTTTGGTAATGGAGGTAAGCCCTAAAAGCAACAAAGACCCAATGTCTGCTGACAATTATGTCATGAAAACTCACAAACTGGGGGCACTGTGTACTAATAGTTGCACACAATACACATCTTCTGTTAGGATGTGTGCTGTTGGTACAAGATTTGGAATTATTAGGCAAGGTAACAAACTCTTTTACTTTCTGATCATTAGTGTTTCCATCACTAAAATTGTCTCAATTGGTTATTATCAGGATTCAATGAAATACGTTGTGTGAAAACATTAGGAATCTATTTAAATTACAGGTTTTAAAATTGTACCACAAAGACAGATAGTTGGTTGTTTTTTAAACATTCTTTCCCAGTACGTGGCCCAACTGGCAAACAGGTTGACACTAAGTATTTTTTGAACAAACAAATACGTATTCTCATTAGTATTATTATAAACTATAAGATAAGTTTCTGATGAACTGTTGAATAAGAGGTATTTTTTCTTATGGCAATAGTAGAGAAAATAATTTTTGAGGAACCACGTAGAAATATAATTAGCAAAATCTAAAACTGTAAACTTTAGTTTATCAACTCTCCTTCAGACTTGTCAGTGATCCTCTTTGCTTGGTCAGCAGTATAATAATATTATGTGATGGTTAATGCTTTGAAAATTTCCTATATTATAGCTAAAATACTCCTATTTAGTGAAACCTAATACTATTTGAGTACATCATATTTCTATAAAATCATATTTATCATTTAAACCTCAGACAATCTGATAGATAGATAGAAACTATTATTATGCTCAGTGAAAAGATGAAGAAACAGAACTGAAATGAAGAAAGTTTTAAAACTTGTCCAAACATAGAACTAACAAGGAGTCCATCTGAGATTTATATTCTGCTGTGTGACTCTATGTCTTGACTTTTTCCTTAAAAATACTTAGTCTTTGGGTAAACTGAATACCTGATTATTGATTTTAGCATAAGAATAATACATAAAATATAATATTTATTATATGTAGGTATAAAATATATCTCATTTTTATAAAATATAATATATATAATATATGAAATAAGTATATATATTTGAAATATATTTATACATATATTTATTGATACTAATTTATAAATTTATATTTTATATAATATGTGAAATAAGCATTATATTTTATATAAGATATTATATTTATGTATAAAATAATAAAATTTATAAAATAACATTATATATTGTTTATTATCATTATATAGTATTTATACATTTGGTAGTATTATTCAATATATTTATTCTTTATAAAATAATATACGTAATATATAATGTTATATTTTATATATAAGATATATTTATAAAATTTGTAAAATAATATTTATTATTATATATTATTTATTATAATTATTATCCGATATTATATATTTATTATTATATATCATTAAATATAACAATATATGTATATTTATTATTTATAAAATAATACATAATATATTATGTATAATAAGTATTATATTTTATATAAGTAATATATAGTATATAAGGTATTATATTTTATATAAAATAAGATATATAATATGTATTTAAGATATATTATATATTATATACACATTATGTAAAAGATATATACATTATATAACATACAATGTATTATATAATAAGTATTATATTTTATATGAAATAAGACATATTTTATATCTCTTCTTATGCTAAAATCAATAATCAGGTTTACCCAAAGACTAAGTATTGTTAAGGAAAATGGCAAGACATAGAGTCACACAGCAGAATATGAATCTCAGACAGACTCCTTGTTAGTTCTCTTTGGACAAGTTTTAAAACTTTACTTATGGCCGGGCGCGGTGGCTCAAGCCTGTAATCCCAGCACTTTGGGAGGCCGAGACGGGTGGATCACGAGGTCAGAAGATCGAGACCATCCTGGCGAACACGGTGAAACCCCGTCTCTACTAAAAAATACAAAAAACTAGCCGGGCGAGATGGCGGGCGCCTGTAGTCCCAGTTACTTGGGAGGCTGAGGCAGGAGAATGGCGTAAACCCGGGAGGCGGAGCTTGCAGTGAGCTGAGATCCGGCCACTGCACTCCAGCCCGGGCGACAGAGCAAGACTCCGTCTCAAAAAAGAAAAAAAAAAATAAAAAAATAAAAAAAAATAAAAAATAAAACTTTACTTAATACTTATATACATTAATATGCATATATATCATATATATATTCTCAAGTGTATGTATATTCAACCTTGGTAGGCAGAACGTCTTAGGATTCCTGTTTTACAAAGTCATCCATTATAAACCCTAAGGATTTCACCTTTTTGTCGATTTCCATCCTTTTATTTGTGAAGCAAAATTAAGGGTAAGAAAAAGATATATGGATTGCTAATAAACATTGAGTCACCTCAGCCTTGATAGTCTATACTACTTGGGGGTTTAATATTCTTGTAAAATATCCAATGTTCAAAGCATATTTGGGAATTAATTTTAGGTTAGGTAGAAAACAACAGACAATGTTTGGAGTTTAAAAATTAGGAATGTGAAATGCACCCATGCTTGTCTCATTTCTACTTTTATTCCCAAATTCTATAGCAGTCTCCATATGTGAATATTTGATCAAAACATTTTTATTATATAATTAAATGAGAAAATTTGAAATATAATTTTCCTGAAGCATAGTAGAGATACAGAATACAATCCCCTTTCTCACCAACTTAATTTTGTTCAGTATTTGTGAAATTGTCTATAAAAATGTGTAATATTAGTCAATGGGATGGATATAAAATACAATAAAATCACTTACATAATTAGTATAGCAGGGGATTCAAACTGCATTTGTAGATATGTTTGCCTTCTAACCTTACCTTGTTATTTTTGTTTCAATAGGTAGAAACTGTGCTACACTAATCACTGTTATAGCTGAGTTTATACATGGCAAATAAATTAGAATATATGTAAAGTCCGTAACCGAATTAGCAGGGAAGCAATACAGCAGTTCGTAGCCCATTGAGAAAAGCAAATAAAATCATTGGACAAGAGCCTTCTAGGAAAAATCAGAGTGATTACATGAAAAGCACATGATGATGACAATGGTGATTAACCTGATAACTGCATAGATAAAAGGAGGATAATATTGCATAGTAAAATAAGCTATACTTTCACCTCTTTCCTATCTCTTGTTTCTGAAGTGAAGTTGGTGAATTTCCTAACAACCAAGGAGCAAACTTGGGACTGACAATGTACTGGGAATGTAGTGGTTGGGAATGAGGATTGAGGGAAGGGAGGATAGATGCTTTGATGAAAACCTTGCCTACTTCTTCACTTGTCAACCAGCCAAGTTCCTGTGCTCTCATGTATTAATCCGTTATCACGCTGCTATAAGGACATACCTGATACTGGATAATTTATAAAGGAAAGAGGTTTAATGGACTCACAGTTCCGCATGACTTGAGAGGTCTCATAATCATGGCAGAAGGTGAAGGAGGAACAAAGGCATGTCTTACATGGTAGCAGACAAAAGAGCATGTGCAGGGGAAAAGTCTTTTGTGAAACCATCAGATCTCGTGAGACTTATTCGCTATCATGAGAACAGCATAGGAAAAACCCAGCCCCATGATACAATTTCCTCCCACCAGGTTTCTCCCATGACACATGGGGATTATGGTAGCTGCAATTCAAGATGAGATTTGGTTGGGGACACAGCCAAACCATATCAATTCACAAGTTGGAATTTTAGCAACATAAGCCCTCACATCTCTCAACATTCTTTAAAAGCTAACTGCTTTATACATATTGATCGCATTAAACCTCAGAACACTACTGGGTAGGTAGCAGTAGTATTTCTGTTTTATAAAGCAAATCATAAGAATAATAATAAGTGGATTAAGAAAGCATAGGTTACTTTTCCTAGGTTTTAGAGCCTTCACTAGAATAGAGCTTCATGCGTAAAATCATGTACTTAGTCATGATAAAATAGTGACTCTCATCTACCAACTTGGCATGTAGTGTATGCCCATATCTGTTAATGACTTCTCTGTTTAAGTTGTGTCTCATTTGATGTGTGATTAAAAGTATAGACACAGGGCCCTCTTCACATTTCACATATCCTATGGAGTGCTGGCAGAAATGGAACATAATGTTGGTACTTAGCAAAGAGAAGTATTTTAAAAGAGGCAATACCTTAAAAAGGTGACCAATTAGTAAAAACATGAAAGACTGTGTCATTTCAGGCATTGCCTATTCATTAGAAAAATAAATATTCATGTTAATATAAACACCTTATTAATGATAATACAAAAACCTTAACTCCATTAGAAAAGAAATATATGATACTCAAGCTCTTATGGACTAGGAACTGGGTAAAGTGCTTTATATACATTATTTCATTTAGTCATGGCAATAAGCAGAATCACCTTTACCTCTGCTAAGATGCTGTCTTCGTGATTACCTGAGATATTTTCTTTCAATGCCTCTTGGGGTCCAAAAAAGATGATTTTAGCATTCTGGGGAAAGTGAAAGCAGAGTATCTCCTCTTCCTGGATAATGCTCACAAACTGTTTGATATTGCTGCTGTACTGTCAAGAGATAACTCCCCCTTATTGTATAGGAGGTCAGACTGAAGTGGCTGGAATGCAGAGTAATGAGACTAACATTCCGCGGCCACTGGCCAGCTACCTAAATCTTAAAACTTCTCTAGAAACCAGATGCAATTTCATGGCATTGATAAATAAATCACGGGTAAGATTATTTTATTTTGTATCTGTTAAAAAGTATAATAAAGAGCCATTGCCATTGCTTTTCTTAAGTAATAATGGTTAAGATGCTTTCATGTATCCACAGATCTAACCTATGACTCCATAAGGTATAACAAAATAGGCATTAAAAGTAATAACTTGAGATGAGTTAGATCTAATTATATTAATAATACTAAGATGGGAAGTAGTTAAAGGAAAAAAAGAAAAATTAAAGATAGCTAGATTAAGTTTTCTTAGCTTTAACTTGGTAGAGCTTGACCCTGGAACAATGGCCCATGACTCTGATGGTGATGACAGTTTATTGACTCGGGTATGATGTGCCCATCCTTTTCTGCTGTGCGAACGGCAGTCTCGGTGGTTAGCAGCACAAGGAAGGTTCCTTCACAGGCTGGCTCGAGTTTCCCCTATTTCCACCCTTTTGATGAGGACGTGGTTCTCAGGCTGGTGCTGTTTTACTGGGAATTCTAGGGGTGGTGTCTGTGCTAAAAGACTTTTAGTTTTGAGGGAAGGGAAAGTGGAAGAGAGACCAAGTATATAATTTTTAGTAAATTGAACTTTTGTTTTAAAAGTGGGGACATCAGCAGTGGACTTTACAGTCCCCAGTGCCTTCTTGCTGAGAGATTTCCTTTTTCTTAGTTTTACTTATGTTGTCTCTGAGGGACCCTTTGGGGCTCCTTGATGTAGTTGGAACAAGATTTCCTTTATAAGGGATTTGGATAACATTTTTTACCTTTTAATGTAGGTAAAAATCCACATTCTTATGCCTCCTTATAATCCTTTTACCAAAAGTATATTTTACTTTCCTTACACACCTTGCACATAAACTGTTTCTTCAATAGTTTTACATTCAGGAGGCCTAATTACTTTTAAATTATATAACATTTCTTGCATAAATTCCCTTTGATAATTTTTCATGACTTTCACAATCTTCGACATGCCTCAACTTTCTGACTTGTAAACAACCCTTCTTTAAACAACCAGTTAATTTATTTTAGGACAAGAATTTACCATATGACATTCTATTTATATAAATTCTCCCCCCCCCCCCCCCGCCTTTTTTTAAAGATGATAACCATTCTTTTCCAAAGCAAATTTCCTTCATGTTTGTGGACTAGACTGCCTAAGGCCATAAGATTAGAAGTGAGGATGAATACATGTTACACTGTTAACTTTTAGCAGATTTTACTTCTGTTGAAAACTTTGTAAGTTTGGGATTTTAATTATCCTTTGCAATTAATAAGACCTCATTTAGTCCAAATTAACTTAAAATTGGTATAGATGGTTCCTTCCTGGTTCTGTAAGTACTTTAAGGCTTGGCTGAGTGCAAACAGCCCACACATTTGAGCCGACCAATTATTAGGCAATTTTCCTAACTTCATTTCTGCAAGGGTTTCCCTATCAGTTACTGGATACCCATAGTGTCTTTTTCCCTCAGTCATCCAGGAGGAACCATCTATCATCCTGCCCTGAAGGGAGTCCCTCCTAGGTCTGGTCAGATCTCTGTATTGTCATTAATTAAGGTTTAGATCCCCTGTCAGAAAACCTGCTGAGTTAAGGGACTTACCAGTGGTTAATGTTAAATCATCTTTTTCTAACAGAATAGCCTCATACTTTAAGGTTCTTGAGTCAGTAAGCTACTTTTTTGCTTTTTTGACTTAGGATAGTTTTGACCTGTTGAGGTGTACTCACAATGGGGTTTCCTTTAAAAGTTATTTTTCTACTTTCTTCTGTTAGCAAAGCAGTTGTCACTACAGTTTGAATGCATTTGGGCCATCCGCAGGTTACTGGGTTAAGAATTTTTGATGGGAAGGTTATATGGGTTGTCTGTGGCCTCCGTGCTTTCAGGCTATGCCCTTGTTTATACTGACAACAAAGTGGAATGGCTGATTAAGGAGGGTAAAGCTAAGACAGGGGAAGTTAAAACTAATAGATGTTTTAACCTTTCCACCTATTGGATTTCTGGTAATTGCCAAATGAGGAGGGGGTTTTTGCCAGTCTTGCGTGAGCTTTCTGTATAAGGGTTTTGTTTTCAGGACGTAAGAGTCTATCCATAGATGACAGCATCTGACTAATATTAAAATTTTCTAAGTTTTTGTTTAGTCCCCAGCACAGGCAAGGATATGATGCCTTTAATCCGTTCAAGCTCAATTAGGCGTTTACCTTTGCTAATTAAATTACTTGTTCTAATATTTGACTAAATAAATCTGAAGACTCCATAAAGCCTTGGGGTAAGACTGTCTATTGGTATTGCTATTTTTGACTGGAGTGAGGGTCTTCACACTCAAAGGCAAATAGGTCCCAGCTGTCCTCTGCTAACGGACAAGCCCGGAAGGCATCTTTTAAATCTATTACCGTAATGATGGGGTGGGTAGTTTGGAGTATCTGATGAATAGCTCTAAGGTCTTGCACTCACTGGTGTGACCCATCTGGCTTCTTTACAGGCAGTATTGATTGGAGTGTTATAGGGTCACGGAGAAGACCTTCAGTTATCAATTATAGATTTTAAATTTACCCTGGCTTTTAAAGGAATAGGGTACATTGCTTTCTCTTTACCACTTCTATCTTTCTCTTTCTCTCTCTCTCTCTCTCTGATTCTCTCTCTCTCTCTCTCTTTGACTCCCTCTTTGTCTCTTTCTCTCTCTTCTAAGATTTTTTTTCTTTCTTTGAGTTTCCTGGTTTTACTCTTTCTTACCCTTTATATTGTCTGGAGAGTGGGGTTCTGTGTTCTTTATAGGTTTTGGCCCCCTGGGTACTTCGGCTGGTAGTGAGTAGGCTCTTGGGATGATTCCCAAGAGGCAAGTTTATAAAGAGGAGGACAACAGGGATAGGAGAAGGGTCTGGGACAGCAGCTGCTTTTTCTTGTTTTTGGGCCTTTCATTATCCTTCTAATATATTAACATATGCCCTAAAGGACTGTTAGAAGAACTCTGATCACCTTCACCTTTCCCAGAGTCATCTTTACTCCCTATCCTTGTTTTACCAGAAACGTTTCCCATGTTGGGTAGTGGTCAGGTTCAATCTCCTGAAATTAGTGGAAGGCTCAACCCCTCAAACTAGGGATGTCTTGCTTTGCCTGCCCTGGGAGGTTGACCTGTTTCCTCACTTTCCCCCTCTGAACGTCCCTCACACACTTCTCATTCATGTTGTCCTCTCTGGCTGCTCCCCAGAGGGAGAATTAGGCCCCTTTTAGCATGGGCATGCCAGTATAAATCCCACAGCAGAATCCACCCTAAGCCATATGAGGTAGCTACCAAACTGCAGAGAGGACCCACTCACTCTGTCCAGCAGTAGGACTTGTCACCATCCACACAAACAACACCACAAGCAGGATTGTCTGTGATCATTCATGCACACACACATTCAGCCCTCCAGAATCTGACCACCCAGGAAGTACTTTACTGGCTCCTGTGGCTTTTCCTTCCTTGTTCTGTGCACAGAATTGTTGCTGCAGTAAGTGAGAATCCTTTACCCCAGGTTGCTGGCCAGTTTCTTTCCATGTTGTTGAGAGTCTGGGTTTATTTGTCACACTGGGTGGGTCTTGATTCCTCACCCCTGAGGCCACCAAAAGAAGGTGGCGGGACCCATCCTCATGAGAGAGGACTAGAGACCACCACCAGAGGACAGTGAGTCCCCACACGGATTGCCACCAAAATTGTCAAAATTGTTCCATTTGCGAGGAGCACCCTTTCTGCAGAAAATAAAAATGGCCTTGTTGAGAAATACTTTGTCTCTGTGCTGACTTTTCTTTGTGGCACTCATTATCTATTTCTAACAGCAGGTTTGTCTAAGCATTCCCAGCTTGAATTTTCCCTTCAGCTTAGTGATTTTGGAGGCCCAAAATATTTTTCTTTCATAAATTACTCTCATTCATCAAAACAGAACACACAAACCAAGTTCATTTTGTTTTCGCTGGGTGTATAGTTTTACAACCTTCTGTGCCAAACACTGAAATGTTAAAATATCTAGCAAAGACAAACAGAAAATTCAGACAAAATGTATGCTGACAATTCTGAAGGCATTTCTATTTTTATTCTACCAATAATTGTAAAGCCAGCTTGTTTAGTAAAGTTATACTTAAGTCAGGTGAGCTTGAAAATTGCTTAGACTTATTTACTTAATATTTTAGCACTTTTTTACTTATAACCCAATTTGTGCTCACCACATATAACAATAAGTGTACATACAAATAAATACATTTAGACATGTATATGCAGTCATAAACAAAGATCCAATAACGTGGAACCTTAGCATGGGATAGCAACACAAGCTTCTTGCAGTTTTTACTTTGTTTGGCCCAATAGATAATCCAATGAAGGCTGTGAACCAAAATTACAGGTAAAGCAGTCTCCATGGCAGTTTGATTTTTAAAGGCCAAACCTCCCTTTTAAAGGCCACCTATGAAGGGGAAAATTTACATCTCAAAGTTACAGAACTTAGATCTAAACAAAAGCGTGGTTTGTTACATAAACTTTAAGCCATTGTCTTCCCCATAAAGTTCCTAGTGGTTTCAGTGCAGAGACAGAAATGCCCTTACAAATGGAAGATTTTCTTTAAAGATGTAAATTTCTTTTACAAACAGTTTAAAAGAATGATTTAGTTTGATAGGTAGTCTTTTAACTTGACTTGTTCCTTCATTAGATTACTAACTTTAGGGTAGAGCCCTTTAAGGAACACTATCAGGAAAGTTTTAGGACTAAAACATGCAAAGAGCCAAATAGTCCCCTGTTATAATAAACACTTATAAACAACACTGCTGTCTGCTACGTCTAACACTGTAGCTGTCACGACTAAAAGCCAGTATACACCAGGGTCAAGTCCTCTCACGATATATTTTCTCATAGCTCTGAAAAGCCAAAGCAATCAAGTAACATAATAACAAAGACAGCAGAGCCTTAGACCTAAGGGGATCTGCCTGCTTACAATGCTTGGGATTCCCTGAGGGAAAACACGTTCCTCTAAACAGCAGAGTCTTTGGCACCTTTCTGTTTTTCCAAAGGGATCCCAGGCTGTCAGAAATTTCCTTTTTTTTTTTTTTTTTTCATTTGTTCATTCTATTTTTTTTTTCTTTTTCTTTCTTTTTTTTTTTTTTATTACACTTTAAGTTCTAGGGTACATGTGGATAACGTGCAGGTTTGTTACATATGTATACTTGTGCCATGTTGGCATGCTGCAAAGAAATTTCCTTTTTTAAGGTTCCTCCTATGGCATCAAGGTGTTACAGGTAGTTAGACAGGTATGAGCAGGGCAGGAGAGGGCTCTTCCCCCACCCACCAAGAATGTCAAAAGATCATTGGGTATGGTTCAACGGTTATCACATCACCTCCCTAAAAATGTTAATTTGGCAGCTGGTATCAGTGAGATACAATCTCCTGATGGTCCACAGCTGCCACATTAAAGTGTTAATTAAATGTAGGCACCAGAGAGAGGCAACTTTCTGGGCATGTGCATTAAGAGACAAAATGGCACGAGTATGACCTTCGGGGAGTATACCACTGGAAAGGGAAGAAAGCCTCACATGGGCATGCATACAACTTCCAAAACACACGGCCCATGCTCACACCCAAAGCCTAAGAAGGGTGCTGTGCATGCCTGCAGCCCACCCTAAGCAAAGAATCATGAGAAAGGGGTGCAAGATGCCAGGAGTGGCTCAGCATGTAAAGTCATAAGATGAAGGTTAAATGCTGCACTTGATGTTCACAATGCCTGCTTGGGTGCCTTCCAAGTGTACCTTCCTTTCTTTCCTATTCTAAAGCTTTAGGCATCACGCTACCTGACTTCAAACTATACTACAAGGCTACAGTAACCAAAACAGCATGGTACTGGTACCAAAACAGAGATATAGACCAATGGAACAGAACAGAGTCCTCAGAAATAATACCACACATCTACAGCCATCTGATCTTTGACAAACCTGAGAGAAACAAGACATGGGGAAAGGATTCCCTATTTAATAAATGGTGCTGGGAAAATTGGCTAGCCATAAGTAGAAAGCTGAAACTGGATCCTTTCCTTACTCCTTATACGAAAATTAATTCAAGATGGATTAGAGACTTAAATGTTAGACCTAATACCATAAAAACCCTAGAGGAAAACCTAGGTAGTACCATTCAGGACATAGGCATGGGCAAAGACTTCATGTCTAAAACACCAAAAGCAACGGCAGCAAAAGCCAAAATTGACAAATGGGATCTCATTAAACTAAAGAGCTTCTGCACAGCAAAAGAAACTACCATCAGAGTGAACAGGCAACCTACAGAATGGGAGAAAATTTTTGCAATCTACTCATCTGACAAAGGGCTAATATCCAGAACCTACAAAGAACTCCAACAAATTTACAAGAAAAAAACAAACAACCCCATCAAAAAGTGGGCAAAGGATATGAACAGACATTTCTCAAAAGAAGACATTCATACAGCCAACAGACATATGAAAAAATGCTCATCATCACTGGCCATCAGAGAAATGCAAATCAAAACCACAATGAGATACCATCTCACACCAGTTAGAATGGCGATCATTCAAAAGTCAGGAAACAACAGGTGCTGGAGAGGATGTGGAGAAATAGGAACACTTTTACACTGTTGGTGGGATTGTAAACTAGTTCAACCATTATGGAAAACAGTATGGCGATTCCTCAAGGATCTAGAACTAGATGTACCATATGACCCAGCCATCCCATTACTGGGTATATACCCAAAGGATTATAAATTATGCTGCTATAAAGACACATGCACACGTATGTTTATTGCAGCACTATTCACAATAGCAAAGACTTGGAATCAACCCAAATGTCCATCAGTGACAGATTGGATTAAGAAAATGTGGCATATATACACCATGGAATACTATGCAGCCATAAAAAAGGATGAGTTTGTGTCCTTTGTAGGGACATGGATGCAGCTGGAATCCATCATTCTTAGCAAACTATCACAAGAACAGAAAACCAAACACCGCATGTTCTCACTCATAGGTGGGAACTGAACAATGAGATCACTTGGACTCGGGAAGGGGAACATCACACACCGGGGCCTATCATGGGGAGGGGGGCGGGGGGAGGGATTGCATTGGGAGTTATACCTGATGTAAATGACGAGTTGATGGGTGCAGCACACCAACAAGGCACAAGTATACATATGTAACAAACCTGCACGTTATGCACATGTACCCTACAACTTACAGTATAATAATAATAAATAAATTAAAAAAAAAAAAAAAAAAATAAACGTTTACTCCTACTCTGAAACTTGCTTCAGTCTCTGTGTTTTTCTGCCTTATGCTCCTCACTCAAATTCTTTCTTCTGAGGAGGCAAGAATTGAGGTTGCCGAAGACACATATGGATTCACCACCAGTAACTTGGTGACCTTCCATCCCTAACAAAGGGTTGTAAGAGGAAGGAGAGGCAGATAGAAGCAAATGGAGAAACAGAGAAGATTCAGTTGACTGAGATGTTGTACAGAGAAAGAAAAAGGGTCTTAAAAGAATACCTATGTATACATAAATAGCCCAAATGTCAGTTTTAACAAAGTTGACTTTTGTGTATAGCGTTTTTTAAGAATAACATTTTCCTAGTTGTAATTCCTACTCAAGCAATTTTATTCTGCTTCTGCTGCTACCTGGGTTCCAACACTGACCAAGCAGCCCACGGAAGCAGCCATCCACTGCAGTAGCTGCTGGCTGCCCTTCTTGCTGCATGTGCTGTCTCTCAGCTAACAATCACTGAGAACAGGAGTAAAGGTGACTATAACACTTCACATTTTCAGGGCATCTCCATACTCACCCACAAGCATTCGAAAGGTGAGCCATGCCATTCAACCTCGAAGTGGCTGCTACCCGGGATTTTGCCTAAAAATGCCTCAGGTGGTTGTGCGTTTCTTGGTCTCTCACTTTCTGGCTAGGGCTTGCCACATGTTTCACAGTTGGTGGGTCTATGGAATCGAGCTTCAGAGCCCAAGGAAGCTGACAGGGCAAAGAAAGAGGGTGATAAATCCAGTTTCTTAGAAAGGAACATTTAAAAGTGATTAACAAAGCGATGTGTATTTTGTTCAGCGATGAGATGAGATGGTGGATCCCTGCCTTTTTAAATTATTCTTCATGTTGGAAGCTTTATGTAGTGATTTGAGATCTTTCATGTTTTTTAATGTAGGCATTTAATTTTATAAAAATCCCACTAATCACTATTTTAATTGCATCCCATACATGTTGTTGTGTTGTATTTTTTTCTTTTCCACTAAGTACAAAATAAAATGAATTTCCTGGGCAATTTCCTCCTTGATCTAGTTATTATTTAGAAGTATACTGCTTAATTTACAAGTACTCAGGAAATGTCTAGATAACTCTCTGTTATTGGTTTCTAATTTAACTCCATGTGAACAGAGTATAAATTCAATTATTAAAAACTTGTTGCGCCGGGCATGGCGGCTGACATGGTTTGATTGCGTCCCCATGCAAATCTCATCTTGAATTGTAACCCCCACAATTTCCAGCTGTCATGCAAAGAATCTGGTGGGAGGTAATTGAATCGTGGGGGTGGATCTTTCCTGTGCTGTTCTCATGATAGTGAATAAGTCTCACAAGAGCTGATGGTTTTAAAAATAGGAATTTCCCTGCACAAGGTCTCTCTTTGCCTGCTGCCATTCATGAAAGACATGACTTGCTCCTGCTAGCCTTCTGCCATGATTGTGAGGCTTCCCCAGCCACGTGGAACTGTAAGTCCATTAAACCTTTTTTTTTTTTTTTTTTTTTTGTAAACTGCCTGGGTATATCTGCAAAACCCTATTTCTGAATAAGGATGTAGTCACAGGTACCCGGGGTCAGAACTCCAACATATACTTTGGGAGGACACATTTCAACCCATAACACACTAGAAACTTTAACCCAGAAATCAGTTATTTTAAAGTCTCTGTTGAGTAATTCCACCTATGTCATCTTTGAGTTTATGTCTTGAGAATACATCATTTTTGTGCTTGTTTACGTACATTGTCATTTTCAGTTAGGTAAAAGGTTTTGTATAAAAAAGAACAGTAGATACGGAGTCATATCCAGCTGAAAATGGGCACTTTTATTTCTCATCCAGTCATTAGTGTATGTATCATATTGGATCATTCTAGTCACCGGGTGAGTTGGGTCTGAGTTTTGTTTTTGCTATTGCAATTTATTTTCCCACACACTTCACACTTCTCCAGTGGCAGACTTTTGTTGCTTGTTATTCAGTGCTAGGCCTATGGTGTAGGCAGGAAATATTTCTCAATCCTCTTGGTCCACCCTCCGTTTGAGGTAAGACCTGAGCTTCTGGGTTCAAGACTGAGCCTTTTCAACTCCCTCATCCATTTTCTCATTATGGCCAATACAACCTCATGTCTGTGTGAGATCTTGAGCATGAGAAATTTTCCCACTCATCTCCCGGTTACAGGTGGCTTTCACTTTTACCCTTCTTCCAAAAATACAATGATCACTAACAACAGTAAAAACCCTGGTCTTCACTTGGTTCCCTGAGATAAAGAGAGACTTTTCTGACCTTGGGAAGCCAGAATGTTCTGCTTTTACTTCTTCAAAAGTGACTTTAGAAATCAAAAGTTTCGATGCCCTTTCTTTTGTGGTTGAAAGTCTTTTTAATGTGTGAGAGAAGAGCTTTAGGAAGTGGGTGGTGTTTGGGTATGTCTTGCATCAGCATCTGACACGTCTCATAAAACTGTGTCACTGAGAACAGCTCCTTTGGCCTTGGTCTAACCCCTACGCTTTTTTGTGAGTACCCAAAGAGGAACTTCTGAGGAAGTGTGTGCTCTGATTTCTGGACTTGTAATTATGTTAAATTGGTGTGCTATTGCACACTTGGCCTTCAGAAATTTGTAATAAATTCAGCTGATTTATTCTTACCCTTCTCTATGGGGGCTGCTTCTTCCTCCCATGCCTGGTAAAGGTGAAACAGTTCATATGTCTGCTCTCCATGGAGGTACGTGTTACTCTTTGAAATTCAGCCCCCTTTGTTGCCTTGTGACCTCAGCTCTTGGATAGGGTCAAAGAAATGTTTGATTTTGTAGATTAAATGGCTTTTCTCATTCTTAGCATGAAAGCAACATTCTTTTGCATCTTTCTACATCCTAATCACATACCGAACTCTCAGTCATTTTTAGGTCTGTGTTGCAATTCAAAGCAAAAGACAAATCTCATACTTGATTCTTTATTTTTCTTATTGTTTGTTTCACCCTACTGGAATAAAAATGCTTTGAGAGCAGGGGTTTCTGTCACTTTTATTTATTACTATAGTTCTTAGAACACTTAAGAGGGGAGTCTGCCATGAAGTCTGCTTCTCAATAAATGTTATTGAATGAATGAATATTTAATAAAATAGTTGAAAACATAAGTATGTTTTCACAGTTTGTACTCAAAAATATTTAATGTAAGTAATATTATTCCCATATTTTGGAAGAAAAAATGATTTCCAAATATATTAAATTCATTGACCTGCATAGCATAGTTTTACTTGGCAAAGAGAGAGGCAAAGTATTGTCAGAGAAGAACAAGAATATTTATGGAGGCAAAAATAGGCTTAAATCCTGACTTCTCTATGGACGATATTTGAGCAAATCACCTAAGTTTTCTCATCTTCAGTATTTTTCCCTTCTACAGAGGTTAATACTTTCTTGTTTAAAATGTTATATTAAATAATTAATGGAATCATTATTTAAAGCAAGTACCACATGGTAGGCACTAAATAAATGTTGTTATTTCAATTAGTCTTAATATTAGCATTATTTTCGTATTACTTTTCTTATTATCTGGATCTTGATTTTGTTGTTCTCTGATACAAAATTTTGGGCAGGTTTTACTTTATTATGTTGCATCTATTGAGAAAATAATGACATTTTTGTTTTTAGTTTTGTTTATATGATGAATCGCATTAATTAATTTGCATAGCTTGAACCAACCTTGCATCCCAGAGATAAAGCCTACTTGACTATGGTCAAATAGTTTTTTTGATGTGCTGCTGAATTCAGTTTGCTAGATTTTTGTTGAGAATTTTTGCATCAGTGTTCATCAAGGATATTGGCCTGAAGTTTTCTATTTTTGTTGCATCTCTGCCAGGTTTTGGTATCAGGATGATGCTGGCCTCACAGAATAAGTTAGAGAGGAGCCCTTCCGCCTAAATATTTTAAAATAGTTTTGGCAGGAATGGTACTGTCTCTTCTTTATACATCTGGTAGAATTCAGCTGTGAATCCATCTGGTCCTGAGCTTTTTTTGGTGGATAGTCTTTGTATTATGATTCAGTTTTGGAACTCATTATTAGTCTGTTCAGGGATTCAATTTCTTCCTGATTCAGTCTTGGGAGCTTATATGAGTCCAGGAATTTATTAATTTTTTCTAGATTTTCAGTTTGTGTGCATAGAGATGTCCATAGTAGTCTCTAGGGAGTTTTTTGTCTTCCTGTGGGATCAGTGGTAACATCCCCTTTGTCATTTCTAATTATGTTTATTTGGATCTTCTCCATTTTTTCTTTATTGGCATTGATGCTATCTTTCTGGCATTTTGTTGGAGTTAGAATACATGTATTTTAAATTTTTATTGTAACCTGCCCATCACTTTCCAAATGAAAAAGTGGTTGAAATTCAAAATTTTAAATATGAGAGATTGGTGAAAAACAAAATAAGCACTTACAGAAGGTTTTTAGTTTAACACTCAATGAATAATTTTGAGAAAAAAGTTTTGAAATAGAAGTTTTTATTAAAAAATAGTCGATAAAACACAAATACCATTGAGGAGAGTGTCAGGGATTATAATGATAATGATATGATAAATGAATCAGGATGAATCTTCTAGGCCATATTACTTGGGACTTTATTAGCAAGAATAGGAGTGTGGAAATGATTTAAACAGAATAACAAATTTATATATCTTAAATTTATTTCTCACAGCAGAATAGAGTGGTGTAAGAGTAAAGTCATAAATACTTTATTCAAATTCAAATGTTCTGTTATTGTACGTTGTTTGAGACATAGTGCTTTTGTATGTCCAGGGAGTAGCATGACAGCCAAAGGGGGTTGATGGGAACAAAAGCACCATCATGAAAGTTGCAATAGCAAGTCAACTACTAATGCAATAATGATCACACTGACTCAAGAATGAAACCAACTTTCTGTGTCAAGTATAAGTTCTGGATTCCTTAAGCAAATGGTCCAACATGTATCATTTTACTCATTTTTGAAAGAAATGATAGCTGTTTTTGTGTCATTTTAAGAAAACAGATTATTTTTCTCTCAGTGCAAATGTCATGATAAAGACAAGAAATTTTGAATGAACACATCTTGATGATAAAATACATTTTTCTTTTAAGAAATAGAATTCTGTAGGGCTTTACTTTGTGTGTTTAAGAAAACATTCTGAAGCATTATGTTCTAACATACTGGTTAACATCTACTTTTCAAAGTTCATTAATCAAAGAAATTCAGGCTGAATATGAGTGTTTTCTTTTCTTATTTTAAAAAAATTAGAGATAACTGGGACTATTTTGAAGGCTAGAAAGACATTATAGCTGGAAATCATCTCAATGTCATGAAGAAAAACATTTATTTCATAGTTGAAAAATCTAAGGCCTAAATTAAAAAATGCTATAACCAAAGTCACGCAATGATTACCTTCATTGGCTAGGTTTTATCATATTGCCTTGACTGCTAATTAATTGTGCTTTAAATTATAGCTCAAAACTTTTCATTGAATTTTTCACAAATGATATTGTTACATTGATTATGTAGCAATAAAAACATTATTTCATCTAATAGCTTAGAATTTCAACTAATTACTTTTTATGTTTTCAGATAACTTAATGATTTACATGTTATTTTTTCAGAAGAAAAGTTTACATGCAGAACAAACGACACTGACATTCAATGAAACCCAATTTTAGTAAGACATACACACTTTCTTCAATGAACTCATTATCTAGTAGTGAGGCAGACACTAAGAAATTTATATGTATATTTTAATAATTGAAATAATAGAATGATAGAAATAAAAGGCTTTTTGAGCAGCAATTTGATTGTGCAGCTGAAAAGAAAACATGATATGTATGACATGCTTTAAAACTGTAGTATAAGATGCTTAATACAGGGTTTTCTGAAGAAACGCTGCAATGAGAAATTTTTAGTAACAAACTGTACATAGAATAACATCATTATTACAGAGAATATCTACTACCAGTTTGGACCCTAATTTAGAAATGACTTTGACTCCAAATGGTTTGAATACAAGTCTTTCCAATAGAGAGACAACATGAATGTAAAATATTTAAAGAACTCTCAAAACTCAGGAGTACAAAACAAATTGGCAATTACACTCATAAAAAGATACTCAATGTTATCAACAAGTATAAAAATGAAAAATAAAACCATAATGGAAATTCACTGCATATCTATTAGAACTGCTAAAATGGTGGGGTAGGGCTCCTGTCAAAGCCCTCTTTGGGGCTATGGAAATGCAGACATGGCACCATTAACTGAAGCAGCCCAAGGAATCGACTAGTGAAGGAGTCATCTCTCGCCCCCCATCTCCCCTCCCCAGGGCACTGCTGCATATGCTCTGTAATACTAATACAAAAGAGGCATGCCCTGATTAAGAGTCTATCAGCCAACCCCTACTCTTAAAGATCATCTACTGGATTGGAGTCTGAATTATACTACCAAACAAAAATAAATTCCTTCAACACACGAAGTCCATGAAACCCAATGCAGGAAATTATCTACAACTAAGGAACCCATACAGAGCCTTGGCCCTCTGAAAGCACACAGAAACAAAGGCAATCTACTATACACACCGTACACCACAGTCGAATTCTCAATGGGAAAAAAAACCCTAAGAAGCCCCATTTAAACAAAAGCAATTTCCAAAAAAAAGAAAAAAAAAAGAACAAAAACCACTAGTGACCTCCAATGAAACAGATTCAGCAATTCAAAAAGCCAGAGTGTTTCTTTATCTTCAAATAATTGCACTAATCTCCCAGCTATGGATTCTAACCAGATTGAAAAGCCTGAAATGACAGACCTACAATTCAGAATCTGGGTGGCAAAACACAATGAAATTCAAGAGAAAATAGAAATCCAATCCAAGGAAGACAGAAAAATGCTCCAAGACATGAAAGATGACACAGTCATAATAAAAGAAAAAGCAAACTGAACTTACAGAATTAAAAAGTCACTATAGAAATTTCAAAATACAGTTGGAAATCTTAATCACAACAGACTAAATTAAGCTGAGGAAAGAATTTCAGAGCTTAAAGAATGGTGTTTTGAATCAACCCAATCAGATGAAAAGAAAAAAAAAATTTAAAAAATCTGCAAAGACTCGAGAATATGGGATTATGTAAAGAAACAAAATCTATGAATCACTGACATTTTTGAGACAGAATAAGAGAGAGTAAGCAAATTGAAAAACATATGTGAAGATATAATCCACAAAAAATTTCCTAAGTTCTCTAGACCAGTTGACACAGAAATTCAAGAAATTCAGAGAACCGCTGTATGATACTATGCAAGATGACCATTACCAAAATACGTAGTCATCAGACTTTCTAAGGTCAATGAAAAAGAAAATATCTTAAAGGCAGCTGGACAAAAGGGTCACATCACTAGCACATGGATTTACATCAGGCAAACAGTGGACAGATCAGCAGAAATTTTACAAGACAGAATAGATTAGGACCTATTTTTCACACTCTAAAAGAAAGTGAATTCTAAACAAGAATTTCATATTCCACCAAACTAAGCTTCATGAGGAAAAGAGCAATAAAATATTTTCTGGGCGCACAATTGCTAAGATTTTTTTTGACACTAGACTAACCTCACAAGATTCAGGGAGTTCTGAACATGAAAACCAAAGAACAATACCTTCTATTACAAAAAACACACATAAGTACATAGGCCCAGGCCGTATAAAGCAACTGTACATTCAAGACTACAAAGCAACTAACAATTCCACAAAAGACTCAAAACTTCACATATCAATATTAACCTTAAAGATAAACAGTCTAAACACCCCCACTTAACAGACATAGAATAGTAAGTTGGATAAAAAACAAGATGCAAAATTCTGCTGTCCTCAAGTGACCCATGTCACATGTAATGACACACATAAGCTCAAAGTACAGGATGGAATAAGATCTTTCAGGCAAATGGAAAACAATAGAGAGCAAGACAGCTATTCTTATAGCAGATAAAACACACTTTAAGTCAGCAAGAGTAAAAACGGACAAAGAAGAGCATTACATAATGATAAAAGGTTCAATTCATCAAGAAGACTTAACAATCTTACATATATATGCACCCAACATTGGAGCAACCAGATTCATAAAATAAGTATTTCCAGACCTATGAAAAGACTTTAAAAGCCCCACAATAATTGTGGGGGACTTCACAATCTTATTGAAGGTGTTAGACAGATCATCAGAGCAGAAAAACTAACAAAAAATTCTGGACTCAATGTTGTCATTTGACCAATTAGGCCTAATAGACCTCTACAGAATAATCCATCCAACAATCACAGCAAATATGTTCTTCTCACATGCACACAGAACACACTCTAAGATCGATGAAATGCATGGCCATAAAGCAAGTCTCAATAAATTAAAAAATATCAAAATCATACAAAGCATATTCTTAGACTAAAGTGAAATAAAAAATAGAAATCAATAACAAGAGGATGTCTCAAAACCACACAATGACATGAAAAGTAAACAACTTGCTCCTGAATGACTTTTAGAAAAACAACTAAATTAAGGCAGAAATCAAAACAACATCCTTTGAAATAATTTTAAAAAGAAACAAAACAAAACGAAATCCCTGGCATGCAAGAAAAGCAGTGTTAAGAGGAAAGTTTATAGTGCTAAACACCTACATCAAGAAGACAGATCTCAAATAAAGAATCTAACATTGCACCTGTGGAACTAGAAAAATAAGAACAAACTAATTTCAAAGCTAGCACAATAAATGACAAATAAAATCAGAGCAGAATTGAGTGAAATTAAGACCCATGAATCTATACACAGAATCAATGATACCCAAAGCTGGTTATTTGAAAAAATAACAAAGGGCAGTAGATTGCTAGCCAGATCAATAAAGAAAAAAGAGATAATCCAAATAATTACAACTGGAAATGATGAAGATTTTCTATTCAATGCCATGGAAATACAGAATATCCTCAGACACTAATATGAACACTTTTATGAACACAAACTAGAAAATCTAGAGGAAATATATGAATTCCTGGAATTATACAATCTCCTAAGATTGAATCGGGAAGAAATTGAAACTCTGAACCGAATAATGAGTTCCAAAATTGAGTCAGTAATAAAAACCCTACTAAACACACACAAAAAGCTCCATACCACATGGATTCACAGCCAAATTCTACCGGACATACAAAGAAGAGCTGATACCAATTCTATTGAAACTATTCCAAAAAAATCAAAGAGAAGAGACTCTTCTCTAACACATTTTACAAAGCCACCATCACCCTGATACCAAAACCTGGCAAAGTTACAATGATGAAAGAAAACTACAGGAAAATATTCCAGATGAACATATATTGAAAAATTCTCAACAATATAGTAGCAAACTGAGTTCAGCAGTATATAAAAAAGCTAATTGACCACAATCAAGTAGACTTTTTTCCTGGGACGCTTTCTTGGCTCAAAATATGCAAATCAATGGATGTAATTCACCACAAAAATAGAGATAAAAGGAAAAAACCACATGATCATCTCAACAGACACAGGAAAAGCTTTCAATAAAATCCAGTATCCCTTCATGATAAAAATCCTCAACAAACTAGGCATTGCAGTAACATACTTCAAAATAATAAAAGTCATGTATGTCAGATCCACGGCCAACATCATACCAAATGGGCAAAAGCTGGAAGCATTACCTTAAGATCTGGAAAAAGACAAGAACGCCCACTCTCACTGCTCCTATTCAAGATAGGACTGGAAGCCCCGAAATAAATGAAAGGCATTGAAGTAGAAAAAGAATAAATCAAATTATCTCTCCACTGATGATATGATTCTATTCCTGAAAACCTCCAATGACTTCATCAGGCTTCTAGACCTGATAAACGATTTCAGTAAAGTTTCAGGACAAAAACCACATACAAAAATCAGTAGCATTCCTATATATCAATAACATTCAAGTTGAGAGCCAGATCAAGAACACAATCCCATTTACAATAGCCACAGCAATAAAATATAATACCTAGGAATATATTTAACCAAGGAGATGAAAGAGCTCTACAAGTAGAACTACAAAACATGACTGAAAGAAATCAGTGATGACACAAACAAATGAAAAAAAATTCATCCTCATGGATTGTGAAAATCAATTATCATTAAAATGTTCATAATGCCCCAAGCAATCTCTGTTTTCAATATCATTTCTACCAAACTACCAATATCATTCTCCACAGAATTAGAAAAAAAAGTATTCTAAATTTCATTTGAAGTCAAAACAGGGCCCAAATAGCCACAGTAATCCTAAGCAAAAAGAATCCAAGGCACCACATTATTTTACTTGAAACTATACTACAAGGCTGTAGTAACCAAACAGCATGGTACTCGTACAAAAAACAGACACAAAGATCAATGTAACAGGACACAGAACCCAGAAATAAAGTCACACACCTACCACCAACTGATTTTCACAAAAGTCGACAAAAAAAGGGATGTAGAAAGGATTTACTATTTAATAGGTGGTGTTGGAATAACTGGCTAACCATATGCAGAAGAATGAAATCAGACCTTACCCATCGTCATAAACAAAAATTAAATCAAGATAGATTAAAGAATTAAAGTAAGACCTCGAACTATAAAAATCCCAGAATGAAACCTAGGAAATACTCCTCTGGACATCTGCCTTGACAAAGAATTTATGACTAAGTTCTCAAAAGCAATTGCAAAAAAAATGACAAGTGGAACCTAATTAAACTAAAGAGACTCTGCACAGCAAAAGAAACTATCAACAGAGTAAACGGAAAAAAACACAGAATGGGAGAAATATT
The DNA here is from genome assembly GCF_003255815.1 of Theropithecus gelada. Lineage (NCBI taxonomy): Eukaryota > Metazoa > Chordata > Mammalia > Primates > Cercopithecidae > Theropithecus > Theropithecus gelada. The sequence goes on along the minus strand of NC_037681.1, from coordinate 34,020,707 downwards.
GACAAACTATGTATCTGATAAAGCTCTAACATCCAGAATCTATAAGGAACTTACATCAACAAGCCAAAAACAAATAACCCTGTTAAACAGTGGGCAAAGGGCATGAATAGACACTTCTCAAAAGAAGACATATGAGTAGCCAACAGACATAAGAACAAATGCTCATCATCACTAATCATCAGAGAAATTCAAATGAAAACCAGAATGAGACACCGTCTCACATCCGTCAGAATAGCTATTACTAAAGAGTCTAAAAACAACAGATGTTGGCAAGGCTGGAGAGAAAATGGAACACTTATACACTGTTGGTAGTAATGTAAATTAGCTCTGTCACTGTGGAAAGCAGTTTGGAAATTTTTTTAAGAATTAAAAATAGAACAACGATTTACCCAGCCACCCCATTATTTAGTGTATGTATACCTAAAGGAAAATAATTTTTTCTACCAAAAAGATGCATAAATTCTCATGCTCATCATGTCACTCTTCAAAATAGTGAAGACATGAATCAACCTAAATGGCCATGAACAGTGGATTGAATAAGGAAAATGTGGTACCTATGAAATACTACACAGCCATAAAAAGAATGAAATCACGTCTTTTGTAGTAACACTGATGAAGGCCGTTATACTAAGGGAATCATTTTGACTTCAAAAGGCAGCTTGAGGGAACATTTTCTGCTGGTGTAATTCTTCTGTATCCTGATTGTAATGGTGGTTACAAAATCTATACATAACTTAGATTCATAGAACTATATACCAAAAATATATATTTAATTGTATATAAATTTAATAATAATAACAAGAAATGACATTATTATAATAATACACCACAAATTCAATGACTATATTGGAAATATGTGGACTCCAAGTGCTGGAGAGAATGTACAGGAAGTGGAACTCTTCTATTTTCTGATGTAAATTACTTTGGAAAATAGTTTTACATCTTTTTATTATTTTTTTTTTTTCAGACAGGATCTTACTCATCACCCAAGATGGAGTGCAGTGCTGTGATCTTGATCACGGCTCACTGCAGTCTTGAGCTCCCTAGGCTGAGGCGATCCTCCCACCTGTCTCCTGAGAAATAGGGACTACAGGTGTGAGCTAACACATCTGGCTAATTTTTGTATTTTTTGTAGAGATGAAGTTTTGCCATGTTGCCCAGGCTGGTTTCAAACTCCTGGACTCAAGTGATTTGACCGCCTCAGAATCCCAAATTTCTAGGATTACAGGATGAGGCACCACTTCCGGCCTTACATCCATTTATAGTAAACACAAGCCAACACTATGACCCAACATTTTACTCCTAGATTATATAGTTAAGTGTGTGTATGTCAATCAAAAGCATACGTTAGAGTGTTCATAGCAGCTTCTCATAATTCCAAAATGTGGAAACAACTTTAAAAACTAGTACATAAAGAACGTTTAAATGAGGTGCGATAACATAATAGAGTTCTATAGAAAAATAAAAGTAAACTACCGATAACACACAACAACATTGCTGAACCTCACAGATATGTTGAATGAAAGAACAGAAACACAAAGAGAATATTTATATAATTCACTATGTATCTCAGTGACAGAAAACACTAATCTCTGATAATAAAAAATGAGAACAGGAATTACCTCTGGAAGGTACTGGGTGAGCTGGAACAGGAGGAGTCATTTTTTGTTGATGGAAACATTCTATATCTCAGTGTGAGTAGTGGTTAAATGGTTACCAACATATAAATTTCACTGAGTTTCATGTTTAAGATTTGTATACTACATATATGCTATATTCAATTTTACAGTAAAACTTTTTTAAAATGAGATAAAAAGAAAGGATTTTTTAAAAAGAAACAAAGGAAAAGGAAAAGAAAGGAGAAAAATTAAAAACTTTCAGGTATCCCTTTCTATTGAGTTCTAATTATCTAAATGCTGATGCTAAAGTAGATAAACTTGGTAAGCCTCCTTCTGCTTTGAAAATATTCTTTTTCTGGCTTATCTTCGTATGCTATTTATTCCACATAGATATTTAATTATTCCACAACCTCAGTTATTAGTCACATGAATATATAAAAAAGTATGCCAATCAGACAATTTAGTGCTAAGTGACCTTCCTGAGCAGCTAGAGTCCTGAATACAGTTCGCACCATCCTTGCATTGCATCTGGCAACCTACAGAGTAATCAGATAGTTGCTTGTATAGCAACTATAGTTGCATGTGCACTTTATCATTGTATTTTATTTCATCCGCTTGACTTATTAAACATAGCAATCCTAGTTATCTGGTAGTCACGGACCCAAAAGAGGAAAATACAATGAACACAGCAATCCTGGTTACCTAGCAGTCATGGACCCAAAAGAGGAAAATACAATGACTGAGGGAATTTGTTATTCTCTATCTTTATCTGGTAAAGCCTGTGATTGTTAACTCATTATTTCCACCAGCTTCTTCTAAGATCTCTGTTGTATTGTATGGTACAAGCTGGGGACAATATAAGCTTTTCTTTTTGCTTCCTCTTGTAAGAGTCACTAAGGTGAGATTTGAAATTTGGAGAGAAGACAACACAATTCTGTTGATTAATTTTCAGGCATATACACGATCAGAGGACTCAGGCAGGGAGCTAAGCAGTTTCTAAAGCAATGCCTGAGAATCACCAATTTTGGTGCTTAATGGAACATAGACACTGGCATCTGTGACCTTTGCTTCCCTAGACTTCCCTAGAGCCAAAGCAGGAACACTTCACCTAAGTAAGGGAAGTCTTCCTAGAAGAAAGGACATTTAAGTTGACAAATAGAATTGGCATCAGTTTAATAAAGTTGGAAACGGAAACACTACTGGGGTCCTCTAGAAGATAAATATATCTAATCTCTTCCCAAACAATACCAATAGATTAATTTAGAAATATCCTCACACATATGAGAAATATTCTGTAATAACACACAAGCCTGTATATTTCAAAAATAATTCTTTCACAAGGAAGAAATGTATTTAAGACTGGAATCAATCTTGGATCCATTTGCACCATGCCCATATTGCACTAATACATTTAGGCACTCTGACAGGTAGAATACATCTTGGCCTTTCAATAGGATGTAGTTTTACATTAATCTGTATTGAAAGGTGCTAACAACTTATTTAGTTATTACTAGCTACTGTGGCTTGAGTATCAACTCCCTGCCTGTTACTGTGTTTGGCATTTTGTGTTTGTTATTGGATCTAATGTTCCCCTCAAAACTGTCCTATAATAAGGCACCTATTTCACCAAGAAACATAAAGTTGTAGGGAACTATACCACTTGCCAGTGGGATGCATCTACTGTATGCCAAACAGGGGAATGATTCTACCTCCGAATGCAGGACTCGCATTATTTTCTCTACTATACAATGGCTCCAAAGACTAAAAGGCACTTTTCTGGATCTCCTATAACTGATGCAAATCAGTTGTATTTATCTTTTGGAATCCTGGGAATTAGACTACATTTATTATTTTATAGGAAGTAATATTTGTTGAGGACATGTCATGTACTAGGTCTTTTGTTAGTTGTCTTAAAAATAAGGTATCATTTTATTTTTAAGCCTTCTGAGTAAATAGTTTACCTTTACTGCAGAGAATAATTAGAAACTCAAAGAGATACAAGTTCATAGAGTTAATGTAAGAGTGGGACTTTGGATTTGAACTTGGTCTGGTTTGGTATTAAACCTCTATGTTTTTTGCAACTGTCCAATAAGTGTGACCTCTAACAGAAAATTCTAAGAGATATATTAACAGTTAAAGGTATTTAAATAAAAGTAAATTTCTCAGTGACAGTAGATTTAATTCCATGTGTTAAAGAAACTGAAGATTCATTCTGGCAAGCTGCGGAGATAATACACAAAGTTGGGCTGTGAGCTATAAATTAACATTCACTAGAAATTAAATATAGGTGTTACAGCAGAGATAGGAAACTAGGTTAACAGACTAGAGTTTGAGGGATGAATAGTTGGTGCCAAATAGGATGCTTATCTAGCTGAAATCTTTACAAGCAAGCTGCCTTAGTGTATGAGCCACTATGTGGTTTTATGAAACAACAACAGATCTTTGGCTGGAAAAAGTTATCCTGGTGTCTGGACCTGAAGAGCAGATTCCATTGTCGAAAGACCAAAAACATCTGCATTTTCTATAAAAGAGGGAAATATAATAATACAAAGAAAAGGCATTTTTTGTTCATAGACATTTTTCTAGCTGGAAGGCAACTGTAAAATCACTAAGATAATGTTAGTGTATACAAGTAAAAGTGGACAGCAAGAGAAGATTTACATATCTAAGCCCACAGAGCTTATTAGGTGTAATAACTTAAGTTTCCTTTTCGGAGCCCAGTGATTTCCTACAGCCCACACATTAGTGTGGTTTGGGGGTGAACCTCGATGATACTCTTTCCAAGAAATAGTTATTGATTTTTTACACACAAAGGCATGGTGCTACACAATGAGAGTACATTTTCCACTCAGGCCACAAAAGAAGTGAGTCTCTCATTGGATAATATTTATAAGCCTTTTCTTATTTCCACTGCTTGAGCAATATACTGATCATGACAGAGACAAATGCAATCTGTAAAAGACACATAGGTGCACTGAAAAGCCTTGCAGTTCGGAGAGAAAGAGATTGATTAACAACTGCAGAGGATATTGTACGAAACTAAAGCATAATGTGGAATTCAATTAAAGGTTTTTGTTAATTAAAGATTGTTGCTGAAGCAAGTGAATAAACGAATACCAAAATATACTGAATAGGCCGGGCGCGGTGGCTCAAGCCTGTAATCCCAGCACTTCGGGAGGCCTCCGAGACGGGCGGATCACGAGGTCAGGAGATCGAGACCATCCTGGCTAAGACGGTGAAACCCCGTCTCTATTAAAAAATACAAAAAATTAACCGGGAGAGGTGGCGGGCGCCTGTAGTCCCAGCTACTCGGGAGGCTGAGGCAGGAGAATGGCGTGAACCCGGGAGGCGGAGCTTGCAGTGAGTTGAGATCCGGCCACAGCACTCCAGCCTGGGGGACAGAGCGAGACTCCGTCTCAAAAAAAAAAAAATAATAATAATAAGAGTACTGAAGAAAAAATGTCACATTCTCACCCACGTGCTGGAGACTACAAACAGACCAAAATAAAAGTTTGGGAATTTGAAAGACAAATTAACAGGATTAGCCTAGAAGAAAACAATTCTTGCACAAATGTAATTACACATTTATTATGGAGTTAGGAAAAAAATGATATCAAAATGTGCTTGTCTTAATTTAGGGTTATAAAAAATGGACAGAAAAAAGAACTTGCATACAGATAATTTTCAGGGAGATGATCTATGGAATAACAGATTTTAGAGCATGAGACAGAAAAAGAGGAAAAGCTAACTTAAGGTCTATTATTGCTATTTCATCAGTAGGCAGCATGACACTTCTGACAATCATAAAGGATGCTTTTTAGATTGTTCACCTAAAAAGCTAACGCCTTTTCCCACTGTCTGCAGTAACTATTAGTTAAAGGTTGCCTTGAGGATGATAAGCTCCTGCCTTTCCAGATGAAATTGCCACTGAAGAAGACCGGGCAACAGAATGCAGAAAGTTGGGCGGGGTTGATGCGAGGTGAGTCACTGGCAGCAGGAAATGAGTCTGAGCTCCTCATAACAGTTCACACAACAGCTGTGGCTGCATCTGAGGTGGGCTGAGAGGGCTTGTCATAGGCACCAGAGGTATCTACTACAGCACTGTACTTCCCATATAATTTGTTGTAAGCCATTTTTATTGAAGACACTCTTCTTTTTTATGCCTCTAATTAAGAGAATGTACCCATCCAGGCTGTAAGTTCATTCCCATTTACCTGTGTGTGGGTCCCATTTACACTTCATAAGAGAGTCTAATCGCCAGCCATGCTGAAGTCAGAAAAGCAGCTAGCCCCTGCCATTTACTCCCTCATCTGCCTGATTATTTAATGCTTTCTGAATGCTTCCTGATTGATTGAATTGGTATTTTGCTTCGTGTTGCACTTCTTCCACATGATTCCAAACTATTTATTCCACATGCTGACGGAGATGATGACTTATTCATGAGTCACACGGTGATCATCTGATTATTTGTTTAAATTGTAATACTGAGCAAGACAATTTCAGTGATCATTTGCTTTAAAAATAAAAAATATTCTAGCACATTATTAATGAACTTTTAGATAATGAGAGTAAAAGGAAAAATGAATTTTATAATAAAGAGATAATGAGTTAGTTTTTGGATATGCTGTTTGTTAAACAGATAGCAGAAAAAATTAATATGCAAAATAAAACTATCCCTAAAGCTAGAGATCTAGATTTGGGAATTATTGATATTAGATGACTAGAAGATGAATTCCCATATATAAAATTGAGAAATAAAACAGATGAAGATAGATTTCTTGCAGATGCATACAGAAGGCAGAAGAAGAGTAAGAGAGACAAGAAATAGGGTCACGATTTTTTTAAAAATTTGCATGTATGTTTTAGGAAGCAGAGAAAAGAAAGATTTAATTAAAGTGTTGAGTATTGGTTGTAAATTTGAAATCAAGAAGTGACAAAGGACTCTATATTTAGTGATGTGTCATTTTTCCTCTCATGAGTGCTTTTGGTGAACTGATGGCAAAGTTTATTTGCTGCAGAAGGGCTAGAAAGGGAGTACAATCTGAGGACATGGTGAGAAGCTTGAAACTGAAACCCATAATTTTTAGTGTCTCCTATTATCATGAGTAGATTTTTAATTTAGCATAGTTTCATTTTCATAGAATTTTAAAGACCTTTTCTAGTGAGAAAGAAACAATGGAAACAGAGAAATTGAATCCATTACAGGAAGGCAATCATTGATACATAAATTGATGGAGGAGAAGGTAATCACATAAAAGTAGCCATATAATGTTCCCTTTTCGAAAAGGTGTGAGACAGATACAGTGAAAATACAAACTGTCCATAAATCAACTGAGGGGAAGTTGTAGATATAACTGATGATCCTAGTACTCACAGGTAGAACATAAAAAGCGTAAGTTCACTTGTTAGGGGGAAGTGCTGTTTTGGTACTTGAGAAGAGTAAAATAAAAAATGAAACTGTACATGATAGTACATATTTATGGGATAACAGTGAGGTTCTGTTTATATGCCTGGTAGTAGACAAAGGATTTAGGATTTCTGTGGATTATGAGTGTCTCAGAAAGTCAGGATGGGATGCTAACCATTGCTTTACCACTAGCCAAATAACCTACAAGTCAGTTAACATCTCCCCATCTTAATGTATCTTTTTCTATTTTTTTTTTTATGCTGACCAAAAAGCTTTTTAGATGTAAAAGTGATAATAATATGATGAAAATGAAGAGTGACAAATCCAGTAAGATTCACAGAGCAATTAACCCTTGACAGCTGTGTAGGGTGGCTGGCTAAATATAAACACCTACACACCAGGATGGCCTGTCTCCCTTGAGACAAAAGATTGGACAGAGAAGAGAGTCTTAATGGTCATAGTGGCAGGACGCAGACAAATGCCTAGGCAGATAGGGGCAGGTTCCCAAAGAAACCCCACCTTCAAGCCAAAAACAGCCTGAAGGCTGAAACACCCAACTGTTCATTCTGGATGAAAAATGTGACACAGAGTGCGAACTTCTTTCCTGTTTTCTTGCCCTTTCCTGCTTGGTTCTTTCTGAATAATGCTTTTTAATGAATCAAATGTTTCCTTTACCCATATTACCACAGCCCACCCCTCCCCTATTCTGTGCCTCTAAAAACCTCAGATTCAGTCACCCTGGGGGAGAAATCACCCAACTGTGGGAGTGGAAGACTATCCCATGTCCCCTCTGCTGAAAGCTATTCTGTCACTCAATAAAATTATTCTCTGCCCTCCTTACTCTTTGAGTCAGAATATCCTCATTCTTCTTGGATATGAGACAAGAGCTTGGGACATACTGAATGTGCGTATAGAAAAGGCTATAACATCGTGGCCCTCTGCCCTCTGCTGGAGGAGGGCAGAAGCCCAATGTGACAGAAACACTGGCAGGGCCTCACCTGCCTTGATGCCTTGGGCCGAGGTACAGCAAGGGAGTTTCTGACTAGGTGTTTCTGGCTGGCAAAAGTGGTGGAGAAGAGTCCTGTGTCATTTTCTGGGAGATCATCTGGGATTCCTGAAGGGTGAGTAAATGTGGACCTACACTCTTCACTTTTTTCTGAGGCTTCTTGTCCTCACACTTTTTACTAAAGACATACGAAGGACCAAACCTCTGATTAGCTAGTTAAGAGTGAATGGCACTACTACAGAGGACAGGATGCGGGAGAGGACACTGCCACCACCATCCTCTTCACTCTTAGGGGTTGGGAGTGCCAGTTTCAGTATAATCTGGTCTTTTTTATGGCATTCTCCTTCTTCCTTTTAGGACTATCACGGCACCTATATTTTCTTTGACAATGTTGGGGTGTTGTTGGACCCTCCCCTTGAATGCATATATCTCTATAACTACCCAGTTATAGGCATCGAAATATGTAATTCAGAACAGTCATCAAAAATGTAATTCAGAACAGTGCAGTTTTCATCTATTCTCGGAAGCAGGGAGGAGTCAGTAATTAAAAGTTGTTTGTTTTTTTTTCCTGTTGAAGGAACCAATTTGCATGAGAGCAAGAGACTTTTTCCACAGGCATCTTCCCCTCCCTGCATTTAAACTGTTTTTACTTCTTTTCTCCACAATGCCAGGAATTAATACAGCCCTGTGAATATGAAAGCTTTGCTATGTTTCTTTTTTTTTTTTTTCTTTTTGGAAGGCATGTTCCTAGGCCAGGTCCCAAATTCTCAGGGACTCCCTGTTCTCTCCCTTGTTTGAGGAGGATTCAGCTCCACAGCTTCACCTTAGCTTTTGGCTTATGATAAGAAAGCAGTGAAGGAGCAGCGCTCCTGGCTGCAGACTGCAGTCTGGCGAGGGCCACCTGGGATTTGTCTGAATGAGTTCATTCACCCTCCTGCGGTTTTTTTTTTTTTTTTTCATCCCAAACTCAATTCCAAGCTTCCAGTTGAAGCCCTAGAAAGGAAAACTGGATTTGAGGGATCCAGAGGCAGATGACAGCAGAAGTCAAGGGGCACAGTGCACATAAGTATGACTAATTCCAGCTGATTAGTGTCCCCCCACCCCCGCCCCATTTCATGGATGGAGATCATGCTCGTATACATGGCATAGATGAGATCTAGGGAACTCAAAGGTTACTGACTGTGGGGAGGACAGGCCAGTGCATAGGTGAGTGCGGATGAATCCTACCCTGTTGGACTCCCTGTGATATGGGTGAAAACCACATTGGCACCCACAAGCGGTAACTGCCGAGGTTGCCAGGACTCAGAAATATAAGTATGGAAGAAAAAACGGGTACACTTTTTTTGTCTCTCTCTCTCTCACACATACTCTGTGTATTCAACGGGAAGAGAAACAAACTAAGCGACCTATTTTTCCCCTGTTTCCAGATGGGTAACCAACCATCATCAGTCTGTATTTCTCTTGAGTGCATCCTGAATCACTGGGACTCCTGTGGAAAAAAAACGTGCCCAATTTTTCTGTTTCCTCCTCTGTCCTCTCTTTGTGGATGAGTAATTGTGTGTCCACACCACGGGACCCTCCCCTTGAATGCATTCCTCAAACTGAGAAAAATTTAATTTCCCCACACCTTAAACCATTTGGTTTAAAAATGAATCAGGAAGAAATTACAGATCTAACTAAGCAAATCTCTTGAGGAGGGACAACTTTTACAGTATGCAAATAAAACCTCTTTGTCTGTTCTCCCTTCACGGGACTCCAGGGTCAAAAGGGCTCCATAGATCAAGGGAAGGAAACCCAGCAGCCTGACATGCTGGCAAAAGAGTAAAAGCTCTTACCAGTCAGACTTCTGGCCTCTCTCTCTCTCTGTGCAAACTGGTCATAGGTGTGGTAAAAAAATCACTGTTTACATCCTCTGTAAAGTTTTGATTAATGGAAATAAGAGTTTGTGAGCTAGTCTTATGCAATAGCTAATTTGGTGTGATTTATGTGTCTTTATGGTTCTCTCAGAAAGAGGGGTACCTTAGGATAGAGTGCGGGCCTAGGACCCCATAAGCTCACTGTTGAAGCCGGCCTAACAAACTGGTTAGTAAAAACTTTGCTACAGCTCTCTGAAGAAACAAACAAACAAACTGGATGTGGTCTCCACCTTGTTTCCATCCTTGGGAGCTTGACCTTGTAACCATGTGGCAGTCCTTTCTTTCGGTCTCTGCCATTTTATAATGACAGCCTGGGTTCAACCCTGGCTTAGGAAATGACTATTTTCTGGTTAATAACTGTGTGACATTTGCTGATTCTCTTCCCTTCCATGAATGACTTCTAGATTCCTTTCTTAAATCTTTCTTTCTCTGAGCTACCATTGAAGATTCTAGATATTATAAAAACTCCTTATCACCTCCTTGAAAAATACCTCATACACTCGCACTTAAGTCACAACTATAGGTAACACTTGTTGGTTTCACCTGTGAGGTTACTTTTGGTAAAGTTCAAAAGCGAGAAATATTAGTCACTTGGTGGGGCTAAAGTAATGTAATAAGGGATTTTAAATAATTTTTTAAAAGAGTGCCATGTTTAAAAGTCAGCTTAATTAAAAATGGATATCTAGGCTGTCAGTATATTTAAAGGATCTTTATGGTTTTTTTTTTTTATTTTCTTGGATCTTGTTTTGCTGGAAAAAAGGTTTTTTTTTCTCTCAGTCAGCTGAATTATCTTTATTCACTTTTAATGTATACACGAGAGGTCCTAACATAACTTCTGATAGCTTGGGACTCCTTGGAAGAAACAAAGAAGGCACCAGAGACCCAATTTTGTAAAAAATTATCTGTTTTCCTCGTGGAACCCCAAGAATTAGAAGTGGATAGATCCCTCTAAAAATCTGTTTTTGTCTTCCAGCTATACCTGCTTATTAAACCCTAAAAACTGAATGTTTTCCTAGCCCTGTTTCTTGAAAGGCTCCACAATGAGGCCAATAATTTAATTAAGAGATTGGCAAATAAATCGTACAACTACTGGATCTTCTTCTGTCTGTCTGCATATATGTTTTATGTGTGTGATGTTTATATATAAAAGAGCTCTAAGCAATTGGCGTAGAGAAAAATAAGTGCTTAGAACAAATATTTTTAAATAAAAAGCAAGCTGTAATGTCTTTCAGTTCACATGATTTTACTATTTGAAAAATAAAAACAATTTTAAAGATTATTGGTAAAATACAAATGTTTTCAAAATGTGAACATGTGGTCTAAATCATGTTCAGATATTAGGTTTGCTAAATGCTTTAAACTAACAAACTGCTTCTTTGGCTTTTGAAAATTGTTCAGTTTGCCTCCTTTACAGTTTGGTAAGGCCTGAGGACATATGAAACTAACCACATCTCCAACTATGCTGGAAAAAGTCAGACCTTATGTGCACCTAGTATATAATTAAAATACCTTACCAGGTTTTACATTAAAATTAAAAATCACTAAGAGTTACCATTATTACATGTAATTGTTATACTGAGACTACTGAAAATAGATTTACATTCAAGGTATATAAGGAAAGTAAAATGTGTTTTTAGTAAAAGATTATGAAAAGGCATGAGAATGTAAATTTTTGCCTAGTTAGAGGGTTAAAGGATTGTCTTAAATTAGATAAGATAAAGTTGAAGGTTTAAACAAGTTATGAAACATTTGTAAAATTTAATCTTAGAAAAGAAATCCTGTGTGTGAACATATTGACAAAATTCAAAAGAGTATTATATGGTTTTTCTGTAAACTGAGCATTGAAATGAAAACACAAGGTTTTCTTAAGGCATTGATCTGCTCTTTAACAAAAATTTGTAAAGGATTATAAAAGGTTTATAGGAATCTCACCTCGTAGTCAAACTGATTAAGATTGAATAGTATTATCTACAAGGTTTCATTTAAAAATTGGGGTTAAGATTGATAGTAGACTAATGCAAGGGTGAAATTTGGCTTTCTCTCCCTTGAACAAGATTTTCATGTAATAGTAAAGGATAATGAATGATTTTTGTTTGCCTTGTGAATGACCTACCGAAAAAGAAGATAACAAGAAACAAATTGTTTGGAAAGTTAAGTCTTCCATCTTAATGAGTAAAGGTTTTTGCCTGTTTTAACATATTTGAGTCATATTTTGGCTAAATGAATAACTTAAGGTAATCTGGAGTTATATTTAATAACATGAAGTGTTTTAAATCTGTAGCATACTTAACAGGCTTCGCCAAATCAAACTTCAGCTTCAAAAGTTTTTTTTTTTTCTGACCCCTAACTTTTGAATGCTACAGAGGGCCCCTGGAGCATCCAAAAGAGACGTGAACAGGGCTATTTCACATGCTTAGTTACATGGGATTGCCAAAATAAAAATAAGGTTTAATCTTCTTCCAGCTATATTTTAGTGAATAATGTTAGTATGTTTCAAAATTGTATGGCATTTATAAAATTCTGATATCCAAGTATATGCTACCAATCATAATCAAGCTTGTAATGTTAAGTTATTGTAAACCACAGATATAACCAAATTTCTTTGTCAATCATGTTTTTGACTGTAACTCCTCTGGACATTTTGTAACTCACAGAAAATTGCTGTCTTGCTTTGATCCTTTACAAAAGATGGTTTATAATCAGCTGTAGGACTTCGGCAGGTACTCTCAAATGCAAGTTTCTGATAACTTTGGATATTGTGATAACGGAATAGAGGAAAAATATACAGGACTCATGAAGAGCTGCAATGTTCATGAATATCAAGCAGAGAAAAAGTAAGTGGGATTAATTAAATAGAAAACTGTAGTAATCCTTTTTAACTTTTTCTTAAAACATTGCTGAACCTTGTTTTATTTTTCAGAATCGTCTAATAATCTAGTTTGTCTCTTCTTGCCTTCAGGCCATCAAACTCCAAATGGTCATGCAACTGGAGCCTCATATTATGGCTGCCATTTACCAGAGACCCTTAGATAGGCATATGAGAGAGATCTGACTGCCCTCTTTCCAAAACAACTCACCTGTCAGCAGAAAGCAGTTAAGAGTGATCACCATCCTTTTCCTAAGGGCAGTGTACCTCTTGATAGGGGAAAATTAATAGTGGCAGGAGGCAGACAAATGCCTAGGCAGATAGGGGCATTTCCCTGATAAAACCCTACCTTCAAGCCAAAAACAGCCTGACTGAAAGACCAGACTGCTGGTTCCTCATGAAAAACATGACCTGGAGTGAGAAATTCTGTTTCTGTTTTCCTGCCATTTCCCAATTGGTTATTTCTCAGTAATGCTTTTTAACCAATTGAATATTGCTTTTTCCAAGACTACCTATGGCCTGCCCCACCCCCATCCTGTGCCCATAAAAACTCCAGACTCAGACACCCTGGGGGAGAAACCACCTGACTTCAGGGGTGGGGGACCACACTTGTGTCCCCTCTCCCCTGAGAGCTGTTCGTTGTTCAATAAAATTATTCTTCACCCACGTCACTCTTTGTTCATTAGCATATCCTCATTCTTCTTGGATGTGAGACAAGAGCTCAGGACCCACTGAACTTGTGTACAGTGAAGGCTGTAACATCGTGCCCTCTGCCCTCCACTGGCAGATGGTAGCCACCCCATGTTACAGAAATGTTGGCAGGGCTGAGCCAGCCCCATAGCACAGGCCAAGGTTAGGCCAGGGTATTGTCAGTTAGGTGTTTCCAGTTGGTGAAAGTGATTAAGATAAGTCCTGCATCAATGACAGATTAGATACTGTCTGTTCTATGTATCTCACATGCAAGGAGCTCTGTAAGATAAATTTTTATGTTATTGTCTACAGAAAAGCAACCCTCTACTGTGAATATACATAGAAAAGTGTCCTCACTGTGACACATCATGGGTGGACCAGGAAATCATCATCTTTAATGTGAACATTGGAGTCTATAGATATGTAAGTTTACACATTTTGTTCCTGGTCAAATTAATCAGTCAAAAAGTTTGAAGATTGTGATATTCATAATTAAGATTTTACAATTAAAATCAGTGTGAAATTTCCTAAGAGAAATCGTAAGATATAATGGGAAAAATGCAAAGATATTTTGAGGAAAACACCAGGCAATATTAAATTTCTAGTGTCTATGATTTTTCCCTAGAAAAAGCATGTTATAAATGATCCATTCATATTATCAGTTTGAATCATTTCCTTTAGTTTAGATTGACGGTTTCCTTTTCTCACAACCCCAATCCTAATACTTTTGAATAGAGGCAATTTGTAAAGACATGCCCTGAGGAAAGTTATATTAATGCACCATGCTTTCCTAGTATTTAAATCAAAAACAGCCTTCTATTATTTGACAGAAAAGGTAATGAATAAAATAACAGCAGGATGAAAGAAACACTTTCTAGTGAGGATATAGCTATTGATAACACAGAAATAACTTCGTATCTTTGACAGTCAATATGGTTCACAGTTAAAAATCTTATAAATGTATTTTGTGGGATTAGAGATGAAAGAACTGATTCAGTTCCTACTTTGCTGAGCTGTTTTTGTTTTATTCAGCTTTATTGACTTCTTTTTCCTACACCTTCTCCCCTAGATTATTTCTTTCAGCCCTCAAGAATCAGCTCCAGTGTCATTTTCATTCTGAACGCTTCCTATTCCTCCCCAGGTTGTATTGGTTCCTCTTAAATTTGTGCTCTCACATCACATAATATTTCTTGTACTGCATTTGTATTAGCCAATATCAAGTTAGGAAAATATACACAATGCTACTTCTTTCAAATGGGAAATTGAATACCAGGAACTAGTTTTAATGTGCTGAAAGAACTGGATGAGCAATAGAAGGTTAAGCTCTCTCACCAGCTGGTGGCTGATTCAAATCTAATGATTAACCAATCAGCTGAATGGGAGATCAAGTAAAAATGTATCATAAGCCAAGAAAGTATTACCTCAAAAAAGATTGCCCAAAGGGACTAAACTAAGTTAAGGCAAAAATACCAATGGCTTCACTTTACAAAATGGAAACTCTACCCTTAGCACAGTAGTCATTAGCATACTTGAGTCTTCCTCCTCTGAGTGTTCCATCTCAGAGATATTAACATATTTAGACAGAATATCCAACATAATTAACATAGAATAGAGTGGTGTGAGTTATTAAGAAAAATATTCTAATGTGTATGAGCTTTAGAATTAGAAAGGTTGGTTAGTTTGCTCTATTCTTTAAACTCAAATGAGGAAATACAATTTGTGTCTCAGAATTGCTGATAAGATTGGAGAACATAAATTCAAATAGTATATAGTGTGTGCTCAGTCACTGAAAGCTACTCTTTATATTACTATTTTTCATTAAAACTCTCTGTTTCCTTTTGCTCTGATTCTGTCTTTAGAAATTCACATTTAGGATGAGTCATTTGCTTTCTGGATATGTTGATTCTGATCAACTATAGCCATACATGTAATTATTTTCACACACAGATTATCTTTTGATTCCTTCTTATTTGGATCACCTTCAAGCTATAACCAATATTTCTGAGTGAACTGAGAACCTACCCTTCTTTTTGGTTGGCCCTGCTTGATGACCAAATCTAGGGTATGATGAATTCACCTAATTAACCTACCTTACACACAAATGGTGACAAATCTGTCTGCTTCTTTTACTTTGCAGGCATCATCACCCCATTTATTCTTAATTTGACAAGTTGCTCCCTTTTTTAAAAATTCAAATTTCATCAGTATCCAAGATTTCTTTCACATGACAGTGATATTTTTTGTTCTCAGAGCATGCCCATAGGGTGAGTAACATTGGCTTTGATTAATAGAAATAGAGACAGAAATTTTATTTTTAAAGAGTAAGTAGCTTTTTAAAAGTATAACAAAATGTATTTTTGCAAAATATCATTTACCAACAGTTAATTTAAAATAAATAAAAATACTTCAAAACATCCTGCACAAAAAGAGCATACAAATTATATTTACTTAATAACAATTTTAGATATAAAAATCCTTTTTATTTAAGAACTTACTACACTAAAATGTTCAAAACCAAAGAACAAAAACATTAAGTAAATTGAAACACTCTTTGCAAAGATTATAACAGTGAAGAAATTATGACAGCAAAAGAGATCTGACCTATCTGACTTCATCTTGCCTTTAACCTCCAAGCTGTCCTTATTCATTCTTGGGTGTAGGTTGAATTAACTTTGAGAAGAACTTAGTCTATAGTTTAACATTGACACAAAGATGATAACATTCCCTCCCCCAAAGGAACCCCACTTTACTTGAGGACCAGATCATCTCTGTAAAACTAACAAATTATCCACAAGACTAGAAATTATGGCTCAGGAGTCATGCAGCCAGAGGCCACAGATTCCTCATCTCCCTAATTACTCCTGCAGATAACATTACTGTTTTAAAGCCTAGGATTTATCTTCGAGATATTTTTCAGACCCTGTATTCTGATGGATCAGCCAGCACCACCCAGACTAATAAACTAGTTCCTCTTGTCTTGTAGTCCCCACCCAGAAACTGACTCAGTGCAGGAGAATAGCTTTGACTCCCTATAATTTCATCTCCAGCCCAACCAACTGGCATTCCATGTTCCCTGGAGTCTCTCCTGCCAAACTATCTCAAAAAAACCCTATCCTCTGAGTTTTCGGAAAGGCTGACTTGAGTAATAATAAAATTTTGGTCTCTCTTTTAGCCAGTGGATTAAACTGTTTCTCTATTGCAATTGCCCTGTCTTGATAAATCAGCTCTATCTGGGCAGCAGACAAGGAGAAACCATTGGACAGTTACAAAACCGCTTAATGGTGTATGATACCATAATTTTATTTCTGTAACACTGCAGGCAGATTTTTGTGCTAGGAAAAAAAGGAATAAAAATGCAGATTAGAACATAAATAAAAGCAATGGGTGTTCATCAATTTCAGGTTAACTAAAACTTAACTTTGTACGGACTGGATGCCTTTAAGCATCAATTGTGTTGATAAAAACTTTATTACATATTATTAATACTTTTTACTTCAGCAAAAATGCTTTTCTTTGATATTTCAGAATCCTGTTGTACATTTGTCAAATTTATAAACACCTGATTAACTTTTCAAATTTAACTATCAATGTCACCCTTCAGATGTGGTTTTCATTAAAATTCCTTATAACATATTTTACCCCAATGAACCTAGGACCTAGAATAGGGAAGACACTAAAATCTACTTAGATAATTGGTCTTAGAGATACTTTATTCAGAAAGTGATTATTGAATGCCTAGTATATTCCTAGCTTTGTCTAGATAAAGCAAAACAGATATAACTCCTCTCTTTGGGAGCTCCACATTGTAGTAAAAAGCTTGAGTACTGCTTCTGAATCACTTATGAGCATTCATTTCATTTTACAATATGAGTATAGATGTCTATTTCCTCTATGAGAGTAAATAAAACCTTTCTTTATGCACATCATTCTTTGGAGTCTCATATGACAAATTTTATTTTATATTTTATTTTATTTTATTTTATTTATCTTGAGATGGAGTCTCTCTCTGTTGCCCAGGCTGGAGTGCAGTGACTTCATCTTGGCTCACTGCAACCTCTGTCTCTGGGATTCCAGTGATTCTCCTGCCTCAGCCTCCCAAGTAGCTGGGATTACAGGTACCTGCCACCACACCCAGCTAATTTTTATATTTTTAGTAGAGACAGGGTTTCACCATGTTGGCCAGGCTGGTCTCGAACTCCTGACCTCAAGTGATCTGTCCACCTTGGCCTCTCAAAGTGCTGGGATTACAGGAGTGAACCACTGTGCCCCTCTTGGAAAAAGTTTTAAATATAAAATAATTTGACAAGGCCTAAATTCTGATGTATTTAGTTCCTATTTTCTATTATGACAATGTCAAGTGTTCATTTTTGCGTCTCAGTTTTCCCAGTATACCTTCTGCAATTTTGTAATCTGGTTGGCTTTTTCTGTGACACTTTGCTACAGTGCTCTGTTCCCCTTTACTGTTTTTTGTCCTTTGCTACTTCCTCCTTACTAAAAAGCTAATCATCAAGGACTTTCCTACCTTTCTTTTTCTGGTTCATATGTACTTTGATTGATTAATCTTAACACTTCCTTAAACACTGAGTTTTTAATAAGTAAATGAATATCTTTTGCATTTATTTCAGTTTTGTTATGAAAATCAGATCTTCTTTGCAACAATACTCTCTTATTGAATACCATATAGAACTCCTCAAAAAGCTGATGGTTTCTGTTTTAAAAGTGGTAATAAAATACATTGATAAATCCATACTTTCACCAGAATGGATCTAATATGTTATCAATTATCACCACTGAAATCATTGAAATCTGCAAGATCATAGTTAAAAGTATTTGATGTGGTGTGCCAATTTATAATCTAAGGATCAAACTTTAAAAATCAATTTCTTGCATGTTGATGATAAATTAAATTTTATATAAACACATGGAGCTTATAACTTAAAAAAACTAAATAATAAAAATGAAGATATTTAAGTATTCATTGATGTGCCTGTTACCTTCAATGTAAACTATATATAATTAAGAATTTAGCTATTTATGTGTCTTGCAAATCAGATGCTATTAAAAAACTGTTGTCTATAAACCACATTATTCTTAACTCAGTAATAAGTTAATGATAACAAATAATTCAGGTTCAGAAATTTTTTACTAAATAGATTATTTTTTAGAACACTTTTAAGTTTGAAGAAAAATTGTACTGTCCGGTTATATGGCCTTGACCAAATGCATACATGGCTTTGACCAAATACATGCATAATGCCATGTATCACCATTATATTATTATACAGAACAGTTTCGGTATTATTCTTAAATTTCCCATGATCCACATATTCATTCTTACTTCCCCTCTCTCTTGACAACTATTGATCTTTTCACTTTCCCTGTAGGTTTCTCTTTTCCAGAATGTTATACAGCTTGAATTGTATACCATGTAGCCATTTTGAACTGGATTCTTTCACTTAGCAATATGTATATAAGGTTTCTCCATGTCTTTTGTATTTTGATAGTTCATTTATTTTTAGCACTGAATAATATCCTATTGTATAGATATACTATAGTTTGTTCATTCAAGAACCTATAGAAGGATATCTTGGTTGCTTCCAAATTTTGGTAATTGTGAGCAAAGTTGCTAGAAATATTTACATGCAGGTTTTTGTGTAGACATAAGTTTTTAACTCACTTTGGTAAATACCAATGAGTGCAATTAATAAATCATATGGTAAGAGAAGAAGGCATAAATCATATGCCTTCAAAGAGGCTAAATCATTTTGCATTGCCACCATCAATGAATGAGAATTCAGGTTGCCCCACATCCTTGACAGAATTGGTATTCTCAGTGTTTTGGATTTTAGCCATTCTAATAGTAGTGTGCTGGTATCTCATTGTTGTTTAAATTTGTATTTATTTAATGATGTATGATGATGAACGTCTTTTAATACACTTATTTGCCATTTGTATATCTTCTGTGGTATCTTTTCAGATCCTTTGCTAATATTTAAATTGGGTTGTTTGATCTCTTATTGTTTAGTTTTAAGAGTTCTTTGTATATATTGGATTCAAGTCCTTTATCAAAAAGATGTTTTGTAAAATCTTTTCTCCTAGTATGGGATTTGTCATTTCATTCTCTCAACAGTGCCTTTCATAGAGGAGTAGATTTTTAATTTTAATTGTCACACTTAACTTTTTTCTTTCATGGATCTTGCTTTTGGTGTTGTATCTACTAACTCACCATGACACTCAAAGTAGCTTAGATTTTCTTGTTTTCTTCTAGAAATTTTCTGGTTTGTGATTTTCCATTTGGGCTTATGATCCATTTTGGCTTATAATGTCAGTGTCTAGATTCATCATTTTGCATGTGAAGGTCCAGTTTTCCTCAGCACCATTTACTGGAAGGACATGTCCTCACTCATGTGACAGAGATCAGTTGACTGTAGTTCAGTAGGTTTGTTCACAGACTTTCCATTCTGTTTTCTTCATCTGTTTGTCTATCCTTTCACCATCACCATACTGTCTTTATTCTTACAGCCTTATAGTAAGACTTAAAGTCACGTAGTGGCAATCCTTCAACTTTGTTCTTTAATACTGTGTTGACTATTCTGGATTTTTTGCCTTTCTCAATAAACATTAGAATTAGTTTTTCAATATCCACAAAGTAACTTACTAAGATTTAAATTAAGTTATTATTTCTCAATTATTTTTAACATTCATTTTCAGAAATATAATTATTATACAAAAGTAGTCAGATATAAATATATGGCATGTATTGCTCAGAAAATCAAATTTACATACTATCTAAAATAGCCAGATAAACTTTTTCCACCAATAAACAACCTTGTTCATTAGGTAACAATGAAGGACGATAGGCTTTTCTGTGTTGGTGGCAGTCCCATTGTGCAGCATTCTCTCTTAATCCTAATCATATGAACAACAGAAAGGGATAAAAGAATTCTCCTTCATTACTCATTGACTACTGTCACTTCCACGGTATTTTAAATAGCCTGACATCGATGTTACAAAAAACAAACCAAACGGAACAAAACACAAAAACCAATATGTGTTCTGAAAGGTAATCAATTGTTCCTAATAACAGACATTATTTCCAACACGATCTCTAGAAACAATTTGCAGTTTGAGCCACACTTTTGAATACTGTTTCTTGAAGTCTGTACAGGATTTATTTCTATCCCATCATTAATAATTATTACACTTGTTATTTCAAGCACTTTCTGTTCTACAAACTTCGGTGAAAAGTTCACCTTTCAGACACTGAGTATTTTGTACAGCAGACATGGTCCATCATCAGCATAATCGTGAAGGAAACATGTAACATGGTGGAGCCATTGTGGTCAGAGACCACGTGGTAACTCTGTGTAGTGTCCGCATTTCCTCCCTTGTTCAGGAAGCACCCTACCCAATTCAGGAGTAAGTAGACTTTGAAATACATTTCTACTTTTTTCTACCCAGAGATGTGTGTGCTAACACTATATGCCAAGGAGGAACGGACACCCAAGAAAGCACAGTCTTACAGCAAGTCTACAAAACTGTTCCACTCTAAGGAGGCAATGGAATATATATAGGGGGAAAAAAAGCATGCACAGTTTTAGCTCTCATTTACCTCCAATGATTCTGGACATGCCACCTGGATTCAGTGAGTATCAATGTCTTTATCTGTTAAAAAGGCTACTATCAGCTCATTTGCAGGGTTTCAAAGATGGCTAAATTGAACCACACATAAAACTACCTGGTACATATTAATACTCAGAACATGTTTCTTGAATTGAAATTTATAGGAGTTATTTAATAGCTCTCCATTCTGCACTCAATTTTGTAAATGAGGAAACTTACCTCATCCATCAGACAACGTCTTGCACAAGGCTCATTTTCCTTCTCCAATGCAGTCTTTACATACAACCAAACCATTTCTTTTCTTTTCTGAATCCCTATTTTCATTTCAGCACAATAATTTCTCATCTTCTGCCACTGTCATAGGGTATTTTCATAAAAATAAAAGTGAAAACTTACCCATGACCATAATGAGACAGGGCTTTTGGGGAGTTAAAGACTGGGTATCATGAGGTTATGATGTACACAAAAAAGGAATTCAGAGCTATGTAAGAAATATCATGTTTATCCATGATAGTTACATTCAATTGCTATAAATCAAATAATAAAAGGCAATCTATGCTATTATTATTATAGAATCCTGTCTGAGAAAAACAACAAAGAATGAATGTATGCTAGGACATTTCCCACTTTCCTACTAACCAAAATATTAATAGAGAAAATAATTGGACAAAAAAGAACATTAAGTATCTGCATATAGATTAGGTAGAGGATACAAATACATACAGTGATTAGGAATTGATAATACAGTCCATTTATTTTACTCTCCAATTCATAATTAATGAATAAAATTAATGGTGCAATTCCACTGGGACATAATCTTTATCTCTTTAAGCCTAAATTGGAAAATCTTAAATAAAGCAGAGTGTATATTTACACACACACACAAAACACTTAAACAAAGATATATAGAGAGTGGAATTTTCTGTCTATTGCATTTCAAATCTGGTACACTCAGTTTTCCAAATTCTACTATGATAAAATATTTTTCTTGTTCTTTTTTTA
Source organism: Theropithecus gelada (assembly GCF_003255815.1). NCBI lineage: Eukaryota > Metazoa > Chordata > Mammalia > Primates > Cercopithecidae > Theropithecus > Theropithecus gelada. The sequence continues at coordinate 33,998,578 of NC_037681.1, read as the reverse complement.
TTGACTGTCTTTCTTTTCTTCTTTTTATTATTATACTTTAAGTTCTAGGGTACATGTGCACAACATGCAGGCTTGTTACATATGTGTACATGTGCCATGTTGGTGTGCTGTACCCATTAACTCGTCATTTACATTAGGTATATCTCCTAATGCTATCCCTCCCCCTCCACCACCCCACAACAGGCCCCAGTGTGTGATGTTCCCCTTCCTGTGTCCAAGAGTTATTGTTCAATTCCCACGTATGAGTGAGAACATGTGGTGTTTGTTTTTTTTGTCCTTGCGATAGTTTGCTGAGAATGATAGTTTACATCTTCATCCATGTCCCTACAAGGGACATGAACTCATCATTTTTTATGGCTGCATAGTATTCCATGGTGTATATGTGCCACATTTTCTTAATCCAGTTTATCATTGTTGGACATTTGGGTTGGTTCCAAGTCTTTGATATTGTGAATAGTGTCGCAGCAAACACACCTGTGCATGTGTCTTTACAGCAGCATGATTTATAATCCTTTGGGTATATACCCACTAATGGGATGGCTGGGTCAAATGGTATTTCTATTTCTAGATCCCTGAGGAATCACCACACTGTCTTCCACAATGGTTGAACTAGTTTACAGTCCCACCAACAGTGTAAAAGTGTTCGTATTTCTCCACATCCTCTCCAGCATCTGTTGTTTCGTGACTTTTTAATGATCGCCATTCTAACTGGTGTGAGATTGTATCTCATTGTGATTTTGATTTGCATTTCTGTGGTGGCCAGTGATGATGAGCAGTGTTTCATGTGTCTGTTGGCTGCATAAATGTCTTCTTTTGAGAAGTGTCTGTTCATATCCTTTGCCCACTTTTTGATGGGGTTGTTTGTTTTTTTCTTGTAAATTTGAGTTCTTTGTAGAATCTGGATATTAACCCTGTGTCAGATGAGCAGATTGCAGAAATTTTCTCCCATTCTGTAGGCTGCCTGTTCACTCTGATGGGAGTTTCTTTTACTGTGAAGAAGCTGTTTAGTTTGATTAGATCCCATTTGTCAATTTTGGCTTTTGTTGCCATTGCTTTTGGTGTTTTAGTCATGAAGTCCTTGCCCATGCCTATGTCCTGAATGGTATTGCCTAGGTTTTCTTCTAGGGTGTTTATGGTTTTAGGTCTAACATTTAAGTCTCTAATCCATCTTGAATTAATTTTTGCATAAGGTGCAAGGAAGGGATCCAGTTTCAGCTTTCTACATATGGCTAGCCAGTTTTCCCAGCACCATTTGCTAAATAGGGAATCCTTTCTCCACTTCTTATTTTTGTCAGGTTTATCAAAGATCATATAGTTGTAGATGTGTGGTATTATGTCTGAGGGCTCTGTTCTGTTCCATTGGTCTATATCTCTGTTTTGGTACCAGTACTATGCTGTTTTGGTTACTGTAGCCTTGTAGTATAGTTTGAAGTCAGGTAGCATGACGCCTCCAGCTTTGTTCTTTTGGCTTAGGATTGACTTGGCAATGTCAGCTGTTTTTTGGTTCCATATGAACTTTAAAGTAGTTTTTCCAATTCTGTAAAGAAAGTCATTGGTAGCTTGATGGGGATGGCATTGAATCTATAAATTACCTTAGGCAGTATGGCCATTTTCACGATATTGATCCTTCCTATTCATGAGCATGGAGTGTTCTTCCATTTGTTTTTAATCCTCTTTTATTTCGTTCGGCAGTGGTTTGTAGTTCTCCTTGAAGAGGTCCTTCACATTTACTATCTTTCTAATTTTAAAATATTTTAACTAAGAACAGACTGCTGAATGATGAAATTTTGTAAGTACCTTAGATTTCAAAGGTGGCAGAGATACAAAGGAATTAGTTGTTGCAATTTGTACGCTGAAGGGAAATACACTTTGTCCCGTTGAAGATAATATCTTTTTAAAAATCAGGAGCACTCGAAGTAAAAACAAAGACACATGAAGTCACATGTAAAAAACTAAAATGAAGAAAATGATTCAGAGCAAAATCTGCTGCAGAGAAGGTATAAAAGCAGCTTATCTGCCTGAAATTTGTATTCTAAGTTCTCACTGTGCTTTCAGTAGTCTTAAATTTGATTATAAATCTGTGTTGGGGGGCAATTTTACATGATAATACTGTTGTTTTCATTTATTTTAGTTTGTTTATTTTCATTCTATTTTCCATAATAATGTTCCCTTAGCTTAGTCTAGATCCTACTGGCAGGACAGCTGTTTTGTGTAACTCCAGGGATGCCTATTATACGTAATTCATATGAATGGGGTGCCATGGACTTTGGCAATCCTCAGCTTACATGGGCTTATATGGAGTCTTACCCATCCTATTGAAAAATGATGAGGTGCCTGAGATGAGCTCTAAAGTCATTTCAACTCTGAATATTTTGAGATTTCTGTCTATTTTCAATATTTTTCTCCTTTTTATTTGATCAAATTCCATGGCTTTAACTATCACTTTATACTAATGAATCTAAATTAATAAAGGTAAGTATTGGTATCAGATATTAGAAACAGCCTCAAATCCCAGTGTCTTCACATAGTAAATGTTGTTTTTTGCTGACTCATGCCATAGTCCAATTCAATAAACGCTCTTCTGAGTGTAAATCTAGACTTGCTAGACAATGTACAGAAACAAGAAGTCGAGTTATCTGCCTCCATCCCCCATATACAAATACAGGGCAGCAAAGCTGGGACAAAAAGAGCATCCACAATGCTGCAATACTGTGAGAGACATGGTATGGGGTGTCCTTGTCCATGGATGTGGAGGTACATGTCCTTATTATTCCTAATGTTGCTCCTGGAAAGAACTCCCTTGTCTCTTCTCTGATTCATGTCCCTGCCTTCTACAATATTCTTCCTTGTCTATCCTCTCTTGTGAGTCCAGAAGATCACAGAAATTTTGAAAATTGTTTTCTACTCAAAGAAATTTGGTGGCTTAAGATTGTTTTACTTATTTTATTGTCAAAGGCAATTTAATTTGGGCTTAATGTTTTATGTTTTATTTCATTTGTTTTTAGAAACACAATTCCTGCAAAAACACAGTTAACTTCTGTTGTTTTGATTTAGTTCTATATTCCAATTGCTGCATATAGAGTCATTTTGTACATATTTTACTTGTCAATTTTTTTCTTTTTCACCACCATGATTGCACTTACTACCTCAATCTAATGGCAGCTACTTTGAGAGTCTCAAGTTTTAATGCTAAGGGCACACTCTTTACTTGACTTTTAACAAAAGCATCTTGTTAATGTGTTTCCACAGCTCAAGGACTTTTGCAGTGCTACTTTTCAAATTTGGAGTAAACAGGTGTTATTAACTCCCCTTTGAAATGAAAAAAAAAAAAAAAAAGAAAACAGTGCTGGACTTTCCATTTCCTTTCATTATACCTGCAATCTGGCCAAGTTTCCTCTGAGCGCATCTCTTTCTTGTAATACCTTGTCAAACACAGCCAGTAGTCGCTAATACGGTGTATCAATACAGTGTATTCACTGTATTCATTTTCTATTTCTGCTGTAACAAATTGCCGCAAACTTAGTGACTTAAAAAAGCATATTTTTTTTATCTAAGAGTCTGTAGACCATAAATCTAAAATGAGTCTCATTGGGCTAAAATTAAGTTGTTGGCAGGGTTGTATTCCCTTCTAGAAGCTCTAGGGAGAATCCATTTTCTTGCTTTTACAGCTTTTAGAAGGCTGCTCACTGACCTCAGCTTATGTACACTTTCATTCATCTCTGAAGCCAGCAATGTTCAGCTGAATTCTTCTCACAATGGCACCTTTCTGGTTCTCCTTTTCCACCTGCCCCTTTGACCTTTAAGGATCACTGCAGTTTTACTGTGTTTATTTGTATATTGTCCAATATAATCTGCCTATTTTATCTATTAGGTCAGTGGATTAGTACCTGGAGTGCATTCTGCAATTTTAATTCTTCTTTGCCTTGAAAGATAACACATTCACAGATTCCAGAGATTAGGATGTGAACATCTCTGAGGGAACCATTATTATGCCTAGGATTACATTAACCCTATATTTCCAGTTATTTCCTCGAGAGCTGTCAGCCTCAAAGACTCATAATCTTCTTTCCAAATTCTCACTGGCAAAAGTTTTGTAAAATATTTTGACACAACTTAAAATGATTATCCAGTTTTCCAGACACTGATATCAATTTCCTCAACACCCACACCTTGATAGATAAGCTAATGCAACATATATAATATAATATTATTACATATACATAATTTTTAAATAATTATAGATTTATAGGAAGTCACAAACAAACATAAAATACAGAGAGGTTTTGTGTTCTCTTTACCCAGGTGCATGTTAGGCTACTATAATACAATATAGAAACTAAGGAATTGAGAACGACATTGGTACAATGTGTGTGTGTAGTTCTATATCATTTTATTGCATGTAGTTTTGTGTAACCACCACCACAATAATGACAAGGAGCTCTTCTATTACCACAATTATCTCCCTCTTGCCACCCCTATAAATTCACATCCACCTCTTTCTCATACACCACCCCCCCACCCCTGTCAAACAATAGTCTATCTTCTCTCTCAATAATTTTGACATCTTAAGAATGTTACATAAATAGAATTGCAAAATATGTGACATTTTGATGTTGTATTTTTCTTTTGTACTCAGCATAATTTCCTTGTGATCCATTCAAGTCATTAGACATATCAATAGTTTCTTGTTTATTTAATTTTTATTGTTGAGTAGTTTTTCATGATACGGATCTATCACTGTTTGTTTATTCATTAGTCTATTATGAGAAATTTTATTTTTTCAGATGCTTTTTCTAGTATAAATAATGCTACTGTCATGCACATACCTGTGAAGAGACCACCAAACAGGCTTTGTGTGAGCAATAAAGCATTTTAATTACCTGGGTGCAGGCGGGCTGAGTCCGAAAAAAGAGTCAGCGAAGGGAGATAAGAGTGGGACCGTTTGATAGGATTTGGGTAGGTAAAGGAAAATTACAGTCAAAGGGAGGTTGTTCTCTGGCGGGCAGGAGTGGAGGTCACAAGGTGCTCAGTGGGGGAGTTTTTGAGCCAGGATGCGCCAGGAAAAGGAATTTCAGAAGATAATATCATCGCTTAAGGCAAGGACCGGCCATTTTCACTTCTTTTATGGTGAAATGTCATCAGTTAAGGCGAGGCAGGGCATTTGCACTTCTTTTGTGATTCTTCAGTTACTTCAGGCCATCTGGGCATTTAGGTGCAAGTCACAGGGGATGCGATGGCTTGGCTTGGGCTCAGAGGCCTGACAGCTACTATGAACAATCTTGTACTAGAGTTTGTAAAGACGTAAGTGTCCATTCCTTAAAAAAATATCCATAAGGGTGATTGCTGGATAATGCAATAAGCGTAAGTTTACATTAAAAAAGGAAAAACAGCAAAACTATTTTTCTAGTATTGTTTTAGAAAGCCAGCAGCAACGTACAAGGAATCTAGTTTCTCTACATTCAAACCAGCATTTGGTATCATGGTGTTTTTGTTTTGTTTTTCTTTTAGCTGTTCCAGTAGGGTGTGTTGTGGTATCTCATCATGGTCTTTCTTTCTGCTGACCTGATGGTCCAATAATGATGAATATGTTTTCATGTGCCTTCTGGATATCATCTGTGGTAAAATATATGTTCATGTTTTTACCCATTTTATAACTGGCTAGCTTTTAGTTTTTGTTTTTCTTTACTTTTTTTTTTAACTGTTGAGTTTTGAGAGTTCTTCATATATTCCAGATATGAGTCCTTTAATAGTTATGTAGATTTTCAAATACTTTCTGAGTCTGTAGCTTGTCTTTTAATCCTCTTGACATGGTCTTTCACAAAGCAGAAGCTTCTGATTTTGACAAAGCACAATTTATCATCTTCTAAAAATTGCATGCATCATAATATTTGTGTCAGATCTAAATTTGCTCATCAAGCCTGAGCTCCCCAGGAGTTTCTCCAGTGTTTTTTTCCAGATATTCTATAGTGTTACATTTTATATCTAATTCTATAATCCATCTTGAATTAATTTTTGTTTACCGTGTGAAGATTAGGTTGATGTTAATTCTTTTTGCCTAAGGATATATGTATTAGTCCTCTCAGACTGTTATAGCAGAATACTGTAAAATGGGTGTCTTATAAACAACAGAAGTTTATTTCTCACAATTGTGCAGGCAGAGAAGTCTAAAATTAAGACACTTGTAGAATTAGTGACTGAGGGTCTCTATCTAGTTTCATAGATGGCCTTCTCACTGTATCCTCACATGGCAGAAAATGTGAGGGGGCCCTCTGAAACCCTTTTATAAGTGCACTAATCCTGTGAATGAAGGTTATGACCTCATGATCTAATTACCTTCTAAAGTCCCCACCTCCAAATACTATTACATTGTGGATTACGTTTAAACACATCAGTTTGGTGAAGACATAAACATTCAAGCTGTAGAAATAGCCAGTTGTCCCAGCACTATTTATTGAAAAGACTAGTTCTCCTCCACTGAATTGTTTTTGTGTGTTTTGTAAGTCACCCTTGCATGGGACCATTGCATGGTATTCCTCTATTCACTTGATCTATGATTCTATTTCCACCAATGCTACACAGTCTTGAATACTATATGGATATTGTTGTGGGAAGTCAGGGACCCCGAATCGAGGGACCCGCTGAAGCTGCGGCAGAAGAACATAAATTGTGAAGATTTCATGGATATTTATTAGTTCCCCAAATTAATACTTTTATAATTTCTTATGCCTGTCTTTACTGCAATCTCTGAAGATAAATTGTGAAGATTTCATGGACACTTATCACTTCCCCAGTCAATACCCTTGTGATTTCCTATGCCTGTCTTTCCTTTAATCTCTTAATCCCGTCATCTTCTTCGTAAACTGAGGAGGATATATGTCGCCTCAGGACCCTGTGATGATTGCCTTAACTGCACAAATCGTTTGTAGAGCATGTGTGTTTGAACAATATGAAATCTGGACATCTTGAAAAAAGAACAGGATAACAGCGATGTTCAGGGAACAAGGGAGATAAGATAAGACTTGGAGCCTGACTGAGCTAGTGAGCCAGGTGGAACACAGCCATATTTCTCTTCTTTCAAATGCAAATAGGAGGAATATCGCTGAATTCTTTTTCTCAGCAGGGAACATCCCTGAGAAAGAGAATGTGCCCTGAGGGTAGGTCTATGAATGGCCCCCTGAGGGTGACCACCTTTTACGGTTGAAGCAGAAGGGATGAAAGAAGCCCCGGTCTCCTGTAAGGCTCCCAGGCTCATTAGGACAGGAAATTCCCACCTAAAAAATTTTGGTCAGACAGGTTGTCTGCTCTCAAACCCTGTCTCCTGATAAGATGTTATCAATGACAATGCATGCCGAAACTTCATTAACAATTTTAATTTCGCCCCATCCTGTGGTCCTGTGATCTCGCCCTGCCTCCACTTGCTTTGTGATATTTTATTACCCTGTGGAGTATGTGATCTCTGTGACCCACACCCTAGTCATGCACTCCCTCCCCTTTTGAAAATCGCTAATAAAAACTTGCTGGTTTTACGGCTCGGGGAATATCACGGATCCTGCCGACATGTGATATCTTCCCCGGACACGCAGCTTTAAATCTCTCTCTCATACTCTTTCCCTTTATTTCTCAAACCAGCCAAGACACCTAGGAAATAGAAAAGAACTCACATTAACTATCGGGAGCAGGTTCACCCGATAGTATATAGTAAGTATTGTAATCAGGTAAAGCAATTCTACTTTATTCTTCTTGTTCATGATTGTTTGAGATATTCGAGTATATGTTTTTTTTTCATAGACCTTTTAGAAAAGGCCTGTCTATTTCTAAATAAAATAATAAAATAAAATAACCCCCCACCCCCATCCCGCAGAATTTAATTAAAATTGCACTGAACCTGAAGATCAATTTGGGGAAAATGGATATCTTTACAATGTTGGGTCTTCCAATCCACAAACATAGTATGTCTGTTTATTTATGTAGGTTGTAGGTCTTTTTTTTTTTCATGTGCATTTTGAAACTTATAGCTAGAGATGCTGTTCAGGTTTTATAAAGTTTAACATAACAGTATTTCAGTTTTATTGCTGCAATTGTACATGGTGTGTTTATCACTTAGGTTTCTAGATGCTCACTGTTAGTATATACAAATAAGACTGACTTTTCATATTTTTCTTGCATCCTGTAACCTTAGTAAACTCATTTATGAATTCTAGATTTTATTTTCCTTTTGTTGGTTTTTCATAATTTTTTACACATACCTTTTCTCATCTGCAAATAGAGGCAAATTTGTTCCTTCCTTTCAAATGTGTGAGCAATTGATACCCATCGTATGTCTGATTACTCTTTCTAGAACCTCCATTATTATGTTCAATATCAACAGTGATGGTAAATACCCTTGCCTTGCTCTCAAACATTCAATCTTTTATTATTTAATGTAATACTAGCTGTAGATTTTTTGTAATTGATTTTTGTGAGGAAGCTCCTTCTGTTATTTTTCTAAGAGTGTTACAAGAAATGAGTGCTGAATCTTCGAAAACTTTTTATGCATCAGATGATATAATCATGAGATTTGTCTTTTTTTGACCTTTTCATATGGTGGATTACATTGATCTTTTACTATTGAACCATCTTAGCAACCCTACAGTAAAACTCACTTGGACATGGTATAAAATTCTTTTTGTATATTGTTGAATTCTATTTTATAATATTTTGCTAAGAATTTTTGCATTGATATTGATCTGTAGTTTTCATTTTCATTGCTATTTTTGGTCACGGTATCAGGGTAATATTACCTTCATAAGAAAAGTTGGGAAGTCTTCTATTTTTTGAAAATGATTTGTGTTGTTTATGTTAATTCTTCTTTGAATATTTGTAAGACTCCCTCAGTGAAAACTGAGCTTGGATATTATCTTTTCTAATTAAAAAATATTTATTTACTTATTTATTTAATTTTGTCAATAGTTACAGGAGCATTCAAATTACCTATACCATATTAGATGAGTCAGGGTAAATTTTGCTTTTCAAGAAATTGGTAAATTTCACCTAAGTTTTCAAATTTCATGTGTGTAAGTGTATCAGCAGGATTTTCTAATTAGTCTTTGAATATCTGTGGAGTCCATAGTGATCTCCCCTGTTTCATTCCTGATGTTGATGATTTGTGTCTTCTCTCTTTTTTTTTTTTTTTCATTTTGGTAGAGCTTTGTCAATTTTATTGATAATTAAAGAACCATATTTTTGTTCATTTTAATTTATTATTCTTACTTCAATTTCATTGATTTATTCTCTCAACTGATCTAGTAGCTAGGACTACAGGCACATGCCACTATAACTAGCTCTTCTGTTTGTGAATTCTAGTTTGATTCCATTGTACAGGGAGAATATATTGTATACAATTGCAGTTCTTTGAAATGTGCTGAGATTTCTTTTCTGGTCAAGGATATACTCTAATTTAGTGTAATTTATATAGGCAGTTGAAAATACTGTATATTATTCATTGTCTAATGTTGATTTGATCCTACTGGTTAATCATATTTTGAGTTTTTTTTATTATTGCAGATTTATGCCTAATTTTATAGTATTTGCTGAGAGAGAATTGTTAAAGTTTTCCACTGCAATTGTGAAATTTCCTATTGTTCTTTTCAGCTTTGTCAGTTTTTGCTTATATATTTTATAGCTCTATTGTTCGATTCATACACAAGTAGAAGTGCCATTTTTTCTGGCTGAATTAAACGTTTTATCATTAAGTAATGTTTCACTCTATCCTGGTAATACTAATGTAATCACTCCTGATTCATTTTATTCATATTTACATGATACATTTTTCACCATTCTTTTAACTTTCCTCCTTATATTTGAAGGCTGTTTCTGATAAAAAAGCATATCCTCAGGTACTGTTTTTTAAATCTACACCGTTGATTTCTTTAATTTAATTGTGCATTTAGACCATTTACATTTAAGTTATTTACACTGTAGAGCTTATCTGTCATTTTAATTTTTGTTTGTTCTTTATTGTCTGTTTTATATCTCTATTTTCTTTTTTCTGCTTTCTTCTATGTTATTTGAGATTTTAAAATTAATTTATATACTTTCTGTGAAGCACAATTATTAGTATTTTATTCTTAAATTTCAACTTTTAGATACATGCGGTACATGTTCAGATATATTGCATGGGAATATTGCACGATGCTGGGGTTTGGAGTATGGATTCCATCACCTTGGTAATGAGCATAGTACTTGATTGTTAGTTTTTTAACTCACCTTCCCACTCCACTCACTGGCAGTCCACAGTGCCTATTGTTCTCACATCTATTTCTATGTGTGCTCAATGTTTAGCTCCCATTCATAATTTAGAACAAGTGATATTTGATTTTCTGTTCCTGCTTTAATTTGTATAGGATTGGCCGGGCGCGGTGGCTCAAGCCTGTAATCCCAGCACTTTGGGAGGCCAAGACAGGCGGATTACGAGGTCAGGAGATCGAGACCATCCTGGCTAACACGGTGAAACCCCGTCTCTACTAAAAACTACAAAAAAAAAAAACTAGCTGGGCGAGGTGGTGGGCGCCTGTAGTCCCAGCTACTCGGGAGGCTGAGACAGGAGAATGGCGTGAACCTGGGAGGCGGAGCTTGCAGTGAGCTGAGATCCGGCCACTGCACTCCAGCCCAGGCAACAGAGTGAGACTCCATCTCAAAAAAAAAAAAAAAAAAAAAAAAAATTTGTATAGGATTATGGCTTCCCGCTCCATCCATATTGCTGCAAAGGAAGTAATTTTATTCATTTTTATGACTTGTGTAGTATTTCATTGTATATATGCATCAATTTTTCTTTATCCAATTTGTTCTTGGCAAGCATGTAGGTTGATTCCATGTCTTTGCTATTGTGAAAAGAGCAGTGGTGAACATATGAGTCCATGTGTCTTTTGGTTTAATGATCTATATTCCTTTGGGTGTGTACCCAGTAATGGGACTGCTGAGTCAAATGGCAGCTCTGTTGTAAGTTCTTTGAGAAACCTTCAGACTGCCTTCCATAGTGGCTGGACTAATATACATTCCCACCAACACTGTAGAAGTATTCTTTATTTTCTCTGGAATCTCATCAAGGTCTATTGTTTTCTGACTTTTTAATAACAGCTATTCTGTCTGGTGTGAGATGGTACCTCATTGTGGCTCTGATTTGCATTTCTCTGGTGATTAATGATGCTAAGCATTCGTTGATAGGTTTGTTGGCTCCTTGCATATCTTCTTTTGAGAAGAGCCTGTTCATGTCTTTTGTCCATTTTTTAATGAGGATTTTTATTATTATTATAAATTCCCTATAGATTCTGGGTATTAGGCCTTTGTTGGATGCATGGTTTGCAAATGTCTTCTCCCATTCTGTAGTTTGTGTGTTTGCTCTGCTGATAGTTCTTTTGCTGTGCAGAAGCTCTAGTTTACGTAGGTCCCAAGTATCTATTTTTGTTTTTCTTACAATTGCTTTTGGGGACTTAGCCAAAAGTTCTTTGCCAAGGCCGATGTAGAAAAGTGTATTTCCAAGGTTGTCAATTCAGAATTTTTATAGCTTGAGGTTTTACATTTAAATCTTTAATACATTATGTGTTAATTTTTGCATATGGTAAAAAGTAAGGGTCCAGCTTCTAACTTCTGCATATGGCTAGCTAGTGAGAGAACTACAAAACACAACTGAAAGAAATCAGAGATGATACAAATAAATGGAAAAACATTCTATGCTCATAGATTGGAAAAATCAATATCGTAAAAATGGCCATACTTCTGAAAGCAATTTATAGATTCAATGTTATTCCCATCAAATTATCAATATCATTCTTCACAGAATTAGAAAAAACTATTCTAAAATTAATATGGAACCAAAAAGAAGCCCAAATAGCAAAGCAGTCCTAAGCAAACAGAACAAAGCTGGAGGCATCACACTATCCAACTTTATACTATAAAGCCACAGTAACCAAAACAACCTGGTGTTGGTACAAAAAGAGATATTTGAAAATATTTTAAACTTCAATTTTATTTATCCATAGTGCTTTTGAGTGAATCTGTATAGATTTTTAATGGTTATTCTAGGTAAAACATTATATATACATAATTTATCATGTCTACTGGAGATAGCATTTTACCAATTTGAGTAAAATTTAGAAATTTTTACATGCTTGTATGGTCTTTTACCCTCCACCATTTATAATTGTTTCAAATATTGCCTCTAAATATATTTGAGTCAAATAACATAGTATCACAATTTTTTGTTTTAACTACCTAACATTATGTATTAAAATCGAAAGGATAATACAATGTATATATTTGACTGTATTTTTCCTTTTCCACTTTTTCTTTCTTCCTGATTTTCTAGTGTTCCTCTTTTATTCATTTCTTTTTGTTTAGAAATCTTTCTGTAGCCATTTATTTAGGATTGTTCTGATGACAACAAATTCACTTAGTTTTTCTTAATCTGAGGATGTCTGGACTCTCCTTTTATTTCTGAAAGATTTCTGCTAGTTATGCAATTATGGTTATCCTTAGTTTCAGACCTGAAAAATATCTCACTTCTTATTGGCCTCCATTGTTTTGGCTGAGAAGTCAGCTGTGTTTTGAATCATTTTCTTCTATATTTAAAGTCTCATTCTCTCTTGCTGTTTTCAAGGTTTTTCTTCAGTGTTTTTAGTTTTTAGAAATTTGATTATGATGTGCCTTGGTGTACACTTCTTTCCAATTTTCCTGACTGGGGTTAATTCAGCTCTTCTGAAAGGAATGAAAAAAATCAGGCACATTCCTCAGCCCTGGGCTCAACTTCCCGAGCCCAGTACAAACACATCCCCCCATATATCTCTCAACTTCCCGAGCCCAGTACAAACACATCCCCCCATATATCTCTCAACTTCCCGAGCCCAGTACAAACACATCCCCCCATATATCACTCAACTTCCCGAGCCCAGTACAAACACCACCTGGAAAGTCTCCGATAAGGACACAGCCATTCATGGATTTACTGAAAGCGCGGGAACCAATAGAAAACTGCTAAATGTATAACTTAAAATGTTACCCAATTGTAGTGCTGTAACCAAAAGAATTCCTTTGTTCCTCTGTAACTTGACGTATCCTATTTACCTCGGGCTATAAAAGGCAAGCACTTGCTTTGTTCGGGGCCCCCCTATATGTGGTGGAACAGAGGAACCAAGTTCGAACTTGTAGTAAAAGATCCTTGCCCCTTGGCTTTGACTCTGGACTCTGGTGGTCTTCTTTGGGGAACAAACGGTCTGGGCATAACATCTGGGGGCTCGTCCAGGATTCCCCAAGCCCACCAGACCCCTGGTCAATGGATCTACTAGGATCGATCTACTGATAGGTGAGCCGGCTCGTCTCCGTTTGTCTGTGTCTGTTCTGAACCTGAATCTGTGACTCGCGAGGTCTGTAACTGAAGCTGGCGCAGTCCTGGCGGACGCACGATGGGACAGCGAGCAGAGACCGGTGGGAGATGTCCCCTGGCTTTTGTCTGATCTAGATTTTTATCTGAGCTGATTCTGACCCAGGCTGCCGGAGCGCGCTTGCGATCTGAGCTGCCGGAGCGTGTTTGTGATCTGAGCAGCTGATTCTGACCCGGGCTGCCCGAGCGCGCTTGCGATCTGAGCTGCCGGAGCGCGTTTGTGATCTGAGCAGCTGATTCTGACCCGGGCTTCTGGAGTGCGCTTGCAATCTGAGCTGATTCTGACCCGGGCTGCTGGAGCGCGCTTGCGATCTGAGCAGCTGATTCTGACTCGGGCTTCCAGAGCGCGCTTGCGGCTGGATATTATTAATACGTCAGATTTCCTTTACAGGAATTCTAACCCATATTCTTTTGCAGGAAGAGACTACAAATTATTACAGGATGGGTAATACCCAGAGCACTCCCCTAGCTCTCCTTACAAGTAATTTCAAGGATGTTATAGCAAGGGGCCATGATCTTGGTATGGAAATCAGGAAGAGAAAGCTAATTACTCTGTGCCGCTCTGAATGGCCTGCCTTTGATGTGGGGTGGCCACCCGAAGGGACGTTCCGACTTCCTGTCATCACTAAAGTCCAAGATTTTCCTACCTGGGCGTGCGGGCCACTTGGATCAAATCCCATATATCCTCGTATGGCAGGACCTTGTTGAGAACCCGCCTCCCTGGCTGTCACCTTTCCAACCAGCCCCTAAACCTTGTAAGGCACTGGTTGCCCGGCCGCTAAAATCCAAGCAGCCGACTGCCCCCCCTATCCTGTTCTACCTGATAGCGGGGACCCACTGTCCACAGAACCCCCTCTGTACCCCTCCAGGCCCCGGACCCGCCCCCCGGGCTGAGCCGCGGGAAAGAGGCGGACGGGAGGCAGCCAGTGCACCGGACCCACCCCCCCGGGCTGAGCCACGGGAAGGAGCAGGCGGACGGGAGGTGGCCGGGCCCCGGACCCGCCCCCCGGGCTGAGCCGCGGGAAGGAGCAGGTGGACGGGAGGCGGCGGGCACACACGGACCCGCTGAAAGTGAAAGTAACTTTGAAGGGCCGGCGGGGTGGATGCGAGGGCGCACTTCACGGGCTAGCCGCCCCCCCCCAGCTGCCTGACTCCACAGTGGCTCTACCCCTTCGGGAAATAGGACCCCCAGATGACACGGGAATCCCCAGGCTCCAGTACTGGCCATTCTCTACCAGTGATCTGTATAACTGGAAGACCCAGAGTGCTCGGTTTTCAAACAACCCCAAAGATTTAATGGCTTTACTGGATAGTGTCATGTTCACCCACCAGCCCACTTGGGATGATTGTCAGCAGCTCCTCCGAATCTTGTTCACAACGGAAGAGCGAGAGAGAATACAGGCCGGCGTGGGACTACAACACAGCAGAAGGTAGGGGACGGCTACACCTTTATCGCCAGACTCTGATGGCGGGTCTCCGGGCAGCTGCTCGCAAGCCCACTAATTTGGCTAGAGTATACTCTGTTCTGCAGGGAAAGACAGGGAGCCCAGCTACCTACTTAGAAAGATTAATGGAAGCTTTTATACAGTACACCCCCATAGACCCAGAGGCTCCAGGAAGTCAGGCAGCTGTTGTAAGGTCTCTTGTAAATCAGGTGGCCCCAGACATTAAAAGGCAGGACCTCCTTCAGATAGCCCAGCGGGTTTACAATAACAGAGCAAACACCCTGAAATAACCTTACTACAGTATGTTGATGACCCCCTGATTGCTGCTGAGACCCAAGAAACTTGTATTCAAGGGACCAGGAGTCTCTTACAAGCTCTAAAGAATCTAGGCTACCGAGCCTCGGCAAAGAAAGCTCAAATCTGTAAGCCAGAAGTAACATATCTGGGGTACCTGTTAAAAGGAGGGCAGCGCTGGTTAACAGACACCCGGAAGCAGACTGTTCTGCAGATCCCCAGGCCACAATCCACCTGACAAGTGAGGGAATTCCTGGGGTCGGCGGGATTTTATAGACTATGGATACCTGGGTTTGCAGAACTGGCTAAACCCCTGTATCAGGCAACATGGGGGCAGCAGCCATTTAATTGGACAGATGAAGCCGAGTCGGCTTTCCAACAGATCGAAACCGCCCTACTCTCTGCGCCTGCACTGGGACTACCTGATGTCACCAAGCCCTTCCACTTATACGTGGATGAGAGTAAGGGTGTCACCAAGGCGGTAATAACTCAGAACTTAGGCCCCTGCCGGAGGCTGGTTGCCTACCTGTCAAAGAAGTTAGACCCAGTGGCTGCCGGGTGGCCCCCTTGTCTCCGAATGATTGCGGCCACGGCTCTGATGGTACAAGATGCTGATAAACTTATCATGGGTCAAGAATTGGGTCGTTACCCCACATGCCATCGAGGGTGTACTCAAACAGCCACCTAATCGATGGATAAGTAACGCCCAGCTCACCCACTACCAAGGACTACTACTAAATCCTCTCAGGATAACTTTCCTGCCCCCAACGACCTTAAACCCTGTCTCGCTGCTGCCCAACCCAGACCTGGACGCCCCACTCCGTGATTGCACTGAGATACTAGCTCAGGTGCACGGAGTTCGAGAGGACCTGCAGGACCGCCCACTCCCTGACGCTGACCTCGTCTGGTTCACTGATGGGAGCAGCTTCATGCATCAAGGCCAGAGGTACGCTGGAGCGGCAGTGACTTCAGAGACTGAGGTAATCTGGGCGGAACCCCTGCCCCCGGGGACATCGGCCCAGAAGGCCGAACTGATAGCGCTCACCCAAGCTCTTACCTTAGGGGCAGGGAAGAAGCTGACAGTATATACAGACAGCCGATATGCTTTTGCTACGGCGCACATACATGGGGCCATTTACAGGGAGCGAGGGTTACTAACGGCTGAAGGAAAAGAGATAAAAAACAAGCAAGAGATCCTAGCCCTGTTAACAGCCCTATGGAGGCCAGAAAAGTTAGTCATTGTGCATTGCCCAGGGCATCAGAAACCAACCACTCCAACTGCTCAAGGCAACTTTCTGGCAGACCAAACTGCAAGGAGTGTGGCAAAAGCTCTCAGCCAGCTCCTTGCACTCCAGCTCCCTGATCCGGGCCCCTGGGACTTGCCATATCTCCCTGATTATTCAGAACAAGATCTCCAGTGGATTGACAAGCTTCCCCTGAAACAGATCCAGAATGGGTGGTGGACTGATACTAATGACCAAACCATCCTACCGGAAAAATTAGGACAGCAAGTGTTAAAACACATCCACTGAACCACCCACCTGGGTGCCCGGCGGATGATAGACCTGATCAGATGCTCTAAGCTCAAAATTAGACATATAGCCGAGACGGCCAGCAGCATCGTGACAAGTTGCAAAGTCTGCCAGCTTAACAACGCCTACCCCCAATCCCAGGCTGCAATGAGAACAAGGCTCAGGGGAACCAGGCCCAGTATCTACTGAAAAATAGATTTTACTGAGATAAAGCCAGGAAAATATGGGTATTGGTACTTACTTATCTTTGTAGATACTTTTTCAGGGTGGACTGAAGCATTCCCAACCAAAAGGGAAACTGCTCAGGTTATAGCAAAGAAAATTCTGGAAGATATCCTCCCCAGGTATGGCTTCCCCGTCCAGATAGGGTCAGATAACGGGCCGGCCTTCGTTGCTAAGGTAAGTCAAGATTTGGCTTCCATCCTTGGGGCAAATTGGAAACTACATTGCGCTTACAGGCCCCAGAGTTTAAGACAGGAAGAGAGAATAAATCGGACCTTAAAAGAGACCTTAACTAAATTGACTATAGAGACTGGCGCTAATTGGGTGGTCCTTCTTCCCTACGCTCTGTTCTGGGCCCGTAATACCCCTTACAGACTGGGCCTTACCCCTTACGAAATCATGTATGGCAGACCCCCACCCCTGGTTCCCAGCCTAAAAGATGATCTGCTCAAGTCTGAAACAGAAAATGTCTCTGAACTCTTATTTTCCCTACAAGCTTGCAGAAAATTCATCAAGAGATCTGGCCCAAGCTGAAGGAACTATATGAGACCGGTCCCCCACCGACACCCCATCCGTACCAGCCAAGAGACTGGGTCCTGGTTAAGCGACACTGACAAGAGACCCTAAAACCCAGGTGGAAAGGACCGCTCCAGGTACTCCTAACCACACCCACCGCCCTGAAGGTAGAAGGCATCGCGTCGTGGATCCATTACACCCACGTCAAGCCAGTGGACCCAAACTCCGATCTTCTGGGGCCAATCACGGCGGCGGCTAAAGCACCGGCCACATGGACTGTGGACAGAGCTAAGAACAACCCCCTTAAAACTCACCCTGCGCCGGCAGCACAGCTCACTGTAAACATGCAGTTAGGTAGTCTAACCCTAACGTTAGTCACCCTAGTGGCCGCTGGGGAAATCACAAAACCAGCTCCTAATCCCTTTGTCTGGAGATTCTGGCTTTATGAAAACCAAACCCATCCTGGGCAACCTCATAAGCCCAGGAAATTATTGGCCAGTGCTGATTGCCCCTCCTCAGGGTGCAATAGCCCAATTCTACTAAATTTTACTGGTTTTCAAATAGCCAAACCTATGGCACCAATAATATGCTTTGAGTTTGATCAGACTAAATACAATTGTAAACACTATTGGTGGCACCAAAATGCTGGCTGTCCTTATAACTATTGTAACATCCATAGATCCCGTTATTGGGGAGGGGAAAAACAGTTAGACCCTAAGTGGCCCTTCCATCGTAGACGGGACAGAGACTTTTCATATACATGAATAGTTAGAGACCCCTGGAACTCCCGCTGGACCACGCCTCAACATGGGGCTGTATACTATGCCTCCTCCTCCACATGGCCTAGCAGTCACCTCTATCTGTGGCGAGGTCTAGTGCAGGTACTGCCCCTGGTCCATGGGAATATCCAACGACAAGAAAACAGACTAACACAAGACTTATGTCCTTTCTCCTGGTTAAAATTATTAGAAGAAGGACTAGAACTTGCTAACCTTACGGGACTTCACAGCCTGTCTGGCTGCTTTCTGTGTGCCACTCTAGGGCGTCCACCGCTAACCGCTGTCCCTCTGCCATGGGGATCCTCTACCTCTGCCCAAGCTAACAACCTCCGAAACCTCTCATATGCCCCTATCCTAAACGTGCCACTATACCTAAACCCCAGTCAGGAGAAGTTTCCCTACTGCTTCTCAGGAACCAATTCCAGCCTCTGCAGCATCACTGCAATGCCCCCTAATATCACCCTAAGGGCTCCGCCGGGCATATTCTTCTGGTGTAATGGAACATTATCTAAGAACCTATCTGTTCCCTCTGTTACCAACCTACTGTGTCTTCCTGTCACATTAGTTCCCCGGTTGACTCTACTAACTGCCGGCGAGTTCCTGGGGTACACCGGTAACTGGACTAGTACTGCTATTCACCCAGTCCCTAGACCGAGACCTGCACGAGCCACATTTCTCCCCCTCATTGCGGGAATCTCCCTCACCGCATCCCTCATTGCGGCCGGACTGGCAGGGGGAGCCCTAGGTCACACCCTCATAGAAAGCAACAAGTTATACCAACAATTTGCCGTTGCTATGGAGGAGTCGGCTGAGTCCCTTGCCTCCCTTCAGCGGCAGCTCACGTCCCTAGCCCAGGTAACCTTGCAGAACCGGAGGGCCCTAGACCTACTCACTGCTGAAAAAGGTGGTACATGTATGTTTCTAAAAGAAGACTGTTGTTTCTACATAGATGAATCAGGGCTTGTAGAGGACCGGGTCCAACAGTTACGCAAGTTAAGCACAGAAGTAAGAACATGGCAGTTTGCTTCAGCTGCAGACCAATGGTGGAATTCCTCTATGTTTTCCCTGTTAGCCCCCTTCCTTGGACCCCTGCTAAGTCTACTATTTCTGCTTACCGTAGGACCTTGTGTTGTTAACAGAATTTTGCAGTTTGTCAGAGAAAGGTTTGACACCGTTCAGCTCATGGTCCTCAGAGCCCAATACCAACCTGTAAACGCTGAAACAGAATCAGACTTATAAGACCCAAGATTGGCTCTAGAGGTTCCTGAGGAAAGGGGGGGATGAAAGGAATGAAAAAAATCAGGCACATTCCTCAGCCCCGGGCTCCACTTCCCAAGCCCAGTACAAACACATCCCCCCCTATATCTCTCAACTTCCCGAGCCCAGTACAAACACATCCCCCCCTATATCTCTCAACTTCCCGAGCCCAGTACAAACACATCCCCCCATATATCTCTCAACTTCCCGAGCCCAGTACAAACACCACCTGGAGAGTCTCCGATAAGGACACAGCCATTCGTGGATTTACTGAAAGCGCGGGAACCAATAGAAAACTGCTAAATGTATAACTTAAAATGTTACCCAATTGTAGTGCTGTAACCAAAAGAATTCCTTTGTTCCTCTGTAACTTGACGTATCCTATTTACCTCGGGCTGTAAAAGGCAAGCACTTGCTTTGTTCGGGGCCCTCCTATATGCGGTGGAATGGAGGGACCAAGTTCGAACTTGTAGTAAAAGATCCTTGCCCCTTGGCTTTGACTCTGGACTCTGGTGGTCTTCTTTGGGGAACAAACGGTCTGGGCATAACACTTCATATCTATAGGTTTATATATTTCACCAAAGTGGACATTTTTTCAGTCATTATGACATTCAACTCTTTTTCTTCAGCCCTTCCCACTTTTTTCTTTTTTCAGAAATTCAATAATACAAACATTAGATCTTTTGTTATAGCTTCCACTTGTCTCTAAGGCTCTGCTCATTTTAATGTTTAGTTTATTTTCTCTTTCTTTTCAGTTTAGGTAATTTCTACTGTTTCATTTCAATTTCACTGACTATTCTCTGTTTTATTCATTTTTCTGAGTTGTTTGTTCATTTTATTTTTAAGTTCTACAATTTCCATTTTGTTTGTTTTTACATCTTCTACTTTTTGCTGAAACTTTCTAATTTTTGGTTAAGATCTTCTATTTTTGAATATTTTTGTCAAACATGTTTAAAATTTTTCTTTAAAGCACTTTCTAGTAATTGCTTTAAAATCTTTGTCAGATAATTCTATTATCACCATCATCTTGGTGTTGGCATCTGCTATCTTTCTCTTTTAAGCACAGACTTTTCTGTTTCTTGATATGATGCATAATTTTTGATGGAAACCTGGCTGTTTTCCTAGTATGGTATGATTTTTCTCATTCTTATTTAAAATCTGTGTTTACCTTGACTTCTCTGTCACTACTCCATCGGAAAAAAGCAGGGTACTGCATCCTTATTGCTATGTAGACTAGAAGACCACACACCATACTCAGCATCCATTAATACCCAAGTGGTAAAAATTCCCAATTTCTGTTCAAATGTGTAGGAGTTACAGTTGTCTACTAAGCATCTACTATACTCACCTGGTTGGGAGGGACAGGATTGTCTTTTTGCCATCTCCCATGTGTCCTACATTGACACCGAGGGTGTCTGGCTTTGTTCCGATTGGGCACTATTGAAATTCCTGACACTGCATTAAGCCTCCTCTCACACCACTCCAGCTAGAAGATGGAGGAATGTCTTATCACCTCCATGTGAAAATGGAAGTCCGCCGGGCGCGGTGGCTCACGCCTGTAATCCCAGCACTTTGGGAGGCCGAGGCGGGTGGATCACGAGGTCAGGAGATCGAGACCATCCTGGCTAACACGGTGAAACCCCGTCTTACTAAAAATGCAAAAAATTAGTTGGGCGAGGTGGCGGGCGCCTGTAGTCCCAGCTACTTGGGAGGCTGAGGCAGGAGAATGGCGTGAACCCGGGAGGCGGAGCTTGCAGGGAGCCGAGATCACACCACCGCACTCCAGCCTGGGGCACAGAGCGAGACTCCGTCTCAAAAAAAAAAAAAAAAAAATGGAAGTCCAAGAGCTCATGTACTCTCTCCTGAAACAGTGGAGAAAGCAGTCATTCATTACTGCATAGCAGGTATAAAAATCTCAACTTCCTCTTTAGCCTTTATGTTGTGCAATAAAATAAGCATCAGTAAATTCTGAAATATCAAAATGTTTAATTTCATAGAGGAATTAAATATAGTATCTGAATAAATCTACTGATATCTACTTAAGGTTGGGGTTCATTTAGGTATTTCAAGCTAAAGCAACTATGCCCGTTGTTCTGAATTCAATTACGAATTTCTTGCTTTGACCTTTAACAAGTTTCTAGAGATGTATAAAAACATGAAAACATTAATATGTTATTAGCCTTGCTTGCATCTGCCAGTGAGAAATGTCATTTTGTTTCAACATGCTATTTTCCTATCATGCTTGAATAGTTACAAAGATTATTTTATGTTCCCTTGTATTTCTGAGTTATTTATCCCACAGTAGTTGCCTTAGACTAGCCACGCATCAACTACACTGTATACTTCTGGTCTCCAAATTTCCTACAATAATCCACATACACCAAAAATTAATAACTCCTGGACTCCTATAAATGCCACATAACACCCTCTATGATCATCCTTGTTCTCATTGCCTGTTCACTTCCTTACAAGCTCACCAGCCTCAAATATGTTGTTCCCTCTGGTATCTTCATTCTGTCATAAGTGGAGATTGTGGGGTGTTTATTGAATCTCAGGTAGTGGGTATACACCATATACTTTTCCTCTTGATTGGGAACCCCAGTCATCCTAAACTTATTTTTAAGCCCTTGATGACTCATCTCAAGAGTTCCATCTTCTGATACATTTTACATGAATACCTTGCTATACTCTTTCTAAATTCTCTTACATCCAATATTAATTGCTAACACAATATATTTTTAACTCTTTACTAATTGTCTTTAAAAATAAACTATTTTCAGATCCATAAAAATTGTGAAGATAGTACAGAGTTCCCAGATACCTATATCCATTTTTTCCCATTTTTGACATCTTGCATTAGTATGGTACAGTAGTTATAATCAATGAACCAATATTAATACATTATTATTAACTAAAGTCCATACTTTATTCAAATTTTTTTAATTCACTGCCTCTTTCTGTTTTAGGATTCCATTCAGAATATCACATGAGATTTCACTGCCATGTCTCCTGAAGCTCCTCTTGGTGACAATTTCTCAACCTTTTTTGGTTTGTTTTTGATAGTCCCAAGCATTTTGAGTACTGATCAGTTACTCTGTGGAACAGTACTGGCTTAGTCTGTGCTGCCATAACAAAATACTTGAGTCTGGGTGTATTAGTTCATTCTCACGCTGCTGTAAAGAATTGCCTGAGATTGGGTAATTTCTAAAGGAAAGAGGTTTAATTGACCCACAGTTCCACATTGCTAGGGAGGCTTCCAGAAAGCTACACTCACAGCGGAAGGTAAAGGGGAAGCAGGCACCTTCTTTACAGGGCGGCGGGACAGAGTGAGTGCAAGCAGAGGAAATGTCAGATGCTTATAAAATCATCGGATCTCACGAGAACTCACCCACTATCACCAGAACAGCTTGAGGGAAACAGCCCTGTGATCCAGTTCCCTCCACCTGCTCCTGCCCTTGACATATGGGGATTATGGGGATTACAATTCAAAGTGAGATTTGGGTGGAGGACACAGAGTCAAACTATATTACTGAGTAATTTATAAAGAACAGAAATTACATCGCACAGTTTTGGCGCTGGAAGGTCGAAGATTAAGGTGCTGGCAGGTTCTGTTATCTGGCAAAGGCTGCTCTCTACTTCCCAGATGGTGCCTTGTTGCGGCATCCTTCAGAGGGAAGGAGTGCTGTGTCCTCACAAGGCAGAAAGCGAGACAGCCAAACATTAAGTGAAGCAATTTCTAAAAGGGGCTTAATCCCATCCCCAAGAGAAAAGTCCTCAAGGCTTAATCATCTCTGAAAGGCCCCATCTCTCTCTCTCTCTCTCTCTTTTTTTATTCTCCAATTTAAAACTTTAAAAAGGAAGCTTTAATGTTGAAAATGGAAACTTGGGGAGGGCAGGAAGATCACATACAAGGCTGTCACTTCACACTTGGAGGGTTGCACAGGGACCGGGCAGAGGTGCCCCTCACTTCCCAGATGGGGCAACAGCCTTGGCAGAGGCTCGCCTCACTTCCCAGACGGTGCGGAGGCCAGGCAGAGGTGCCCCTCACTTCCCAGACTATGCAGCAGCCGGGCAGAGGCGCCCCTCTCTTCCCAGTCAGTTGGGTTGCCGGTCGGAGGTGACCCCCACTTCCCAGACGATGAGGGGGCCGGGCAGAAGCCCCTCTTACCTCCCAGATGGGGCGGCAGCTGGGCAGAGTCGCTCCTCCCTTCCCAGGCGATGGGTGGCTGGGGAGAGGAACTCCTAACTTTGAAAGGCCCCATTTCTTAAAAACTGAGTTCAATAACACATGAAAAAGATCTTCATTGTGACCAAGTGGGTCACATCCTTGAATCCCTCAGATTCAAGGATGGTTCAACATATGCGAATCAATCAGTGTGATACACCATAATAAGAGAATAAAGGACAGAAACCATAGGATCATTTCAACTGATGTTGAGAAAGTGTTTGATAAAATTCAACATTCTTTCATGATAAAAACCCTTAAAAACTGGGTACAGAAACAACATACGTCAACCCAGTGAAAGCCATCAATGACAGACCCAAAGACAGTATCATACTGAACAGGGACAAACTGAAAGTCTTTTTGCTCTAAGATCTGGAACAAGTCAGGATGCCCTGCTGAATAACCACTGTGATTCAACATAGTACTGAGGGTCCTCAGTGGAGCAATCAGACAAAAGAAAAAAATTAAGGGCATCCAAACTGGAAAGGAAGAATTCAAACTACCCGTGTTTGATATGATCTTATTTTTAGAAAATCCTAACTACTGTACCAAAAAACTATTAGAACTGATAAGCAAATTCAGTAAAGTTGCAGGATACAAAATCAACATACCAAAATCAGTAGCATTTCTATATGCAAACAGCAAACAACCTGAAAAAGTAATTCTATTTACAATAAAATATATTAATATATAATAAATTATATAATATGATATAAATATAACTTATTTATAAATTATGATTTATATTTAATGTGTATTATACTTATATAAGTATATTTGTTGTATATTATAATACAATAATATATATTACAATACAATAAGTATAATACAATTATATAATTACATTATATTTATTGCATATTAAAATTGTATAATATATGATAAGTATAATATACAATAAATATAATAAGATAAAATACCTAGGAATAAGCTTACCAAAGAAGTGAAAGATCTTTACAATGAAAACTCTAGTATATTGATGAAATAAATTAAATAAGACATAAAAAAATGGAAAGATATTCCATGTTTTTTGGTTGAAAGAGCCAATATTGTTAAAATGTTCACACTACCAAAAGCAATCTATAGATTCAATACAATCCCTATCAAAATACCAAAGATAGAAATAAGAAAAATAATTCTAAAATTTATATGAACCCACAAAAGAACCAGAATAGTGAAAACTATCCTGAGGAAAAAGAGCAAAGCTGCAGGCATCGTCTGACTTCAAATTATACTACAAAGCTATGGTAACCAAAACAGCATGGTACTGGCATAAAACAGACATATAGACCAATGATCAATGAAACAGAATAAAAAACCTAGAAATAAATCCACATATTTATAGTCAACCTGTTTTTGACAAGGTGTCAAGAACATACACTGGGATAGGACAGCCTTTTTAACAAACGATGCTGGAAAAGCCTAGATAACTATATGTGAAAGAATGAAACTAGACCTTTATCTCTAAACATACACAATAATCAAACCTCAACAAAGTGAAGAGACAATACACAAATGAGAGAAAATATCTGCAAAGCACCCATCTGACAACAGAAAAACCAGAATAAAGCAGGAGTTCAAACAACTCAATGGGCAGGGGAGACAAATAATTTGATCAAAAAAAAAAAAAAAAACACATTTGAATAGACATTTCTCAAAAGAAGACATACAAATGGCCAACAGGTATATTTAAAAAAATTATTGACAACATCACTAATCATCAGGGAAATGCAAATCAAAACCACCATGAGCTATCATCTCACTCCAGTAAAAGTGGCTTTTATTCAAAAGACAGGCAATAACAAGTTCTGGTGAAAATGTGAAGAAAGGGGCCCCTCATACACTGCTAGTAGAAATGTAAATTACTATAGCCAAAAGAATATTATGGAATTTCTCAAAAAACTAAAAATAGGACTTCCACATGGTTTAGCAAACCCACTGATGCATTTATATATCCAAATGAAAGAAAATCAATATATCAAAGATATGTCTGCACTCCCATGTTTATTATAGTAGTATTCAAAAGAGCTAAGATATGGAATCAACCTGTGTCCATCAACAGATTAATGGATTTTAAAATGTAGTACATATATGCAATGGAATGTTATTTAGCCATGAAAAAGAATGAAATCCTGTCATTTGTAACAACATGAGTGAAACTGGAGGTCATTATAAGTGAAATAAAGCAGCCACAGAAAACAAATTGCATGTTCTAAGTAATATTTGGGAGATAAAAAAAAAATTGAACCCATAACGATAGAGAGCAGAATGTTTACCAGAGGCTGAAAAGAGTAGTGGGGAGGGATTATAAAGTAAGGATGGTTAATGGGTACACAACTATGCAATTAGACAGAAGGTGTAAGATCTAATATTTAGTAGCACAATAGGCTTACTATAGTTAACAATAATTTATTGTATATTTCAAATAACTTAATGAGCAAAACTGGAACATTTCTAGCTCAAAGAAATGACAAATAATTGAGGTGATTTGTACCTCAATTATCCTGATTTGATCATTGCACATTGTAGGTTTGTGTCAAAATACCACATGTGCCCTATAAGTGTGTTCATTATTTATTCATAATCATTAAAAAATTAGAAATTAAAAAGTTTTTAGAGAAAAATATAAGATTCCATGTACCCATCTCCCAGCATAAAGTATAAAAGTTTTACAAACACACTGAATGTCCTTATTCCTTTCACTCTTTCTTAGAAGATAACCACTCTCTTGAAATTTAAATATTTCATTTCCATGTAATCCTTTACATACCTATTACTTCTTATGTTTCCACGCAACAATATATACCACAAGTGATCAGAAGCTACTTAACTAGACAGCATAGATTCAGATTGTTTCCAACCTTGTTAGATCAGAGAATGACTGTTGCATAACTCCTTTGTATCTGTGAGAGTTTCTCTTAGGTGCATATCAAGGACTAGCATTGCTGAGCCACAGATCAGACACATTCCGAAACTGTAACAGAATTGCCACATTGTTTTCTAAAGTTATTGCCATAATTTATACTCTTACTGGCAGTATATGAGAATTCCTGTTTTCCTGCATCCTACCTAACTCTTGATATTGTCAAATGATAAAACTACCAACATTATGAATCCTAAAAGATTTTTTGTTGTGCTTTTAATTTGTATTTACCTGATTACAAGAGAATCTGGGTATGTTATCATGTTAATCATTGCTCATTTAGAGCTCCATTTCTCTTAAACAACTGCTGGTTAAATTTGTTCATTTATTGTATTGCTAAAAAAGTTTAAATGAAGAGAAACTTTCAGATAGGTATCATTATTACTAATTATTACTTTGAGGCAGGGTCATACTCTGTCATCTTGGTTGGAGTGCAATGACACCATCTCGGCTCACTGCAACCTCCGCCTCTGAGATAGGCATGAGCCACTGTGCCCTGCTTCAGTTAGGCATTAATATTCCCATTGTGTTAAAAAAGAATCTGATGCAGAGATAATCAGAGAATTGTGCAAAGGCATAGCCATGCTAATGAGGAAGTATTTTTGTTTGTTTATGTGTTTGTTTGTTTGATACTAGCCTCTTTTCTTTGGACTTTGGGATGTTGAAGACTTTCTTACTGATACACGCCAGAAAAGGATTAACCCTCATTGCTCCCTGTTGCTTCATATGACTTACCTGGTAGGAAAACTTAATGCAGAGTGACTGTCAAGTGCTCTGTGGCCCCACAGACTAACCTCTGTGAAGAGGAAGAGCCTAGAGAAGCTCTCTGCTGGGATGCATCAAACATTCATTTTCTGAATTCTGCCCAGCATGGCCCTTTTCCTTTAGTTTCCTTTAGCTTGATGATCCTTTAGTTTCAAACTCTCTCTAGGGCTTCCTGCCTTTAACACCTGCCCCAAAAACTCTTTCATTGCATCACCCCTTCCTGGTACACAACATACAAAACGCTAGTGTTTTGCTCTAGGCAATAACGGATTTATGAGGTAAAAAATTTGACATAGCTAAGATTTATTTTTCCCTCCCTGTAGAATGGGCTCCTTCTGCCCTCTGTCAGGACATGAATACATAAACGCACATATCTATAAATATTTCTATATACTACCATCTATACATATATTAAGCTAAACAGTAGTTCATAATCATGCCCTAATCCATCACCGTATAGATCATTCTCTCCTCTTCCAATTTTTATTTGTAACGTCCCACTCCAACAGCAAGAAACTTGTACCTCTTGATTTGTGATGCAAATACAATTGTTAAATTCAATTAACCATATATAGTAATATATATAATATATAAAATACCAAATGCTGGCCGAGATGCAGAGCAACAGTAACTTTCACTCATTTCTAGTGTGATTGTAAAATAGTATATATATAATATTTATATAATATTAATATATATAAATATATTAATATATAACATATAATAATATATTATTATATTATATATAAATATATTAATATATAATTATATTATATATTATATATATTATATAATATATATCATTATATAATAATATATAATATATAATATAATATATTATTACATAATATATAATAATATATTAATATATAATAATATATCATTATATAATATATATAATATATTAATATATAATATTATATATATATTATCTTTTGCCATTTTAATAGATATACTGTAGTATCTTGTTGTTTTAACTTACATTTGTTTAAGGACTGTACATGTGATTATTTGTTATTTGTATGTCTTCTTTGTTGATGTGTTTGTTCATATCTTTCATTTTTTATGTAGGTTTCCTGTCTTACTGTTGAGTTTAAAGTGTTCCTTGTATGTTTTGGATACAAGTTATTTGTAACATATATGTTCTGCAAATATTCAAGTCTGTGGTTTATATTTTTATTCTGTGAACAGTGTCCCTTCCTCTGTCCCTTCCCATTCCTCAGAGCCACAATGGAAACTGCAGGTTCTTCACCGGGAGAACAAGATAGGGTTCCTGAAGGTAAAGCCCAGAAAAGTGTGGCCCCTCCCTAAGACTGAGGTCCACAGGAGGTTTTCATTCACCACCTAGACTACCCTCAGCTTCCAGTAATTTTTCAAGATTACCACTCGAGTATTCCTACCTGTTTGTGGCACCTGCGGCCTTTAATCCAAGGAAAATCCCAGCTGTGACTCCTTAGACACTCCACATTTCCAGGAGGCAGTTTGCCCTCTGTTCCATGATGTATCCTAAAAAAAAAAAACATCGATTATCACTTTGTCCAGCTTTTTGTTGTTGTTGCTGTTGTTCTAAGGAGGCTTTGTTGTTGTTGTTGTTTTTCTTGACTTACTCTATATTTGAATTTATATTCTTGATTATTTTCTTTTTTTGCATTTTGATGATTTTTTTTCTGGTTTTGTCAAATTTCTGTTGATTCTATATTTCGCATTGACAACTTCGTACATGTAGAATGCTTCTCCATTACATTAACTATTAACTTTTTAAACTTGGAAATCATAAATTTGCTTTATAAATATTTCTTTATTATTCACGTTTCTGCCTGGCATGGGACTAAGACAAAGACTGAAATAGACAAAGTCCTTAACACAATACAGTTTATATTCTAATTATTCTAATACAAAAACAAACACTAACAAAGATGCAAATCAATATATGATAAAATGTCAAGAAATAAGTGCTATGGAAAATAACAGTAAATCAGTTAATGGGTTGGAAATTGATAAGGTTGTCCAATTAGTCAATACATTTTTGAAATTCTCTCTGAGGAGGGTGCATAACTCTGATAATAATAAAACTCATTGTTTTTCTTGTTTAACATAATAATAAGTATTTTTCCAGACAAATATGCTTTGATGCCATCATTTCCCATTACTAATACTGTGTGATGCCTTTAAAATGCTTGTTTTCTCTATCTTACTATTTTTCTGTCAGTGCCTACATAGGTTTTTACTTAGTCTATTGTTAAAATTTAGCTTATAATCTCTCATCTATATAGATAGATTTACATTAAATTATACTATATTGACAATTACCCTATATAATAGTTGACAATTGTACATTTATTTTATATGTATATGTATCTTTAGCTGTAACATACTGCTATATATTTTACATTTTTATTACTCATCATTTTACTCTTAAAATTTTTTTTTCTCATTGTAGAGAGCTAAAAAATATTTTGTAGAGTCCTTGCTCAAGTATTTGAATATTTCTTTGAACTCAAATTCATGGATGATAAACTCTTGAATATCCACAACATACTTCTTTTTTCCTAGATATTGATAGTTTTGTTGGGTATGACATTTTCTATCACTGTGAATTTCTTTTGATGTCATTCTACCACCTTTTAGCTTCTGATGTGGTAAATGAAAAAAATATATACTGTACTACTCTAATTTTTTTCTTTGTAAGAAATTGTTTTCCCTTAAAGTTTGTGTGAGTTTTTCTTTATCCTTGAATTAATTATATTTGGCTGCAAGAATCCTCCTATATTGTGTCACTTCTCTTTATCTGCTTATTGGAGTCCAAGTCTTTGGTTGAAATACCTTGAGTTGTGGGATTTCTGCAAGTGGTACAATGTAGACATGGTTGGCATCTGTCAACAAGCAGGATGCACATCCCCATGGAAGTATCAATGCTCTCAACTTTCCTAGCCTCAGGAGTAGGAGGAGTTAGACAGTTTTGGCTCCTTGGAGATAAGGCAGGTCAGGTAAACTCACATAGGAACAAGGTGGTTTTTACAATTCTGTAGGCCAGGCTCTTTCTAGGAGATGATAGTTATAGATGATATAGATATAGATACACATATACATATTATATTCTTTTCTTTACACTGGGATCCTTTTAAAATGGCCTCTAGTAGTCGCACTGGCCACTGGCCACTGGCCACAAGAGCCTTGTACCACTTCCGTTTTATTGGATTTCCCTAGAGCTAAACTTCTCCTTCCTAATCAGTCACTGACAAGACTTGGGAACTGCTTGCCTCAAGACAGTTGG
Source organism: Theropithecus gelada (assembly GCF_003255815.1). Lineage (NCBI taxonomy): Eukaryota > Metazoa > Chordata > Mammalia > Primates > Cercopithecidae > Theropithecus > Theropithecus gelada. The sequence continues at coordinate 33,967,932 of NC_037681.1, read as the reverse complement.
CTGATTTAGAGTTGAGTTGAAAGGGATGAAAGATGATTTTGAGCCATCATCTTCCTGGAATTAGTCCAGAAATTGGCTCTAGTTATTTATTGATTTTTTATTGAGTTATAAGATATTACCCAGACTCTCAGAAAAATGCTTAGGCAAATTAGATGAAAATAACCACAGGAAATACAGTCAGAATGATTTATTATTTATCTTTTTAAAATATACCTAAATGTTCTAGAAATAAGTATGTACTTCTCTCTAATAAAGCAAACATATTTTCAATTTACTTGTATTTTGGCAAGATTTTAAATATTTATTATTTTACAAAATAAGTTTGACAATTTCAAAGGACGGTTTGAGCCAGATTCCTATATTTGATAAAAAATTATATTTATCCTTTAATACTGAGCTCCTTTATCCTTTGAAGTAATTGTTTAACCTCCTCAAAATAATTCACACTTCCCTCTACATCAATTATTTTATGAGTATTTGGATAGTATGAGTATTTGGATACTAATGTAATTAGTTGTTTGAATATTAATCTCTCTAAATATTTTTATCTGTGAACACTTGGGCTGTAAATATCTTTTTACTGAATATTGACATATATAACTGTTTAATAAATGTTGGCTTGAGTGTAATATTCAACTAGATGGAGATATTTAGTCATTTGTTATATTAGATAAAACTTTTAATAATTACTTTTGTTAAGAATCTGATAAGTGATTACTTGTCAGAAGGGTTATTGTTTGTCAGATAAATTAAAATTTCATTCTATCATTTACTTACCTAAAGACTAGAATAATGTTAACAAATTTCATCTACTCCCAGAATAAATGATTATAGTCATGTACCATATAGATTTTTTAGTCAACAATGGATCATGTATGATAGTGATCCTGTACAATTATAAAGAAATGCAAATCAAAACCACAATGAGATACCATCTCACACCAGTTAGAATGGCAATCATTAAAAAGTCAGGAAACAACAGGTGCTGGAGAGGATGTGGAGTAATAGAAACACTTTTATACTGTTGACGGGACTGTAAACTAGTTCAACCATTGTGGAAAAAACAGTGTGGTGATCCCTCAAGGATCTAGAACTAGAAATACCATTTGACCTAGCCATCCCATTACTGGGTATATAACCAAAGGATTACAAATCATGCTGCTATAAAGACACATGCACACATATGTTTATTGCAGCACTATTCACAATAGCAAAGACTTGGAATCAACCCAAATGTCCATCAATGACAGACTGGATTAAGAAAATGTGGCACATATACACTATAGAATACTATGCAGCCATAAAAAAACGATGAGTTCATGTCCTTTGTAGGGACATGGATGCAGTTGGAAACCATCATTCTCAGCAAACTATCGCAAAAATGGAAAAGCGAACACCGCATGTTCTCACTCATAGGTGGAAATTGAACAATGAGATCACTTGGACACAGGAAGGGGAACATCGCACACTGGGGCCTATTGTGGGGAGGGGGGAGGAGGAAGGGATAGCATTAGGAGATATATCTAATGTAAATGACAAGTTAATGGGTGCAGCACACCAACATGGCACATGTATACATATGTAACAAACCTGCACGTTGTGCAAATGTACCCTAAAACTTAAAGTATAATAAAAAAAGAAAAAAAAAACATTTCATATACTCCCAGAATAAATGATTATAGTAATGCACCATATAGATTTTTTAGTCAGCAATGGATCACATATGACAGTGATACCGTAAAATTATAATAGTGTATTTTTACTGTACCTTTTCTGTGTTTCGATGTGTTTAGATATACAAATGCCATTGCATTACAACGACTTACAGTCTTTAGCACAGTAACATGCTTTACAGGTTTGTAGCCTAGGAGCAATAAGCTCTACCATATAGCCTAGGTGTGTAGTTGGCTAGACCCTCTAGGTTTGTATAAGTACACTATAATGTTTGTACAATGAAATTGCTTAACTATGCATTTCTCAGAATGTATCCCTGTCATTAAGCAGTGTCTAACTCTATATTTTGAACTACAGACTTTTCCTAGTAAATGGAATCTTATTCTTAGTTGTAATAACTCTGGAAAACTGTGCCCGGATTTCTTTCATTTAACACCTTTTATTGCCAAAATATCACATAATTATTACAAATTTACTCAATAGTAACTTACTTTTTCTTTCAAAAAGTACATGCTAATTTGCCCTTAGAGATTACTGTTAGGTGGAGCTGTTGCTAACATAAATCTCTGGGGTATTTTCTGGGATAGATAATTTTTTAAACAGGAAATTCTTTCTCCTGTGTAAATCCGTGTGAATGCACTTTAGAGAGATAATGGAAAATTATTAACTAACTAGAAGTGCCCCTAAATGGAAGGGAGACTGCTGTGTCGGGGCAGATGAAAAGTGGACACAGGAAAGTTTCAACACGGGCAGGGTATCTATGTGTTTTCATTAAAACATAAGCTTTTGCAGCCTTGAGCATGAAATTGGACCTGATAATTTTCATCATCATTCATTTCAGTCATAAAATTCAATGAGTCTGTAATCAACTTGCCTATAACACCAAGAAAAAAATTTGTCCCAAAGAAATATTATAATGATTGTTTTAAAATTACATAGCAAATTTACAGGCCTGTCCAGAAAACTATGTGATTCAGGTCATGTCTGCTGAGGTTTCTAAACCCAACACTGGGTTTATCCCAAGGGAGACAACACCATCTGTTAAATGTTATGTTAGCTATTTTTATCATTGCTTAACTCACTGGACTCTTCAAGAGGATGAATAGATGGTATCAGTCTTCCCTTATAGAAATAAAGAGCCTGGCGGGGTGTAGTGGCTCACACCTGTACTCCCAGCACTTTGGGAGGCTGAGGCAAGTGGATCACCTGAGGTCAGGAGTTTGAGACCAGCCTCTGGCCAACATGGTGAAACCCTGTCTCTACCCTGTCTCTACGTCTTTATTAAAAGTATAAAAATTAGCCAGGCATGGTGGTGCATACCTGTAATCCCAGCTCTTGGGAGGCTGAGGCAGGAGAATCACTTGAACCTAGGAGGCAGATATTGTAGTGAGTTGAGATCACACCACTACACTCCAGCCTGGGCAACAGAGTGAAAGAAAGGGAGGGAAGGAAGGAAGGAAGGAAGGAAGGAAGGAAGGAAGGAAGGAAGGAAGGAAGGAAGGAAGGAAGGGAGGGAGGGAGGGAGGGAGGGAGGGAGGGAGGGAGGGAGGGAGGGAGGAAGGAAGGAAGGAAGGAAGGAAGGAAGGGAGGAAGGGAGGAAGGGAGGGAGGGAGGGAGGGAGGGAGGGAGGAGGGAAGGAGAGAAGGGAAGAAGGAAAGAAAAAGAAAGAAAGAAGGAAAGAAAGAGAAAGAGAGAGAGAGAAGAGGGAAGGGGGAGGAAGGGGGAGGGAGGAAGGAAGGAAAGAAGGAAGCAAGGAAGGAAGGAAGGAAGGAAGGAAAGACGGACGAACCTGATATGGGTACCTAACTGGATTTTCAGAGATGTTATTAAGTAATATTTACTTTAGGCTTCAAATATATAGCCTTTAAAATATCTTTTTCATTCAAACTTCTGTAGCAAATATTTCTAATATACTCCACATATAGTTAATAATTATTTCATTTTTAAAATGTTGTCTGCCCAAGCTGAGACAATACTTCATTTATGTCAAGTAGCCCAATTACAAAATTTACAGATCCTGGCTTACAAAGTGATGAGAGCCAAAGAGGACAAGAGCTTCTATTATCATATGCTCTTTTAACTAGATCTGGAAAGACTTTAGCTCTCCTACAAGGCCTTGCAGTAGGACATACAAGCTAGACTGTATACCCCATCACAGCTTTGGAAGGAAGACAGTAAGAAGCTTGGATGTCCAGCACTCAGTACACACGTTGCAGTAGCTCAGGATACTCCATAACCAGCATCTGGGTTTGACAAACTGCCTGATTGCAGCCTCATATAGGATTACTACCACAGCACATGGAATATCCTACAACTCAGGTCCTGCCATGTATATGCCCCAGTGAGGGCAGGCTAGAGTGGACAGAGCCTCAACAGAGCCAGATTGAGTTATGCTTGCCTAGCCCTAAGGCCATCCCAATCAACAAGGGGAATTGCCTAATGAGAAGTAGAGAGCAATCCAGGCCCACTGCCCAATGACTTGGCTTGTGTACTGATCTCTGGGCTGATGTACTCATCTGGAGATACTGAAGACTGTTTCTGCTAAGTAAGGAGCAGCACCTTGGGACGTTGCTGCCAGGCAGGACAGTAAGGGTTAGAATCATGTCCCAAGGTTGTTGGAGGGCCCTCCTCTGGCAACTTGGAACTGTCCCTGAACTTCATTTTCAAACTATGTTTGGGATTAGCACCAGATTAAGACCCAGGCCATCCTTTTAGAACCAGTACTTGTACTTGGCTAATACTACAAAGCTAATTTGATTACTCATTTTGTCAATCAGATGTAGAGCAAGCTAACTACAAAGATTCCTTGCAAAGGTAACCTGGGTTAGGATATGGAAAAATATTTACATTCCGTGATTTCTATTATATTCTGTGTACTGATAGGATCCAGCCTAAGAGAACAAAATCAAGAATGTGATTCAATGTAACATACTGGAGAAGGAAACAATAATGTAAAACCAATGAAATAATGCAAATCCCTAGAGATATATTGTCATGAAACATAAGAAAATAATAGCAAAACACATCACCAAATATTTTTAAAGGAGGAAATAATTACCATTTTCATACAAGAGCTTTAATCTGGGATGCAAGAATCCAAAGGAGATGATGAAGAAATAGGTAGAAATGAAAAATAGGCTTTTGGGTCTAAGGAAACAATAAATGAGAATAATTAAATCAACACAGAAATGAAGCCAATAATGAAATGAAATGAAGCCATGTGGACTCCACAGTCCGCATGGTAAGGATCTGGAGGGCAATATTAGTGGTCCATGTAATGTATGTCAAGATGTTAATATCTGCAGCTGAGCAGAAACTAGGTTTGTGAGACAATTTTCCTAATACATTTTACAGTTTTTACGAAGTTTTTAGACTTTATAATGTAGGTTATTTTTAACCTACAGTATATTTCTGAACGTAATTATGTCAGAAAAGTTGGGGTCTGGAATTCAGCAGTGTGATGCTCTCTTTTTCAGATCTAATTAACAGAAGCATGAAAACAGACCACAGAGGCAGGAGGGCTTATATAATACAAATTGATTTAAAATACTACAAGAAAATTCGAGTCCACTCTGCTCAATTTCTCATGGGGGTATAAATCAGCTCCTACAACTTTGAATAAGAGAAATTTTAGGCATTTTGATAGGTATTTTTAATAACTGATTTTATTTCATATTTCATTTTGCACCAAAGTGGTGAGGTAAGCATAATTGTTAAAATTTTAGAGAATCAAATTGAAAATTAGAATTGTTGAGTTACCTGTTTTACAAAAGCAGGAAGTGCTTATTTTTCTCCCATTACACCACAAAGACTTATTATTAAAGATCTTTAAGACTTTTCTGGATTATTTTTACATTTTCATTGGTAACTGAAAACAAATCCTCAATATGTTTAATGATTACTTATTTTGTCTCAGGTTTGAAGAAGTCTAGATACAACACATTTTCTGTACTTTATTTAATAGATTTGTATAATATTTATAGAAAGAATGTTAAAATAGTAAATAAACATGAATCAATAAAATAAAACAACAGAAATATGGTGTGATTGAGGTATAAACATATTCATGTTAGAACTTAGAAGGGTAGCAGCTAGCATCTTACATCATGCCAGATAAAAATATATATATATATATTTATATCTGAATTACACTTGCATTTTTGTCATTAATATTCCTGAATATCTGTCATAAAATTGAAATAAATGATCTGTGCTTCCAGCAAAATTACTGTCAGGTTTTGAAAATGGCTAAATAACAGTCGTTATTTATAGACCCACAATATAACTTTTAAGTTAAATGGAAATGGAAATAAACACAGCTTTTCTTTTTCTTTTACAAGTAAAAGTTATATTTACAGAATATCCTTTTCTAGTTTAAAATAACGTATAGTTTTGAACATTATAATAAATTGTATTACTATTATCCAACCAATCATACATGTATCATATATTTACGATACTATGATAATGCACTTTAGAAATTTTGCTGCAAGAATTTTTTAGTTTTATCTCATTGGGTGCTTCCATTAGGAAAGGAATTTCACAAGTTAATCAAATATGGACACATTTTAAGTGTAATGAAGCAATGGTTTGAGGAAGAACAACCTACTCAATTTCTTGGACTCAACAGTGCTATCAGTGGTCCCCATCGAAAACAGTATGGAGTCGACGTCTTACATTTAATTTTTACCATGTCAGAAATCTCTTACAATAGACATTCTTTATGATGTGTTTACTAATATTGACCAAAATATAACTTTTTCACAGAAGAAACTATTGCTCTGTTCAAAAAGTGCAGAGTGATTGCTATAGTTCTGCGTTTCCAGTTTCCTATAAATGGAATTAGATAATACAAAGGCTTTTATGTCTATTTCTCACACTTCACATGGTAATTTTAGTATTCATCCATGTTTTTGCATATATCAATATTTATTTTTATTTTTATTGTGTAGTAAGCCATTGAACAAACGTGTCACAATTTGTTCATTTACCATCTGAAAGACAATTGTGTTGTTTTCAGTTTGGGGTGCTAATGATTAAACAAAAAATACTTTGAGAATTCACCTGAAAGTCCTTGTTTGGACATATATTTTCATTGTCAGTAAATAAGTAGGAGTGAAATTTCTGAGTTGTATGAAACACATGTTTTTAGATTTATGACGAACTGCAAACACTTTCCAAATTGGCTATAACATGTTGTATTCACACTAGCAATGTATAACAGTTCCAGTTAGCCTCACTAGCACTTGTTATTTTTACTCATTGACATTTTCCAACATAATTGCTTTGGAGAGGTATTCATTGTGTTTTTAATTATGTTTCCTTAAATACGAAAACCTCAGCTATTTGAGCATTATTTCTTGTCTTATTGTCACTCATACATCTTCTTTGAAGTGTATTACTCAAATCTTTTATCCTATTGAATCATTTTTGTCCTAATTATTGAATTGTAAATATTTATATATGCCAGATATAAGTCCTTTTACCAAATACATGTTTATAAGATGTCTTCTGCCAGTTGGTAGCCTGTCCTTTCATTTTCTTAAAAGTTTTTAGAAAGAGCAAAGCATTTTTTACTTCAAAGAAGTCAAGTTTATCATTTATTCTTTTATAGTATTTGCCTTTTTGAGTCATAACGACAAAAAAATTTGCGTAACTGAAGGTCAGAAAGATTTTCTTTCACGTTTCTTATCACACATTTCATACTTTTAACTTTTGTATTTAGTCTTATAATAAAGTTTCACTAAATGCTGCTATATGGTACAAGAAAGGTTCAAGTTCACATATGTACGCATGTATATTTACAACATTTCTGGTATCATTTGTTGAAAATACAATTTTTTCTCTATTAAATAACATTTGTGGTCGGGCGCGGTGGCTCACGCCTGTAATTCCAGCACTTTGCGAGGCCAAGGCGGGCGGATCACGAGGTCAGGAGATTGAGACCATCCTGGCTGTCGGTGAAACCCCGTCTCTACTAAAAATACAATGAATTAGCCGGGCGTGGTGGCGGCGCCCGTAGTCCCAGCTACTCGAGAGGCTGAGGCAGGAGAATGGCGTGAACCCGGGGGACGGAGCTTGCAGTGAGCCGAGATCACGCCCCTGCACTCCAGCCTGGGTGACAGAGCGAGACTCCATCTCAAAAAAAAAAAAAAAAAAAAAAATTGTATCCTAGCATCATTGTAAAATATAAAAAGTCCACATAAAGTGCCTCAATTTCTTGACACTTCTTTGAACTGAATGTCTGTCTCTATGCCAATATCACACTATCTTGACAATTTTCGCTTTATAGTAAGTTTTGAAGCCAGCTGGTATCAGCCCTCTAGTGTTTTTTTGTTTCTTTGTTTTGTTTTGTTTTTGTTTTACTTTTTTTTTTATTTTTGTACGTACCTTATTATTTGATAACACTTTTATAATCAGTGTGACCGTTTCTAGCAAAACCTTTTTGGAATTTTTACTGCATAGAATCTCTCTGTATGTGTAGGGGTGTGTGTGCGTGTGCGTGTGTGTTGTCTGTGTGTATATAATATTTGGGGAATATTGAAATCTTATTATTGAGTGTTCCGATTCATGGATATCGTATATGTCTGTATTTATTTAGGCCTTCAATTTTTTTCAAGAATTTTTTTGTAGTTCTTCATATGTTTTGTGAAATTTATCTGTATTTCATGTTTTTCATGCTATTATAAATATTTTATCTTCAGTTATGTCACTATACACTTTGAAGCTCTTTTCTGAATGTATTCTTACTTATTTAAGATTGTTATGTATTGATGAATTGACTTCTGTAACATGCAAATTATTTTTCATCCCTAGTATTTTTTAAGTCTACTTTGCCTTGTATTCATGTAGCCACTCAGGATTTGTCTATTTGTGTTTCATGATGTAACATATTTTATTATTTTATTATTAATCTAGCTTTTCTTCCTATACTTGGAGTGGATTTCTTTTTTTTTTTTTTCCTTGAGAGGGAGTCTGGCTCTGTTGCCCAGGCTGGAGTGCAGTGGTGCGACCTTGGCTCACTGCAAGCTCCGCCTCCCAGATTCGCGCCATTCTCCTGCCTCAGCCTCCAGAGTAGGTGGCACTACAGGCGCCTGTCCCCACGCCTGGCTAATTTTTTGTATTTGTAGTAGAGACGGGGTTTCACCGTGTTAGCCAGGATGGTCTCGAACTCCTGACCTCGTGATCCCCCCGCCTCAGCCTCCCAAAGTGCTGGGATTACAGGCTTGAGCCACCGCGCCCGGCCTGGAGTGGATTTCTTATATGTAGCATATATGTGGATCTTGCTATTTTATCCAATCTAGTTAAATCTACATGTAACTAGAGTATTTGGAAGATGCATGTTTAATGTAATTATTGATACTTTTAGTTTTTAAATATACTCTAGCTATTTCTTTTCTATTTTACTCTGCTTTTCCTCTTTCTGCTATATTTGGAAAAATTGAAATTATTTTATTTCAATTTATTCTATTAATTTTGTAAGCATATTTCTATGTTTTATTTCTTAATAGCTGTTCTCAGATTATAAAAGGTACATTAATTTATTGGAGTCTACTTTTGCATAATACCACCTCATGCAACATATAAGTATCTTAGCATAATAATTTTCCATTTTGCTCACTCCCATCCTTTATTATTTGATCTTTTCCTCTGCCACTTGGTATAAATCTCACAGTACATTTTTATCATTTGCAATATTAAGTATAAGGAAAATATTTTGTATATTTAATATCATTTTCACCATTTCTGTATTCTTCTTTTTTTGCACATTGAAATTTTTATCTGGTGTCATGTAGACTTTCCCTGAAAAAAGAAAACCCTGTAATATTACCTGTAAGGCAAGTCTGCTTTCAACAAATCCTCCAGCTTTGGTTTGCCTCCCATCGATGCCTCCCTTTGGATAAAAAGTCTGCTGTTATTATCATATATTTTCATATATTTTATTTTATTTTCCTATCCCCCTCTGCTGCATTCAATATTTTCTCTTTTTTTTTTCTTTGTATTTCACAATTTAGCTATAATGTGCCCTTGGAAATTTTCTTAGTATTTATCCTGCCTATGGTTACCAGTAGAGTCTTTTGATTCTACTGGTATGGGTTTTGATTAATTTAATGTAATCCTTGCCACTCTCTTTTCAACTATTCTTCTAACATTTCTTTTTCTTTTCCATTTGTTTTTTCTTTTAGGACACCAATTACATTTATGTTAAACATTCTGATATAGTTTAATAACTCTTAGAAGCTCTATTCTGAACTAAAAAATACGTTTATATTTCATTTTAGATATTTTTTATTAGAATGTCTTCAAATTCACTTACTACGTCTTTTACAGAGTCCAGTCGACTTATTCAGCCTGTTACAAGACATCTACATCACTGATACCATGGTTTGCATTTCTTCCATTTCCATTTGACACTTTTTATGGTTATCACTTTGTAGTTATCCATTTGTTCAAGCATGTTGTTACCTTTTCCATTATGTTCTTAAACTGATTATTCATAGTTTACAATTCCTTTCCCGGCATTTTCAACATCAAGGCTATTTTTGAGTATGGTTTTGTTGGCTGCTTTTTCTCTTTAAAACTCTTTCCGATCACTTTGTCTCGGAAGTGGATGACTTAGCTTTAATTGTGGCTGAATTGCTCTTCAGTGAACCACTGACTTCATATTTCTTCATCAATGGCGGACTCCTAGCTGTTGCTTACTGTATGGCCTGTAGCACTGGAGAGTTTTTTCTCAATGACACTGCTCTGCTTCAGCTTTTAAGGGACCTTGCACACCAGAGACACAAAGTGACTTACTCTCTCTATTCATCCTTGGTTCTCCTTCTTCGGTCTCAGTCTTAGGTAGCCCATGTATATATGTGTTTCCAAGATAACGTGTTTCCCACTTTCTTTACCTACCTTATCATAGCCAAATGCTACCATATAACATTGAGGAGGCGTGGGAGGAGTGTGATTTTTCAGCACTTTGTCTGCTTTATTCCAGTGCATGATACTTGGCGAGGAGGTGTTCTTACAGTTCTCTAAAAAAGATGGTTTGGTTTCTTTTCCTTTACTAAGAGTGGCTAACCACTCTCTGGGTCTGGTGGTGGGGAGATTTCTAGCTTGTCCTTAGCAGCAGACAGCTTTCTTTCATGTGAAATAAGAGTTTGGGTTTTGTACCTGTTCTCTAGGAACAGCTTATCATGATATGCCTGCCTGTGTCACCACAGGACCCCCTCAGATCTACGGTCTGCTGCATGTTTCTCCTGAGCACCCAAAGACAGCTTCTGCAATCAAGCCCTTAGAGGAATGTGTGGGACATTCAGGTAGAACTAAACTGTCACGTTCTCCTAAATGTGATCCTTAGGAACTCGTAAAAAATTCGGTTGTTTTCTTCTTTTCTGCTTTTCTGGTTGTTACCTTGTTTCATAAACTGTCCCAAAGGTGAAACAGTTTATGTGGCTCACTGAGGAATTAGTTACCGTTTTGAATTCAGTTCATCAAGTTATTTTGCAATGATTAGTTCTTGGATAGGCTCAAAAAAGGTACGATTTTATAGATTACTTAAGAGTATTCTCATTGTTATCAACAGAGCAAAATTATTTGCAGCCTTTCATACTCCTTGCAGAAGTGGTGTTCTCTGAAGCACCTTTCTGAACAGTCTTTAAATATCGTAGAAAAAGTATTCATATTCTCAAGGAAATACTGGAAAAATGTCAGAGTAATGATATAGCAGAGAAGAAAATATTTCGATGCTATTTCTACATGTTTTTTCATAACTAATACATGCATTTATTTATTCATCCATCCCTAAACATTTATAGTTTACCCAGAGCATGTTAACTATTTTGTTAGACTCTGGAAATAAATAATATATGATACTCTATTTACTAAAAGGTCCAGTTTTATTTTTATTTCAATTTACACAAAATGACTCTGTATCTGTATAGTTCACTGTTGTTAAAAAAAAATCCTCAAAAGATAATATTGTATTTCTCATTAATCTCAATAAGCAGGCTTTAGTTATTTAAGAAACGAAATTTATATTTCTTCAAACTGATATGCTATGCAACAACAGCAGCACCAAAAAAGCCTATAGCATGTATAAATGAAAGTACTGAAGCCATGTTTTTATCCTCATTCAAATAAATCAATCCCATCCCTACACAATGATATGTGGTGAAACTATAGAGATTTGAGGAAACTGGAATTTGCAATGTTCACTAGTGCACAAGTGACTGAATGTTTGTTATGAGAGTTTACATAATTCAACCTAAAGGGCTGAATTTATGTTCATATAAGCTAAAATGCAAGCCTGGAAGGTGTAATTTGAGACACTTTAGGAACTACCACAAATATCTCTTTCCCAATCATGCAACACCACATGTAGACAAAGAAGACGTCCTCTACCATGAGCCAGGCTCAGAATGCCTGACTTCTACTCAGATTTATCTTTTTGGATCTCTCCCTTTGAACATCTGTTTGGCAATGAAAGTCATCTTAGAAAGGATTATGTGCTACGCTAATATACATTGAGGTATATATACACTTACTGACTCAGTGGGAAGTTATAAAGGAGAATGGAGGCAGTAAAGAAAGAAGCAGTAAAGAACATTTTGGCAGACATAATAACTTAGGTCAAAGATTCTAATGTGAAGTTCTATGGACGTATTAGCACAGAGGATTCTTTGTTCTATTTGGCTGTACTGTGCATTGTATGAAGATTTGCAGCATTCTCATTCTCTATCCACTAATTGCAGGAGCAACCTCTCACTTGTGGCAACCAAAATTGTTCCTAGATATTATCAAATGTCCTCTCAGTGGAGGGTAATGACCTCTGGTTGTGAACAACTGACTTAATCCAAATCGAACAAAGAATACATCCATAGAACTTCACATTAGAATCTTTGACCTAAGTTATTATGTCTGCCAAAATGTTCCTTACTGCTTCTTTCTTTACTGCCTCCATTCTCCTTAATAACTTCCCACTGAGTCACTAAATGTATATGTACCTCAATGTATATTAGTTTAGCACATAAACCTTTTAAAGATGACTTTCATTATATACATTAAAAAATAAAAAAGACAAAATATTTTAGATAAAAGCGACTATACTATGTGAAATTTTTCTTACAATTTCACTGAGTTGTAGGTATATTTTTATATTGTTTTGTTCCCAATTATTAAATATCTCCAAGTGACAGATGACTTATAGCTTTACTTAACAGGCAGACCATCTAAGTAAAATATGTAGACAAGCATAAAACCAGATAGAAGATAAATAATAGTGGTTTTATGACATCTGCACAGATCAGTTTTTCTTGATAGAAGTGTCATTATTTTAACAGTTATATTCCAGAGAAATGACTCTCTCTCTGTCGTGTGTGTGTGTAAATAACCAGCTTCAGAAAGGACACATCAGGGCTTTGAGACTACTCACTGTGACGAAATAATACGTTCATAGTGTCACTTGATTAGTACACTGATGCTGTTTCCCTCCCTGCTTATTAAAATTAATGATTTTTTTTTCTGAAACTCCTAAAGCTAACCATAATGGGAATAATATTGAGCTTCGTTTTAAATCTCCTATGACATGCATCCAATCAAGGCGTTCTCCTAGGTTTTCAGCAGAAGTAATCTTAAAGAATTCAGTAGATTGATATTAAAAAATAAAATAAAATAACTTCTACTACCTCATGATCATTATGGTTGGAACAGACTAGGAAAATTTTATTAATGACGAGTAAAAATCTGTACAATCCAGCTTCGACATGTGAAGAGCTCAGAGGTCATTATTCCCACCCTTACATCCAGAAAAGAGCTGAATAAACTCAAAATCAATGACTTTTCCTGGATCCAGTAGAAAATTCAGGTCACAGTGCAAACTGCCACTCTGAAAACTGGAGAGACAGGAAAATACAGACAAGTCCAGCCAAGATCAGATTAACCAGAAAAGAAACTACTGGACCCATAAACTGACAGGAGCATTTAAATGGCAATTTGATACGTATGGGCTAACTTGAGAGTGAGAATCATGGGACCTGCAACCTTAGGAAATCCTTATACTTTACAGTTTTCAATTCCAGGACTTTATCAGGTTTTTTAAGTAAAGGGCAAGAAAAATCAACCTGTGTCTTTGGCAGGTGGAGTGATGTGGTTCCGCTGTGTCCCCACCCAAATCTCATCTTAAATTGTAACTCCCACAATCCCCACATTTCGTGGGAGAAACCCAGTGGGAAGTAATTGAATCACGGGGGCAGATCTTTCCCTTGCTGTTCTTGTGATAGTGAATAAGTTTCACAAGATCTGATGGTTTTAAAAATGGGAGTTTCTCTGCACAAGCCCTCTCTTTGCCACTGCCATCCATGTGAGATGTGACCTGTTCCTCCTTGCCTTCTGCCATGATTGTGAGGCCTCCCCAACCATGTAGAACTGTAAGTCCAACAAACCTCTTTCTTTTGTAAATGGCCCAGTCCAGATATGTCTTTATCAGTCACCTGAAAACAGACTAATATAGGGAGTGAATGAGTAACCATCTGAAATATACTGTGTGTTCTCCTAACGAAGACCTGTGCTTGTAGCAGTCTTTGTCAGAAGCCTCTCTCACACAGGCTTAAGGAAAGTTATCAAAAGTTACTCCTTCTGGCATTTCTGTTGTCTAAATCAAGAGACAGTAAAAGATTTTGAAAGCTTTGAAAGTCACAGCCCACGAACACGGTCCCTTCGAAAGACAGATCTCATCATGTGATTACTGAATGTTTTCTCTCCCCTACTCCTTACTACCATATAAACAGGGATTACAGCTGAAATAGCAGCAAGAGACACACTCAGTTTTAAGGAGTTCTTAGGAAAACACAAAGAAACCAGAGGATAGTAAAGGAAAAACACTAAATAAATTTGAAGCCTCTGATACCTACTATTGCAAAGAACATTAAACATAGCCCAATTCAGAGGCAAATAAACATAAAATCTCAGAACAAAGGTTTATTTATCTCTGATCCTAATACCTGATACATCATGCCCAGCTTTCAACAAAAATTACAAAGCATTAGTAAAGCCAAGTTAGAAGAAAAGTCTGAAGAGACAAAGCAAGGATGAGAGCCAGACTCACATATAGTATAGATTTTGGAAATATTAGAAAATGAATTTAAAATAAATATAATTAATACATCATGTGCTTTAATGAAAAAAGTAGACAACATGAAAGAAAAGGTATGTAATATAAGCAGGGAGATGGAAACTCTTTTTAAAAAGCTAGAAATCAAAAATACGGTAACAGAAATGAAGAATGTTTTTAAAGGCCTATTAATTGATTGGACACAGATATAAAAGAATTAGTAACCTTAAACACTTTTTATTAAACACTGCCTGAAATGAAATACAAAAACAGAGAAGAAAGAGAAAAAAAGGACAGGATTTACAAGAACTGTGTGCTAATTCCAAAAGGTGCAACACGAATGTAATTGAAGTGTCATAAAGAAAAAAATGAGAGAAGAGATTTGAAAGGAATGTTTGAAGAAATAATAACTATGAGGTTAAAAAAATATAATGACAATGGACCACAAAACCTGGAAACAAAAACTACCATTAGACTTATTATGTTAAAACTGTAGAAAGTCAAAGAAAAGTACAAAATCTTGAAAAAAGATGTAGGAAAGAACAAAACAAACTTTTTTTTCCTATAGAAGGAAAGGAATAGATGACAGTAAACTTCTTCTTAGAAACCACACAAGGAAGCAGACAATGGAGTGAAATGTCCAAAGTATGAAAGAAAGAAAACATCAATGTAGATTTTTATATTCAGAAAATTTATTCTTACAAAGTGAAGGAAAAATTAAGGCTTTCTCAGGAAACAAATAAAAAATGCTGACAGAATTCATATCTAGCTGATACTTCCTGCAAAATGTATTCAAATAAATTCTTCAGGAAGAAGGCAAACAACATGTCCTCAATTCTGATCTACATTAAAAATGAGAATGCTGAGACAAATTCCGAGATTGCCAACTAGATGCAGCCAGGAAGAACTTCTCCCACCACGACAGAGCAGAATATCAAGTAAACCGGCATATTCCAAACAGACCATCAGAGAGAAGGCTCTGAGAGTGGTTGAAGAGATGATCCAGATTCTGGGACCGAAGAGAGAGAAAGCTGGGAACCCCACTGGGTTGGCCCAGCGTCGATGCCCTTTCCAGGCCTGGAATGGCTCTTAAAGACAAAGTGGCTCTGCCCTATGTAAGCTGTGGACCTGGAGAGAATGGAAAGAGCAGAACTATCATTCCCCTGGGACAAGGGGAAGCCTGATCTGCCTGCTTTGCTGATTCCAGTCTCTCCTAGAGTCCCTGCCTGGCCATGTCTGCAGATAGTGAGCCCCCACCCCCGCCAAAGGAGTGCCTTTGCTGATAACCTCCCACCGGAACATGCTAGCCTGAGACCCTGCAGCCACCCTTTTGGAGCACTTCCTGCCGGAAGCACCCTCACCAAAATGCTTTCCTCCTGTACCACCGCCACTGAAACACTTCCTGCTCACTATGCCTGTGCCCTCCCCCAACCAGAGTGCCTCATACCATACCACTGTGACACCCCACGCCAGGGCACCCTCACCCACAGCACCCTCCCACCCCCCTGCTGGAGTGCCTCCTGCCCAAGATTTCCCCCACTGTCCCCACCAGAGCCCCTCCAGCCAGTGGCACCCTGCTGTCTCCTATGGAGTGCTATTGCCAGTGGTCTTTGAGAACTTTGGACTCTCTAGCCCAGCTGGGGCTTGACCTCGAGGAAGAAGGGGATGAAACCACTGACCCAGACCCAGTACTCCAAGGTTAGAGAACACAGCTCAGAAGTGTGAAACTGAACCTTGCCCGGTAAAAGCATCCAGAAATAAAGTCTTTCAGCTACACCCATGTTGTGCCACAGCCAAATCCTCAAAGGTAATAATGACAATAAAAATGAAAATTTCCATCTAAAAGACAGCAATACCAAATAGATAAAGGATCATCACCCCTTAAAGATGAGAAAGATCCAGTACAAGAACTCTGGCAACACTGAAAGCCAGAGTAGAGTGTCTTCTTACCACCGAACAATCACACTAGTGCCCCAGCAATGGAATCTAACCAGATTGAAATGGTTGAAATGTCAGACATAGAATTCAAAATCTGGATGGCAAGGAAGGTCATTGAGATACAAGAGATGGTTGAAACTCAATACAAGGAACATACTAAAATGATCCAGAAGTTGAAGAATGACATACTCATTTTAAGAAAGAATGAAGCTGAACTTTTGGAAATAAAAAATGTACTATAGGAGTTTCAAAGTAAAATTTGAAGGACAACAACAGAATAGACCAAGATGCGGTAAGAACCTCAGAGTCTGATGACCACTCCTTGAAAGCAATACAGGCAGACAAAAATAAAGAAAAAATAATTTTAATAAATTAACAAGACTGCTGAGAAATATGGGATTATATAAAAATACCAAAGCTACCACTCACTGGCATTTCAGAAAGAGGAGAGAGACCAAGCAACATAAATTTTGAAGATATAGTCCATGAAAAATTATACAATCTCACTAAAGAGGTTGACATGCAAATTCAAGAAATTTACAGAACCCTTGTGTAATACTGTGCACAGTGACCATCAGCAAGACACATAGTCATCATATTCAACAAAGTCAATTTGAGGGAAAAAAATTAAAGGCAGCTATAGAGAAGGCGAAAGTCAATTAAAAAGCTAAGGGAATTTGTTACCACTAGATCTACCTTATGAGAGCTTCTAAAGGGAATGCAAAACATGGGAATGGAAAGACAGTATGTGCACCACAAAAACACACTTAAGCACATGTCTCACTGACACTATAGAGCAACTATACAATCAAATATACATAACAACTCTCTAACAGCATGATGACAGGAACAAATCCTTACATATCAGTATTAACCCTGAATGTAAACAGGCTAAATGGTCCACTTAAAAAGCACAGATGAGCAAGTTGGATAAAGATGCAAGACTCAATTGCATCCTGTCTAAGAAACCCATCTCATATGTAAGGATACCCATAGGCTCAAACTAAAGGGATGGATACATATCTATCAAGTCAAAGGAAAACAAAGAAGAGCAGGGGTAGCTATCCTTATATGAGATAAAAACAGGCTTTAAATTAGCAATAATCAAAATGGACAAATAAATGCATCACATAATGATGAAGGGCTCAATCCAACAAGACTTAATTGTCCTAAATATATACACACAATATTGGAGCATCTAGATTCATAAAACAAATTCTTAGACATCTACAGAGAGATTTAAACAACTGCACATAATACTGGGGGACTTCAACACCCCACTGACAGAATTACACAGATCATTGAGGCAGAAAACTAACAAAGAAATTATGGACATAAACTAGACATTTGACTAATTAGACGTAAGAGACATCTATGGAAAACTCCACCCAATGACAATAGAATATATATGCTTCTCATCAACACATGACACATACTCTAAGACTGAGCACACAACTGGCCATAAAGCACACCTTAACAAATTTTTAAAAAAAGAAATCATACCACACTCTCAAACCACAGTGCAATAAAAGTAGAAACAACACCAAGATTTATCAAAACCATAAAATTACATAAGAGTTAAACAAGTGGTCCTGGATGGCTTTTGGGTAAAGAATGAAATTAAGGCAGAAATTTTTAGAAAAATCTTTGAAAGTAATGAAAACAGAGACACAATGTACCTGAATCTTTGAAACTCAGCTAAAGTCGTGCTAAGAGGAGAGATTTTTTTGCACTAAACACCTACATCAATAAGTTAGAAAGATCTCAAATTAGGAACCTAACATCACACCCACAGGAACTAAAGAAACAGGAACAAACCAACCCCAAAGCTAGCAGAAGAAAAGAAATAAAAAATCAGAGTTGGACTGAATAAGATTGAGACACACAAAAAAATTCAAAAGATCAACAAAACCAAAAGTTGGTTCTCTGAAAGAATAAATAAGATTGATAGACCACTAGCTAGACTAATAAAGAAAAGAAAGAGAGAAGATCCAAATAAATACAATTAGAAAGACAAAAGGGACATTATCAACAACCTCACAGAAATAATAATAAAAAAATAAAAAGGCCAGGTATGGTAGCTAGTGCCTGTAATCCCAGCACTTTGGGAGGATGAGGCAGGTGGATCACGAGGTCAGGGGTTCAAGACCAGTGTGGCCAACATAGTGAAACCCCACCTACCAAAAATGCCAAAATTAGTCAGGTGTGGTGGCACACGCTTGTAGTCCCAGCTACTCAGGAGTCTGAGGTGGGAGAATCATTTGAACCTGGGAGGTAGAAGTTTCAGAGAGCGGAGATCACACCATTTCACTCAAGCCTGGGTGACACAGTAAGACTTCGTCTCAAAAATAAACAAAGAAGAAAAAAAATCTTTCAGACTATTATGAACACCTCTATGCACACAAACTAGAAAACCTAGATGAAATGGATAAATTCTTGGAAAAATAAAACCTCCCAAAATTGAACCACCAAAGGTACCCACGCAAGATGGGTCCCTGCTGGTGCTTTTGTCTGGGCTTCTGGTAGAAAGATATGAAATAAGAAAAGGACATTACATAATGATAAGGAAGTCAATTCCCCATGAAGGTATCACAGTTCTTAACATGTGTGTACCTAACAATAGGGTACCAAAATGCATAAGGCAAAATCTGATAGAACTGCAAACTGAAAAAAACAAAACCTTTATTAGAACTGAAGAACATAACATGCACATTCTTTATGTTTATAACATAACACATTCTTTTCAAGCTCATATGAAACATTCAGAAAAGTAAACTATTGCCTGGATTAAAAAGCACAATTAAACAAATAAAACATTTAAAAGAAATTAAAAAGAATACAAATCATATAAAGTATATGTTCATACCACAATAGAATACAATTAGAAATCAATAATGGAAAGATGACTTCAAAACATTCCAATATATATGGAGATGAAATAACATATTTGTAAATAAAATAATATCAGAACTCATGAAAAATAGTTAATCTGACTAGGCCTATTGTCTATGAAAAAATAACTTCCTAATAACCTTTCCACAAAAATGTCCCAAGGATCACTCTCAGAAGGTTATTAGTAAGTTATGGTATTAGGTTATTACTATATGAAGCATTCTACAAATGTTATGCGATCAAGTCTACTGATAATATTGTTCAGATCAACTATATCGTTACTGATTTTCAGCAAGTTAGGTTTATCAATTGCTGAAAATGAGATGTTGAATTCTTCAGTTATAACAAAGGTTTTGTTTTTTTTCCATTTGCAGTTCTGGGCTACACATAGTGACTTCCTTCCAAAGATGCACCGTATGGAAAGGAGAAATTTTAAATAAATTGACAGATTTTAGTTGATAATATTGCATCCATATTGACTCATTAATTCTAATAAACATACATATTAATGTAAAATGTTAAAAATAAAGGGAGCTGAGTGAGGGACATGGATATAGAGACCATTTATACTATCTTCACAATTTCTACATAAATATAAAAATGAACACCAAACTACCCATTTTTCTGAATTTCGTTAGTTCATTATTCAAAAAATCTTTCTTGCCAGTTCAATGAGAAAAAAGATAAGGAAAGAACATTGTTTTTTTTTTTTTTAGAGTTCATAGTAGAGGAAAATGGAGACAATAATCAAAATACAATGAAATAAAGGATATAAAACACTTACACAAATATGAGAGCAGTAAGTTTCTACCATGAAAATAAGGAAATGTTTCAAAGGAACAATGACTGACATATGACAGGAGCATTTAAGGGTGAATGAGTTCCTCAAATAAAGAAAGTAAAGGTGGGTATTTCATGCAAGTTGAGCAGTATATGTGAAGGAACAAGCATGAAACTAATAATGATCACATTATACTATGTAAACAGCAAATAACTGTGTGGCATAAATAGTGGATACTTGGTGGGAATTTGAGGTTAAATCAAGTAGGTTATAGAAGGTATCGCTGAGGCCATGTCATAAGTAACTTGCATGCAATATGAAGGGAATTTTATTTTATTATGTGCAACATCAGAAAAATCTGGCATGTTTAAAACAGTTTATTTATAATAAGAAAGATGTTTCAGAAAGATGACTCTTAACACAGTAGATTGTTTAAGAGAGAATGAGATCTAAAGTCTGGTTAAACTTAGATTTCAAAAGTTCTGTGATGTCACTCTTACATGATAGCAATTTTTTGTTCAGTTCCAGTAAAAAATCATGGCACTTTAGGTTTTATGCTCCAATAGATGTATTTTGGACTTAGACTTTGTCAAGACAATTGCAACTGTCTTAACACAAGCTATTCACAGTTTGCAAGTGGAGAGATTACATCAAATGCCCAAAAGCCAAACTCTTAAAAATAACTATATCTGAAATGGGTGAAAACATCATCCCAGTTTTGTTAAAGTGTTGGCAGGCTTATTTAAGAACTTAATAATTTTAATATATTTTCCTAAATAAATTGGATCTGCCCTCTGTGCATAATTTTAAAACATTATTTCAGTATTTCTTTTAATAGATTATTGTTAAGGACTTTTCAGAAATGAAATATCGAAATTGTTTCTCTCCCTAAAATAGCAATTTGTTCTTGTCAGTGAGGACTCTTTATAAATGAGTTAAACATAGACCCATGGGAGAAGGGGAAAGATACTTATAATATTATATTATTGAAGGCTTTTATTCTGGAGGGATTAACAAATGCAAATACTAGTTAAATACTTGCCACAAATATACATGCTGTAAAGAATTAGTGTTGCCTCTTGAGTTAGTGGTATTCTGTTTAGCTAAGTCTTGAACTCATTGCTCAGCCGGACATAAAGAGTTGGAATATGTTTAACATGGAGGGGATGAATGTTTAATGACTAGATTCTGTGTCATGATATCTTTAAATTATGTAAAATGTAAACATAATTTTATATTAAGTAATTATATAAACCTAGGCTTTGGGAAGGCATGCACTAAAATGATTTTGATGATTGTCAGAGTTTTAGGATTATAAAATGACTTCATGTTTTCAAAGTTTTATTCCTAATGTGTCTACAGATTTTTTAATCAATAATAGACAAAAGCAAATGTTAACAATGTACTGATTTATGAATATAGTTTGAGAGATGTGAATATATGTGCAGACATTTGTGTGTGTGTGTAGCTATGTATGGAATCAGAAGTATTTTTATCTTCTGGGAACTATTATTTCCTTTACATTCATTTAATCAGTAATTCATTTATTTAACCAATAAATGAACTTTAACACATATTTTATACCAGGCATAATGTTGAAGGTTAAAAAAGACACAATCTTACTTTATCTTTATTCTGCCACCACTTTTAAATAATTGAAGAAGATGACAAGGTCTTATGTTTGTTTTAATTACTCATTGCATGAGATATAAGAATATGCCACTGAAATGTATTTAATGTTTCATTAATAAACTTGGTACTATTATTCAGGGGAGTTACCATAAAAGGACATATTTTTTTAAAGTATCATACTGGAAATGATTGGCTTGTGTAAGGTAGAAGACAGAAATATTGTAAGAAAATGGTTCTGGGAGCTGAGAGGCCATAGCTGTGGATGAATTGTTTATGTATATGTTGAAATCAACAACCAAAACACGGGTCATTTTGTTCAGAATAATGGCGATCAAGAAGACAAAACTGTCCTAGTAGTTGGTACAAAACAGCAGCAATGCAGGCCAATGGACAAGAAACTTGCTAATATTAGATTTGAAGGTGAAGGGAGTGGGCGTTGGGAGCAAGGAAAGTGGTTTATAAACAGCCATGTGGCATAAGAAGACAACTTTCAAGGAGGTGATGGGGATGACAGGATGAGGGAGACTAAAAACAGCCGTCACTGTAAAGCCTGGCAGGGCAATTATGGTCCTCAGGGAAAAGCCAGCTTTCTCTTAGAACAAAAACTAAAGAATATTCCTAAAATGGATTGAAGTTAGAGGCCATTTTTTCTCATAATTAAGTAAAAAGAATTTTGAGGAAGGGTCTTATGTCTTGGAAAAGGTAAGAAAAGAGAATGGAATAAACATGTACAATACTTTACAGGGATTAGAATGTGGAAGTCTCAGGTGAGCTGGGTGTCTGCGTGTTGTGTTGTTGGCTCGCTGAACAAGGTCAGATTGGAACTGTGGACTTCAAGGCAGACAGTGGTGGTGAGGCTGAGAGTAATGGGGTAGGGAGCAGTGGGTTTCACAGTTTCAATCTTTATCTCTGATGAACATAAACCATGAGTGCTAACTACTCTTTTCAACCAATCTTCCAAGAATAGTATCTCTCATTCTCAGAAGGTAAATTTTCACATTGATGCAAGGAATGAGGCATATCAAGTGTGCCAAGTTCTTCCAATTTTATCAAACTTTAATGTTTTTAAAGAACAAAGGAAGTTCTGTCTATTGAAACACACACACACACATCACACACACACACACACACATCACACACACATGACCAAAGGTCTCATAGAAAATAGTATCACATAAATATCTAAACTGAACTTTCTAATGTTAAAAATGTGGAAATTGAAGTGACACAGCCAATTGAAAAAAATAACTGTTTTTTCAAGGACTTACAGTGAAATAGAAGAATATATTTCTTCACTGGATTGTACCCAATTTTTCCATTCTATGTGAAGTATGTGATATAATTATGTGGCCAGGCATTAGGTGCCTAGGTCTATAATAAAAAGATACATTTTACATTTAAAAAATCAAGTAACAAGCTATGAATTTTATACTACTATTACTTCTAGTATAATTGCCAGACAATTTTCAGGCCATAAATAACCCTACAATTACTTAATGCTTTTTTATGGTCTATAGTCTACATGGCAACAATCACATTATTACAGAATAATTACATGAATTACTTTATTTGTAATTGCCATAAAGACATTATTTCACTACCTTATTCAAAGCACAAAGATTCAATACAATGTTTGTGATGCTGAGGATTTGATCCATTATTAGGGAATTAAATCATATTAAACCTTCACCTTTTATTATATATTTGAAGAAACACATATATGAGTCTCTGTGGGTCATTTGTCGAATATTGTTCTTTTAATGCCTTAAAACACACTTGGTAAAATAAGAGAACAGGGAAATTTCTTAATCCATTGTATTATAATTTTCTTGTGTGTGCCCCTTTGCAAAAAGACTGTATCAAATCATAAAATGGCATGAATATAGTTTTAAGAACACAATAACTGGAGACTTTGTGTTTCAATGAATAGGCTTCAAGCAGCAAAACAGAACTGCATTTAAAAGAGTCATTCAATAAACTATTTTCACCGGGACCCAAGGATGCTTGAATAAAGCTAAAAGTTACAATTTGGTATTAAATTCTACTAGAACCATTAGTTGAATTAATTTTCATAATTTTTTAGAAATTGATTGCCTCAATCAAGTTTGATGTATAATCAAATGACTAAGATGCAATGAGAAATGCTACCATTTTTACCTTTCCTGAGCAGCCAGATTCCAGGCATCTTCTTTTTACCCAAAATACATTCATAGCAAAAAAAAACAAAACAAAACAAAACAAAAAACCCACAAAAAATCATTCTGCTCCAACTTTTTGTTTATCAGACAGTTTGAATATCCCTATGCATATAACTATGTGGTAAATGAGGAAATCCAGTGTGACTTATTTTTGTGGGGATTTATTTGGTTGGTTTCTGTTTTTTAGTTAAAAAAAAGAAAGCCACAACTTCATAAATTGTTAGAAACACGATTACTTACTCTTTTGGGACTGCAATTACTCATTGGAGACTCCAAAGAGCCCAGATCTCCAAATGATATAATTGCTCATTGCCTAATAGCATTTACAGCTATTTTGCTGTTGTTTTCCAGAGCCCAGATCACTTTCACTCTGTACACATTTTTGGATGTTATGGTCAATTTTATTTCCTTCCATTTCTTTCCAATTAACCTCTCCCTCTTCTCTCTGCTCTTGTGCAGTTGGAGAGTATACGTTTTTGCTTGAATGTTTATGACAAACTAATTCTGAAATTTGATTTTTCTCAGAAGCTGCTAGTTGATTTTGAATTCTCCAAAAGCTATACAGGTATCTGAAGCTGGACTCCTGTGGACATACGGCTTTGTGAAAACAGAGAGGATTTTATTAGATTTCCAGAGAATGACTGTGCTGATTTTGAGTATAGCCTTTCAGGCTTTCTTTTCACCCTGTTTGGCTTTACTGGGTCTTCTGAGTCTGCATTGAGTCAGCTGCTGCCGCCAGCTCTGTTGGATGTATGGTAGCTGTGCATCCTGTTTCTAGAATTCCAGTGCTGATTCATCACTTTTAAATTCTGTTATTTCCAGGATAAGCATGTCATTTTTAAAAAACTACATTGTAGACCCTATCTTAATTGAGGGTTGTGGAAATTCCTGTTCTGTGAGAGAAAGGGCTTCTGTGGCTATGTCTTGCAATAAAAAGGAGAATGCAGAGTCTATATGTTGGCAGAAAACAGAGGTTTATTCTTTATAGAACATGCCTTGAAGCAAGTCAAACTCTTAGTAGATTATGTTTTTGTTTTTGTTTTTTCCTGAGATTTGGAGAAATTTTTATTTTAAGGCATTGTATCCGTCAGGATTCTTCAGAGAAAGAGAGCCAATAATACACTAGTACACAGTATGTGTCCCTAGCTATGTCTATGGATCTATCATCTACCTGTCCATGTATCTATCATCTATCTATGTATCTGTCATCTATCTTTCTATGTATCTACCATCTATCTTTCATTTGCCTATCTAGTCTAGTCTGTCTATCTATATGTGAGAAAGATATATTGATTTATGTTAAATAATTGTCCTTTTTGATTATGGATGCTGGCAAGTTCTGCAGAATGGTCCAGCAGGCTGGAGACAGAGAGACGAGCCAATGTTACAGTTCAAGTCCAAAGTCTCTTAGACTGGAGACGCAGGAGAGGGCCAATATTGTAGTTCAAGCCCAGAAGCTGTTTGCTGCAGAATTCATGCACATTATGGAGGGCAATCTGCTTTACTCATAGTCCCCTGATTTAAATGTTAATCTCATCCCCAAACACCCTCAAACATTCAGATTCATGTTTGACCACACATCTGGGCACCATGGCCCACATAAATTGACACATAAAATTAATCACCACAGATATTTAGGTTAAACAAATATACACATACCTTATAGTAGAGATTAAAATTTTGTATTGATTTTTGATGTAGAGCATAAACTTTCAAATAAATTTTATTCTTGTTGCAAACCACTATAATCTATGTCTTTAGGCCCCTAGCAATAGCATTTATTTTTTTTCAGTATATAAATGGAAGATCTGGAAAATGGTAGAGATAACAAGAATACCCTAAGTGTCAGGATACTTTGCTGTATCTTCAACATGCCGTGTTTACATTGAGAATGCCATGCTCCTATCTGATCCCCATGTCCTTCAACTGTGAAATAGAGCATAGTTGTGAAATATTACATGTAAAATATTTACATCTAGCATAGTTGCAAAATATTCCACATATTGTTACATATGTGCACATAAATATTACATATATTAATATAGAATAGCTGTGAAATATTACATGTAAAATATTTAATATTAATATTACCTGTAAAATGTAGCATAGCATAATTTCTCAGCACGTTTCCAGCTCTGACAGCCTCTGACTGTGCTTATTTTACAGTGGCAACAAGAAACAGGCTCATCAGAAAAAAAGAATCAGCCTTGTGACATCTGGTATATGACAGCTACAGACAATTTGATGACTGGATAACTGTGATGTTTAACTTTATGTGTTAAATTGACTGGGCTGCAATACTCATATAGTTGTTCAAACACTATTCTTAATGTTTTTGTGAGGGTGCTTTTGAATGAGATATACATTTCGATTGGTGGACTGTGAGTAAAGCAGATTACCCTCTATGGTATAGATGGGTCTTATCCAATCAGGTAAAGGTTTGAATGGAACAAAAGACTGACCTCTCCCAGCAAGAAATAATTCTGCTAGCTCTCTGACTTCATGGATAACATTGGACCTGACTGAATCTCCAGCATTCCAGCCTCTCCCAAAGGCTTACATATGAAAATAAACCTTTCATATAGATATAGATATATTTCATAAATATGAAAAAACATATATGAAAGGCTGATATTTCATGAAATAAATCTATATCTACATGAAAGGTTTGTTTTTGTTTTTGAGATGGAGTCTTGCTCTGCCACCCAGGCTGGAGTGCAATGGTGCCATCTAGGCTCACTGCAACCTCTGCGTTCAAGCAATTCTCCTGCCTCAGCCTCCCAAGTAGCTGGGATTACAGGCACCCGCCACCATGCTCGGCTAATTTTTGTATTTGTAGTAGAGACGGGATTTCTCCATGTTGGCAAGCGTGGTCTCCAACTCCTAACCTCAGGTGATCCACCTGCCTCAGCCTCCCCAAGTGCTGGGATTACAGGCATGAACCACCATGTTGGCTGAAAAGTTTATTTTTAAGAAATTTGTTCACGCCATTGTGGAGGCTTGCTAAGTCCAAAAGTATATATATATTTTATGAACTATATATATACTTTATGAACTATATATATGTAGTTCATAAAATATATATATTTATGAATATATAGTTTTCATTTTCTATATATATATTTTTGAATATATAGTTCATAAAATATATATAGTTCATAAAATATATATATAATATATGAAATATGTGAAAGGTTTATATTTTATAATATATACATACACACACACACGCTTTTTTTGGCTTGGTAAGTCCAAAAATATATACATATATATAATAAAAATATATGTATGTATATGATTTTTATATTATATATATGTATGACATATCTCATTGGTTTTGCTTCTCTAGAGAACCTTGACTAATACAATAATTCAGTCTCAAAATTTAGTCAAGTTGAGATCATGTGAAAGCTGTTCACTAGGTTAGGCTAAATAAAAGATAACAGTGTCATGTGGAAACATGAGGTGACTTGGAAGAAATGCTGATGCCCCAAGTCTAATGAAGCCAAATGTCAATAAGGACATGAGTCTTTGGCTAAGTTTGCCCCACTCAAGTGCTGGGTCCTTTGCCTACAGATCCAGCCATACCTTAATCACTACCAACTCTGACCAAGTCTAGACACTGAAGAGCTTGCCTAATCTCAATCTAACCATATGGAAACATCAAATACACCCAAGGGACAGTCCATAAAATAATTGGTGTATATTCTTCAAAGTAATCAAGTTCCAGAAAAGCAAAAACAAACTGGAAAAAAGTGCCCAAAGAAACATAACAAAAATAAATACTAGGCTGGTGCAAAAGTAATTGCAGTTTTTGCCATTGGAAGTAATGGCATTTACAGATAGCAACAAAAACATTGCTGAACATTGAAAGTAATGCTATTACTCTCAATGGCAAAACCACAATTACATTTGCACCAACCTCATAAAATGAATATATAGTTAGAAATTGGAAGTGAGCATATACAGTATGGTTACAGAACAATAAATAACAGAGTTCCTTCCCTTTAGCAACCAACATTTGATAAATTAGAGAAACATGTCAATAGGAAAGTATAGATTGAAGTGAAAAGTGTGCTAATGAAGATATGTAAAATATGCTAGGGCAGCTGAAAGTAGGAACAAAAAGTCTATCTTTTGAAGGAATGTAAAAGCTGGAGACATTTGAACTAGCTATTGAAAGAAAGTTAGACTGTGAATCTTAGAGACCTGGCTTCAAATTTTGCCACTGCACTTACTCAGCTTCTGTGAGGTCTGCAACAGAGACAGTCTTTTTTTTTTTTTTTTTTTTTTTAAGAGACGGAGTCTCTCTCTATTGCCCAGACTGGAGTGCAGTGGTGCATCTCAGCTCACTGCAAGCTCCACCTCCCTGGTTCACGCCATTCTCCTGCCTCAGCCTCCCGAGTAGCTGGGAATACAGGTGGCCGCCACCACACCCAGCTAATTTTTTGTATTTTTAGTAGAG
This sequence comes from Theropithecus gelada, assembly GCF_003255815.1. Taxonomy (NCBI): domain Eukaryota; kingdom Metazoa; phylum Chordata; class Mammalia; order Primates; family Cercopithecidae; genus Theropithecus; species Theropithecus gelada. The sequence continues at coordinate 33,939,253 of NC_037681.1, read as the reverse complement.
ACGGACCTTCACCATGTTAGCCAGGATGGTCTCGATCTCCTGACCTCGTGATCCTCCCGCTTCGGCCTCCCAAAGTGCTGGGATTACAGGCTTGAGCCACCACGCCCAGCCGAAGAAGCTTTTACAAAGTGTGAGACTTGGGAAGGATACAGGAAAAGCCAAAAGCATTGCACAGCTGTTCCTAATGTAGTACAAATGGGAATATCTCTGTTGCTATTTTTAAATACCTACAGTCTTGGTCATGGGCCACATCCTTAGACATTATATGATTGAATCTTAAAATATACCTCAGGTGATTCTGATGTACAGTTGTAATAAGAGCTACCCTTTTTGAAAACTTATTTGATCCTAGAGGCTTTGCATTTATTATTAATAATTCCTACATACATCCTGTAAAATAGGCACCCTTATTTTTCTTTAAAACATGAGCAATAGATACGTGGTCTCTGAGAGGTTAAGTACTTGCCCTCAGTCAGACATATTGAGAAGCTGGAGTTTCATTCAAGGTCTGTGTAACCACAAATGCTATGCCAATTTTAATTCCACCTATCCTTCTCTAGTGATTAAATTTACCACATAATTCACAGAGAGGATTATAAAGTTAACCAAAAGGAGAAGCAGAAAATAAATACTGACACTTCAGTGAGTGCAGAATATTGATGATTAAATATGTCATTCTGCGCTTTCAGACGCACTATGTATTCCCACAGATGTTTCCTCTTTACAAACTACATCAAAGAGGATGAAGATAATATATGCTAATTTCTACAGTCCTTCGACTCACAATTTCTGAGGATTAGTAGAATTCAGAATATTTTTAGTTTTCACTATATGATTTAAGAAATTGTATTCGTATTAAGATCTTGATGTTGTAAAAAGAAAGTCATACCTTATCATATGTTTTCAAAATTGTTTGATTCCACCAAAGTTTAATCATTTTTCGTGACTCAACACTTTATGCTTGTGTTATTTCATTAAAGATGATAATACTAGTATTGTGAAAAATGCTTATATGAAATATGGGGAGATTTCTTCTCTGATTGTTCCCCATCATTGATGTGCAATTGAATTTTCAAGTAGAATTTAAGAAATATTTAGTTTCTTTAAACAAATATTTTTTATATTCTACCATAAACTCTATTTTTACATTTTAAAAAATAATCAATTTGCTAAATTACTGTGATGTCCCCCCATCCCTTGTCACAACCAAAAAACAGCCACATTAAAGTACAAACACCTACTAGTGTGCCATTACTACACCCAGTGGAGGGCAATCACCTTAGAGGTGAACTGGTAAGGGTGTCAGTTACACTCCTACTTCAAGGGAGCCTGTGGTCATTCTTACATCCTCATTCCTCATACCTTTGAAAATGCGAGTATTTTAGGTCTAAAGATGAAAATTCATCCTCAGTGCAGTCAAGTTAGCATCCACTAACCTCCTTGCATTCAGTTAATATTTTTAGGCCAGGGGATTTATTTTCCTTTCTTGAAAACTTAGTCATGCAGTGAAGAGAATGTTTTGCTGTTTATTCATCTTTTCAAATGTATGGCTCTGGAAGTGCCTACAGATTATCTAGTCTGTCTTCATGTTAAAATGAAGTACCCCTCTCAGAATTAATCTTTTCTATACCTGTGTGCTTCCTCTCAAGGCTACACTCCGTGTTCCCCAAAGGACTGCAATGTCCAGCCAAGCGGTGTCTACTCTATAGACACTCATTTAATCCCATACTTTGTATGATATTTTGGGAAGGATGGGTCTAAAACATGTTTATATAGAAACAATGTATCACAGTGAAAAGAGTTTAAACTGAATGATGAACAAGCTGATCTTCTAATTCAGTTTTTGCTGATGTCTTGCGGTAGTTGTTAACTATATCACCTTTTCATTTTCAAATGTGTTTAAGTTTGGGTGATAAATTCTACAAACACCCTACCAAAAGAGGGCATTTTTTATTATAATTGCTTTTGTTGAATTCACTAACATACTTTATGGAAAAAAATATTTATAAGGAGCTTGATATTTTCACTTCTCTCAATAAATGGCTATTCTATAATTTCATATTTGCTTATGCAATGCTTATTTCACTAGAATGAAAGACTGACAATTCAGTGTGTGAATAATGTAATTAATACTTATGCAAGAAATTATTATGGCAAAATATAACCAATTATACTTTATATTCTGTTATAAAGCAACATATTTTTAAAAATACACTTGGGTGGATTTTCAACCAAATTACACATTGGTCTGTTTTTATAAATGGATTATTTACAGACCTCTGTCCTTGGTTGAAAATTACTATAAAGAGCAGAGATAAGGCTGCCCTCTACAGAACTCAAAGCTCAGCACAGAACTCAAAGCTCAGCTAGAGTGGACTCTAGGGGGCAAATGATGAGACAATGCAACTAAAAAACATCCACTATAGTAAGACAGAGTTAGGCCATGATCAGATCTTTTGCAACTCTGGTGCTCATAATCCTAGAAATGAGATATATCAAGGTCAGTAAAGAAAAGACATGTTTTTTACCTAGCATTCAACAGAAAATACTTCATCCAATACATCATATTGACATAGCACATCACAGGTCAGGAGAAGTGTGGCTCATGAGGAGAAATTGGGGAATAAATGTGTTCTATGCTCAGATGACCTTATTTGTTGATGACTTTATCTTATTCTTCAGTCAGCACAGAATTATGATACACTGACTTTGGAATGCAAACATTTCATTTCATTGGCCATTTTAAGAGCAATGATGTGCTACAGACCAATGCTGTGCTGAATAAGAACCTGTGTCCTTCAAGTATATGGAAATGATCTCATACCTTCATTCCTTTATTGAGAATCACTGACTTTCTGCCACTTTCAGGTAAAGTGACATTTTCAGGGGTGCTGGCTACTTGATATAAAAATAACTTAGACTTCTTACGAATCTTATACCAGATCCCCTTAGAGAGAGAAGTATCATTACCATGATTTTATGGATGAATAAATTGAGCCTGAGGACAGGGGTGGTGGCTCACACACGTAGTCCCAGCATTTTAGGAGGCCAAATTGGGCAGATAGCTTCAGCCGAGGAGTTCGAGACCAGCCTGGGCAACATAGCGAAATTCTGTCTCTACAAAAATAAAAATTAAAAAAAAAAAAGCCGTGTGGTGCAGTGTGCCTGTGGTCCCAGCTACTCAGGAGGCTGGGGTGGGAGCCCAGGCGGTGTTGGTTGCACTGAACTACAATCATGCCACTGCACTCCAGCCTGGGTGACAGAGTGAGACTCCATCTCAAAAAAATCTTTTTTTAAATGAAGAAAAAGAAAGAAATAAGGAAAGAAAGAAGGGAGAAAGAGAGAAAGAAGGAAAGGAAGGAAGAAGCCAAGGAAGGAAAGAAGGAAGGGAGGAAGGGAGGGAGGAAGGGAGGAAAGGAGGGAGGGAAGGAGGGAGGGAGGGAGGGAGGGAAGGGAAACTGAGAGGTACAAAATAAATTTTTTGTTTACATACCCACTGAGGCAAAGCCAGTTTTCAAACCGATATTAATACAAATCCTTTGTTCATTAATTTATACCCTTTTGAATATTTTTGAGCAAGAAAGAAAAGTGATTTGTAATTCCTCAAGAAAGTTATAAGCAAAGTACCTCTGAGTGTGAATGTTCAGATTTGTTTTGCAATCTGGTCATCAACTGCAAGGATTGGGTCTGGAGTAGAAGAACGATAGTTTCCAGTCTAGTCGGATAAGAATTTTAGTAAGTGGCACTTTTGGAACTACTAAAAGATTATAAAAAATGTGTAATATTTGATACCTGCAACACATATGTGGTGATTTCTGTACTGAATTGATCTATTATTTCACAGCTGAGGAACCCGAGGTACAGTGGTAATTCATTTTTTCAGAGGAAAACATTAGTTGTTGTATAAATTGAAATTTCAATGCCCATCTGTTTGCCACAGAAGTCTTTGGATTTGTCATTATTTGTAAATGCAAAAATATATTCTGAGAACTTATTCTGTATCTTACTCTAAAAATGCATCAATTAATGGATAAGAACCCTGGCCCAAATATGGCTACATGCCTTTAGGCAAAATCTGAAATATAAATAAATAAATACAGTTGGCAGGAGATTGTAAATTTAAGGGCAGGGGTGGGGACAAACCCTGAGCAGAGATTGCAGCGAGTGCAGAGGCTTGCAGGCTAGAGTATACCTGACATGTTTGAAAAATAGCAGGGAGGCTAGGATTGTATTGAGTGAGAGGTCAGAGAGGAAGCACCTGCCAGTTCATGCAGAGACCCGCAGTCTGTTATGATGGCTTTGTGGTCTGGTCAAAAATGGGAGACCACTGGAAGGTTTGAGTTGACAGTGACAAGACCTGACTTATATCTTGAAAGGAATACAGTGGAAGTTCTGTTGAGAAAAGGCTAAAGTGAAAAAAAAGCAGATAGATAAGAGGGGTACATTTTATTCCAGAAATTCTATTGAGAAAGGACAGTGACCTGGACCAACGTGATAGATCACAGTGTGTGTCCACCATAACAGTGCACCTCTCAGATCTCTGACAGCCAGGAGCATTCTGAAATCCATCAGTGGGTTTCAGCTGAGGTCACGTGTCCCATAGACTGCCTAGCCAATGACTGAACGTGGCAGGGATACAAAGGCAGGCTCATTTGTTGGGAGTTGAAGCAATTTTCTGATGAGTGACTGGACTTTGGCTTGAGGACTCCCAATGGCCTTGCCAAACAAAACTTAGCATTGCTCTGCAGTCAAAGTTACTTACACTCATGTTCATTAGGCAGTTAAAAATAAAGTCTGGAGTTTCAGGAAGGAATCCAGGTTGGAGACATAAGTAGAGGATTTATCATGTAGAGGTGGTATTTAATGACATGATGCTGGATGAGATCATCACGGATTTGAATTATTGAGTGTGGAATAAAAAGAGATATGAGTTCCCAAAACTACTCACTAGAGCACTCCAAAAACGTATTAATCAAAAAGAACTAGCAAAGGAAGTTAAAAGGAGTGACAATGGGACAGGACAGGAGAAAATCCGGAGAATACGGGGTACCTGGAAGCTATGAATTTATTTCCCAATTCAACATGTTGTATTGTAGAAATATACAGATTTAGAAAATACTCCAAAACAATTTTTGGCTTTGAAAACTATGAATGTCTAACTGTATGTATCTAAATAATCTTTAATACTTAACTTCGCCTACAGACAGAGCACTTTTCCTCTCACTAAGCAAAGATTCAAATCATAGCAGTGATTTCGCATGAGTGACTTAATCTCTCTAAGGTTTAGTCTCCTCATCTATATGACAGTGATAAGCAATCACTACTGAGTTTGGAGAGTTTGAAGAAAAAGTGAGCTCACGACTACACAGTACTTAGCTCAAAGGCAATTGTCCCCAAAGCAACACTGAATAGATATCATTAATCCCGTTTTTAGGATTGAAGTTGGGTAATTCAACAAGATAATAACATAAAAGGTGGGAGAGTTAGATTAAATCCAATGTCAATGGCCCATTTATTGATGAACTTACCACACACAAACACCACACACACACACACACAAAAGGACCTATTCTATGCCATGCAATAACTTTTGGGATATGTTCTGTGTGCTAAATTCAGACAGTAGCTGACTTCCAGTATCGTTCCAGGAAGCCTGCCGTCTGACACTTCTCATATAAATAGGCACTCATCAGTTACACTGCTTTCAAACTTGAATGTAGGAGCCACTAAAAGATTGATTAAATATATATTTGAGAAATATTTTGGCATGATACTATTTCTGTACTTTCTGAATGAGGATAAAAATCAAATGTCTTGCATTTCAATAATAAGGAAGGATCAAATAAAATTCTAGGAAACCATCCTGAGAAGGTTTGATTACAACAAAATTCTGACAGTGTGATAAATCGGGATCAACTCCTAGAAAACAGAATGGTAAAAGACTGTAACACACACATGCATCTAACATGCATGTCTGTGCCAACACAGGCATCCCACATTTGTCCGTAGCAAATACATTTACCAAACACAGCATTTTGCTGTAAGCAGTAAGTCTGCAGCATACTGATTTGGGACCTCACTTTGCTTTTGGCAAACTTCCTTTAATGCAATAATATATTCCGCCTGGGGTTGTTGTCCATGGTTCTTGGTTCTGCCCTTTAGCCTTGGTTCTGTTCTCTAGGTCATCCTTAGTTTCCTATAAAATAGGACATGTGTAGGTAGTGAATAGCCTTCCTGGACACCTTCCTGTGTAGAGACTAAGGTCTAAAGACCCTTTGTACACTTGACTGTCTCTATTCCTTTCAACTAATGCTGTTGGGGCTTTCGCTGGTACAACTTGCTTACAAACTTTGTGATAATTTTTATAAATTGTATTAAAATTTACTCCATTTGGACATAAAGCCACAATGACAAATCTCTGAGGAATTCCTTTCTCTGTTGCGATCCCTTTAGATTCTTAGAATCTCTGTTATTTAACAGGGATTGTCTGTGAGCCACATACACACGATCATTAGAAAGGCCTTTTGTCTCTAAGAAAGGGCTCCATGAGTCACCACCTTAAAACTCTGAGGTTATATAAGGGGTCTTTATAGTCACATGTCAAAGCCTTAAAACAGTAATAATTTTATTTGCTTGTGTTTTTGGCAGGTCAGGAATTCCAAAGAACTTGGCTGGGCAGTTCTTACTTCGGAGCCTTTAACATCCCTCACTTCCTAGCAGTTGATGCTGATCTCCAGCTGAGAGCTCATCTGTGGTTCTTGCTGGTGACCTGCATGTGACTCTCCAGGACAGTGACTTCAGGTACTCAGACTTCTTACATAGCAGCGAGCCTCCTTCAGAATATCCCACGTCACCAAAGAAATCATGAAGAAATGACATGGTCTAATCTGACCTGTGCAAACAAGTTACACAGAGTAACTTTTACTTCATTCTACCGGTTACAACTGAGTCACTAAGGCTAGACCAGGATCAATCTCTCTCTAAAAAGGTGATGTTTTAGAAGAAATCTGAAAGAAGAACAGCAAAATATAGGTCAATCTGGAGGAAAAGCAACTCAGAAAGAGAGAGAGAGAGAGAAAGAAAGAACAGTACTTAGAATGTGTGTGTGCTTAAGAGGACGTCAGAGTGCAGCAGGCGGCCTGGTCTTTTAAGGTTATGTAAACTGTTGTAAACATTGTATATATTCCTGTAAGATGAAAATCAGAGGAATACTTGAGATGCAGGCATATTCTGCCCAAGTTAATGTTTTAAATGTGTTCCTCTCCAGCAATGAGGAAACCAGGGTCTGGGGAAACAACAGTATATTCAGGGATATTTGGGGGTGTTTATTGCAATGATTCAGATGAGAAGTGATGATGGCTTGAATAAATTGAGTACACAGAAGGTAATTAGAATTATTCACACTCAGAATACCCTTTGAATGTAGAGTTGCTAGAATTTCTTGATGAATTAAATGTGAGGTATGAGAGAAAGAAAAGGGCTCAGAATTTTCAAAGAATTTTGGCCTAATGTCTTCCTAAATGAAAAAAAGCTGGTACTTCTTCAAATAAGTACTGTGGTTGGAAAAACTGTAGATAAAATTGAAGGAATTCTATGTTGAAGAACTTGTGGGCAAAACTGTGGATAATTCTAAGTATATATTGTATGATAGACACACACACGCACACACACCCCTAGAGTAAACAATTAGAAATTCATTTAAAAGTGCAACATTAACACTATTAAAAAATCGTCTATCTAGGGAAATTCTAACAAAATATACAGTACATTTGAAAATTACAAATTGCAAGATTCAGTTATGTAAAGATGTCACTTGCCTTTAATTTGATCTATACATTCAGTTTCAGCTTAATCTAAAGATGATTAAAGTGTGATAACAGCAAGTGAAATTAAGTTTATCATCATGGCTCCATTACATGAAATATATAATTCTAAATTAACAAGCAGAGTCAGAACCAAGAATAGCCGAGACTACTAGAGATAAACAATGGTTTAGTATTTCCTCAAACCTATATCAATATTTAGTATTTCCTCAACTATATATCAACCATACATATTAAAAAACTATCTATAGTAACTGAGACAATAGTACATCAGTGAAAAGCAAGATTGAGAGGAAAATCGTACAAAAAAACAAAGCCCAGAAATAGACTCACATATTTGTAGACTCTCGACTAATAAAAGATTGGTACTGTTAAAGCAGTAGGAAAATTTGGTAGTAGATTAGAAAATTATATGTATAATCAATTATATATGTAATATTATATAATAATTGATTATATATGATTATGTAATACTATGTGCACATAATTTACATATAACATTGATATATGAAATACACATATATACACATGAATATAACCACAATTTTACTACTACATATCATAAAGAAAGTGAATTCTAAATGAATTTTAGAAATCAGTGCAAAAGGGAAAACAGAAGATGTGAATACTTTCATGCCTTTCGTGGAGGAAAAGATTTCTGAAACTAGACACAAAAAGTCTTAATATAAAAGGAAAGTATTAATGAATTCAATCTTATGTAAATTGAGAATTTATATTCATCAAAAACCACTGATGTGACAAATGGCAAGTGACAAATAACAGATAATATTTGCAACCCATATAGTAATCACAAAGAATTCAGACTCACAATATATAAAGAAATACTGTAAATCTATAACATAACATTGAAATTCTATTTAATAGCAGATAATCCAATAGAATAACAGTATAGGGGACCTGAAAAGATATTTCATAAACCAGAATAAATAAAATGTAAATACAAATATCAAACAATATTCAACCTTATTACTAATCAAGAAAATTAAAATTATGTGACCAAGATAATGGCTAAAATTAGCAAATGGCTGTTCCCTTGATGAGAATGATGTAGTGAGCAACTAAATTAGCACAATCACTAGAAAAAGAAAATCATTTTTTACTAAATTTGAATATGTGAACTATCAACTATGTTTCAATAGAAATATGAACACCAGTGCATTAAAAAACTGTTTTTATACTTAACTTTTAAAAATATTGGCTTTGTGCTTAGGGAAAGAAGCATTTATATGACCATTAAGAGGGGAATTGATAAAAATATGATTTACACAATAGAATGAAAAAAAACAAATTAAACTACTTTCAGTGTAGATGGATCTGCCAAATATGTTGAATAAAAACAGTCAGAAAAATATTCATAATTAAGCTATAACTCTAGAATAAATTTACAAATTTAGAAATTAAGCTATAGCAATCTTGGGGTAAAAGGAAAGAAACAGTTAATGAGATAGAAAGTAAAATGTCTCGTCTGATACTGTCAGTGCCTTATTTTTGGTGCCTTTTGGTAGTGGATACACTGCTGTTAATTTTGTGGTAATTCTTTGAGCTGACTTTTGTATTTTTGTACTATCTTTTGCTGTTATTTTGCAATATAATTTTTTCTTGTTGATGGATTTTCTTTATTATTATTATTATTTTTACTTTAAAACTTCTGGGATATGTGTGCAGAATGTGCAGGTTTGTTACATAAGTATACATACGCCATGGTGGTTTGCTGCACCTATCAACCCACCAGCTAGGTTTTAAGCTCTGCATGCATTAGGTATTCGTCCTAATTCTCTCCCTCCCATTGCCCCCACCCCTACCCCCGACAGGCCCCAGTGTGTAATGTTCACCTCCCTGTGTCCATGTGTTCTCATTGTTCACTTCCCACTTACGAATGAGAACATGTGGTGTTTGGTTTTCTGTTCCTGTTTTAGTATGCTGAGAATGAAGGATTCCAGCTTCATCCATGTCCCTGCAAAGGACATGAACTCATTCTTTTTTATGGCTGCACAGTATTTCATGGTGTATGTGTGCCACATTTTCTTAATCCAGTCTATCATTTTTGGGCATTTGAGTTTGTTCCAAGTCTTTGCTATTGTAAATAGTGCTGCAATAAACATACGTCTCCATGTGTCTTTATAGTAGAATGATTTATAATCCTTTGGGTATATACTCAGTAATGGGATTGCTGGGTCAGATGGTGTTGTTTCTAGTTCTAGATACTTGAGGAATCGCCACACTGTCTTCCACAATAGTTGAACTAACTTACTCTCCCACCAACAGTGTAAAAGCGTTCCAATTTCTCCACAGCCTCGCCAGCATCTATTGTTTCCGGACTTTTTAATGATTGCCATTCTAACTGGCCTGAGATGGTATCTCATTGTGGTTTTGATTTGCATTTCTCTAATGACTAGGGATGATGAGATTGTTTTTTCCTATGTTTGTTGGCTGCATGAATGTCTTCTTTTGAGAAAGGTCTCTTCATATTCTTTGCCCACTTTTTGATAGGGTTGTTTGTTTTTTTCTTGTAAATTTGTTTAAGTTCCTTCTAGATTAAGGATATTAGATATTTATCAGATGCATAGCTTGCAAAAATTTTCTTCCATTCTGTAGGCTGCCTGTTCACTCTGATGATAATTTCTTTTGCTGTGCAGAAGCTCTTTAGTTTGATTAGATCCCATTTTTCAATTTTGGCCTTTGTTGCAATTGCTTTTGGTGTTTTAGTCATGAAAACTTTGCCCATGCCTGTATCCTGAATGGTATTGCCTAGGTTTTCTTCTAGGGTTTTTATTGTTTTGGGTTTTATATTTAAGTATCTAATCCATCTTGAGTTAATTTTTGTATAAGGTGTAAGGAAGAGGTCCAGGTTCTGTTTTCTGCATATAGCTAGCCAATTTTCCCAGCATGATTTTCAAAATAGAAAATCCTTTCCTCATTGCTTGTTTTTGTTAGGTTTGCTGAAGATCAGATGGTTGTGGATGTGTGGTGTTATTTCTGAAGCTTCTGTTCTGTTCCATTGGTCTATATATTTGTTCTGATACCAGTACCATGCTGTTTTCATTACTGTAGCCTTTCAGTGTAGTTTGAAGTCAGGTAGCGTGATGCCTCCAGCTTTGTTCTTTTTGCTTAGGATTATCTTGGCTATATGGGCTCTTTTTTGGTTCCATATGAAATTTAAAGTAGTTTTTTTTTTTTAAAATTCTGTGAAGAAAGTAGTAGCTTAATGGGGGTAACATGCAATACAAATTTTTAAAATAACAAAACCTTTTACATGGGCAAGGTACCACAATGGCCTGTTCCTTAGCTGTCTTTATTGATCTCTGTTAGGCTCTTCCCCTTTGCTCTTGGTGCTGCTATTCATACAGGCCTTCTTTATTCCCCAAGTACATACTCAAGAAAGGCTTATGCTCCCTCCAGCCACTGGGATTTCTACTTGCTGTTGACTTTCTTCATCACCTTCTTATTCTTTGGATAAAGTCAGTGGTTCCCTTTTTCAGAAAAAATTTTCTTGAACTTCATTTCTAGGTCAAACCCACATTAACCTAGTATGTAAACTTTACAAATTTTCAAAAACCATGATCCTCTAAATTTTTTCCATGTATTGTAAATGTAATTTTACATTTACTGCTATCATTATTATTTGATTAATGTCCTGAAATGTCTTGTTTTGAAGAACAAATGATATAAAAGCATTAAATCACCAAGAATGGTATTTGATGTCACATACACTCCTAAAAAATATCAATTATTTTTATTATTGTTTAGCATGATCTTAGAGAGGAGGATTTGCCCAAAGTGATTTGCCCAGAGTAGCTAGTTAATAACCATTAGATTCATAAATAATTATCTTTTATTTAACTGAATTTTTTTCAGTATGAAATTTTGGAAAATGTGATATGTGGAGAAAGTATACTTGAGTGTGCTAGGTATAATCCATAGGATATGATTTAACAGCCCTAGTACTTATTCAATGTATCTTCGCTTGAAGAATATCAGTACTGTATTTTCATAGAACCATTTGGCAAGAATGTAAAAATAAACAGTAAACTGAATTGATTATACTCAATTTTCAGTTCACTTGGGCTGGCTTTCTTTTCATACACACATACACACACACACACACACAATTGGATATATTGGTCCCTAATTGCTATCATTTATTTAGATTACATTTTCTTTCAGGCATTCTATTGGACATTTCAAATGTGTTATTTATAACCCTCACAAAAACACAATGCAATATATAATGTTATACTTTTTATATATGGGAGTAAACTATCATCAGAGAACTTAAATGGATTGCTAAAGGCCACAGAATAAGCAAATAGCTAAACCAAAATTGAAACCTAGTATATCTAGCTCTAAAGCTTGGGCTCTTTTGTATCCATCACTCTTCCTCTCAAAAAAATAATTGTGAAATTGTGATTCAATATTAACATGTAACATAATCTAGGGATATATTAAAATGCTAAATAGTATGAATCAAAGAATTGAAGGCTATAACCAAAGTGATTAAGTGATATTTAATTGATTTGCCTGCTTTTGGATTATTCTCAGGATCTCTATACAATTTAAGTTTGCATCTGTTAGGTGTGCATTTTATTTCTTTCAGTTTGTTGAGGTAGATTCTCTAAATCTAAACGGCAAGTGTATTTATATTTCACTTTACATTCCTTAGTATTTTAAGATAGGTTATCTGAATAACTCCAAATTGCAATTCATATAAGTTATCACAAGGTCCTGTTCCCTTTGTCAGTGAATAACACAGGAAATATTTTTTTGATATTAAAATGAAACACACAGAATAAATGACCTTCCTTCCCTCCCTCCCTCCCTCCGTCCTTCCCTTCCCTTCCCTTCCCTTCCTTCCTTCCTTGTTTCCTCCCTACCTCCCTCTCTCCTTCCCTCCCTCCCCCTCTCCCCTCCTCCCTCCCTCTGCCACCTTCTCCCTTCATTTTTTATTTTCTTTCCTCTTCAGCTGCTGGATGTTATTTCTTCACTTAATATCTGGAATTGCCACAGGCTTCTTTCTACCATTAATAAGTGACATTTAGGAGAATATTTGGAAAATGGAAAGCCAAACAATAAGAACAGCCCAAGTATTGATAATTTCATGAACTCACCCAATTAACCAGTCGTGGAACTGCTCTACCTCTGAAATTGTTGAAATGAGACCCATTAAGTCATTATTTCAATTATAGACCTTTGCGTGTTGAATTCTTTTATCTGCTGCAAAAGTATCCTAAGTAATGCTTCCTTGCTTCTTCCTGAGAAAGGCAAAAATTTCTCAGGGATGACAAATGAAACTTTACTGATTCGACAATAGTTAATAGTTGCACTTTCTAGGTGGCTTATCCACTTGGCTGAATAGATTGCCTACCCAATAGCTAGGAAGATGAAAGGACTTTCCTTGAGGCCGAAAAATGATATCAAAGACATTATCACCTACTAGGACATTTTTTGTGGCCTTCATTTTTTCTCAGCAGCAAATGGTGAAAAATCTTTTCTGAAGGAGATAATCATGGTAAAAATGGATTGCAATTCCAGTGTTTAAACTGTCCAATGATTTGTACAAAAAAATGGTAGCAAATTGGTCCCTCTTCTCAGTAGTTTCAGGAGGGCTAAGTTTCAAATAGCTCTGTTATGATGGGCTTAATACATATTTGATTCAGGGCACCTATGAGAAAAAAACACACTTTAGGTCAAATATTTATATTAAGCCCCCAAAGAGTTCAAAGTGTCCAAAATATATTTTGCGTAGTGATATATTTTAAGATTACTGGCTTTTAGTCTAGTTTTTCCCACTTAATAACAAGTGATTATCCTTTTGATCCTCAGTACTTGCTTATATAATATGAGGACTTTTCCAATTCACCTGAGAGTTCTTCATGCCTTTCCAACAGAGTTGCATCATTTGACATTTTCTGCTTTAATACTGTAGTTATATTTTAAATAACCATATCTTGCCAAATAATGGTTTCTATGTTAATACTTTTTTGAAACTTCCAAAAATTTTAACATATATTTTGCTGCCATTAAAACTTCTTAATCATAACTTGAAAAAGTCATTTTACATGCTTACAAAAATTTTTATGTAGCACAAACATTCAGTTGGTATGTGATGGAGTATTGGTCCTTACAGATTTTTTTTTTTTTCTTAAGAGATACTCTTTATATTTCTTCTTTTCCTCTCTCTCTCCTGTTTTGTGCTATGGCACTTAGCTGCTGTCAGTTATTAATAGTTACTGTTATAATTAACAAGCATCGGTATGTTTTCGGCTGTTTCTCATTTACATGAAATGAAAAAACAAGTCATGTGGCTAAGTAAAAGCATGTAAAATTGCATTTTTAAAAAGCAGACATTTCTTAAAAACATAAAAAAGTGCAGCAGAAGCTCTGTAGACATCTCTCTGGCATGCTGCCTGCTGCTTGGCCTGATGGTCAGGTGTGTGATCTTAGGGTTAGTTTCTGGAGCTTTCTCTTACAAATCATTACAAGTTTGTGTTTGGGGGCTCAGCAAATATTTCTTGGAACAGGCTAGCAATAATGTTTCTCGAGCTGTGCTATTTTTATTATTATCATTTAAAAATACATTAAGTTTGTCATTTAAAATATTTGTAAGTATACAATGCAGTAGTGTTAAGTTACATAAACCTTGATGTGCAACAGATCTCTAGAACTTTTTCATCTTGCAAAATTGAAATTCTATACCCATTGAACAGCAACTCTCCATTTTCCCCAGCCCCTGCCAACCACCATTCTAATCTCTCTGAGTTTGACTACTTCAAATGCCTCATATAATTGGAATGATGCAGTATAATGACTGGCTTATTTTACTTAACATTTTTTATGACTGCCTTATTTTACTTAACATTATGTCCTTAACGTTCATTCACACTGTAGCCTATAAGAGGATTTTTTCTTTATTTGAGGTTGAATAATATTCCACTGTATGTGTTCCACATTTCTTTATCCATCTGTCACAGACATTCAAGTCCCACATCTTTGCTATTGTGAATAATGCTACAATGAACATTAGTATACCAACATTTCTTAGAGATACTGTTTTCAATTCTATTGTATATATACCCAGACATGGGATTGTTCAATCATATGGTAATTCTATTTCTAATTTTTAATTTTTTTAAGGATCTCCATACTGTTTTCCATACCTAGGCACCATTTTACAAGCCCACCAATGGTACCCAAGGGTTTCAATATCTTGACATTCTTGTCAACACTTGTTATTATCTATTTTTTTTAATAGTAGCCATCCTAATGGGTGTGAGGTGTATACATTTAAGATGTTAACTCTTCTTTAAAAGTCTGGCAAAATTTTCCAGGAAAGCCACCTGGTACTGGGTTCTCCTTTGCTAATAATCTTTTGATTGCCAATTCAATAAGCTTGCTAGTTATAAGTCTACTCGTATTTTCTTATTTCTTAAAAATTCAGTCATAGTATGTTGTATGTTCCTAGGAACTTATCCATTTCTTTTGGTTCTCCAATTTCTTGATGTATAATTGCTCATAGAAGTCACTTATATTGCTTTTCATTTATATAGCATCAGTTGTGGCGTTTCCTCTTTCTTTTACGTTTTTGTTCTTTGTTCTTTTTTCTTTTTCAGTGTAGATAAAGTTTAATCAATTTTGTTGATCTTTAAAATTTAACTCTTAAGTTTGTTGGGTTTTTTTGCATTGCTTTTCTATTCCTCATTTTACTTCATTTTAGTTTTAATCCTTATAATTATTTTCATCTGCTATTTTTGGTTTTAGTTTGTTTTACTTTTCTGGTTTCTTCATATGCATAGACAGTGGACTTGAAACCTTTCTGCTTTTTTAGTGTAAGCATTATGGCTATAAACTTTCCTTTCACTATGGTTTTTGCCGCAATGCATATGTTTTGGTACTTCTATTTGTCTCAAAATATTTTCTAATTTTCATTATGACTGTATGTTTGACCCGTATTTCTTCAAAAATGTGCTGTGGCTAAGCATTATGGCTACTACCTGTAATCCCAACACTTCTGGAGGCCAAGGTGGAAGGATCACTTTAGGTCAAGAGTTCAAGACCAGCCTGCACAACAATGAGAGACCATGGAGATTTCTCAGACCTTCCCTGAGGATGCGTCTTCTCTGGGCTCACGTGTGCAATTTCCCAAGTAGAGAAATTTACCACTGTCTTTTTAAGAAGCTAATAAAAAACCCCTCCCTATGGTGTCTGTCTGGAGTATTGCAGGTTCTCTGCTGCTGTAACAAACCACCAAGCTCTCCTTTGTTCTAAGCAGCCCAAAGTATGCTGATTCTCCATCAATACTCTGAGTCATGCAAGACAGAAACCAATTTCTCTGGCAGCCCTTCACAAATTGAGAATATTGGATGTACATTCCACTTTTCTCTTTCCCTTTCAAACAATAAATCACAAGTTGAACATTTTCTCCCAATTACACTGAGCGGTGCCAGCTTCAGGGAAAGCTTACCATAGGTAAAATGCAATGCCTTTCTTTAAGCTATTCCATTTGCTTTGTGCTCACCTGGTAGACTATGACTTCTTGTCTAATTTTTGCAGTTCTCATTAAAGCATTTTTAGATCATATATTATTTTTAGGTCAGTGTCTCTGTAAAACAATGAGGTCCAGAGCTTCTTATTCCACCATCTTGCAGACATCATTCTGTCCTCAAGCAATATTCTCATCATTAGAAACTCAATGCAGATAAGTCTATTCAAACAAAAAGTTAGCATAATTTCATTCTAAATTTTAACATTTGTTCAATTAATACTAATATCATCTGTTTGGGGATTGAAAGAAACAAGTAAATTGTACTTTTTTTTCTCCTTAAATTCAGAATTATTTGCAAAATATACAGTGCAGTCAAGCATATTGAAATATAACTTTAGATATAATAGAAAAGTAAGCTTTTCAGTAATTCATCCTTAAAATGACTTGCTCACCCAGGTTGAGCAACAGTTTTCTCAAAGGGGAAAAGTACTACACAATTTACTGTGAAAACTAGAAAACATTTAAGAATGTAGAGAAAACAAAAAATATTTAAAAACTATACATGTTATTGATTTAAGTATACTAGTAGATCTGCATAATAATTCCATTTAAAAGCCACTCTAATAAGTAAAATATCATATAGAAATATAAAGATATAGAGACATGCGTACCTTAAATGAAGAAGTTTAAAATATCATAGTGAGTATGTAAACATAAAACATCAAAATAAACTGGGCATGGTGGTTCATGCCTGTAAACCTCAGGACTTTGGGAGGCTGAGGTGGGTGGATCCCCTGAGGTCAGGAATTTGAGACCAGCCTGGCCAACATGGTGAAAACTTGCCAATACTAAAAATACAAAAATTAGCTGGGCATGGTGGTGGGCACCTGTAATCCCAGGTACTTTGGAGGCTGAGGCAGGAGAATCACTTGAACCTGGGAGGCGAAGGTTGCAGTGAGCCGAGATCTTGCCTCTGCACTCCAGCCTGGGTGACAAGAGCAAAACTCTGTCTCAAAAAAAAAAGAAAAGAAAAAGAAAATAATGCAATATATATTCATATATTTAAAATCAATTTCATATCAATATTTGTTTCTAATACCATGTCACTGTTGCACTATTTTCTGAAAAACATGTTTTATCATGTTATTAATTTTAATGAGTTTAAGAATGAACCAGAAATCTTCTGCAAGGTTTAATTTATGGCAACAGATTACTAAATTTTGTGATATCTTCTATTGACTGTCTTATGTAGACCTCAATTAAAAAAATCATTTTATCTCTGCACTTGCTGAGATACCTGAAAAAATGAGGGCAAATTTTGATGAAGGGTGAGTACTTTCATTTCTGCTTTTATTCATATAGACATTTTATTAATAACAGTTTTATAAAGTATTTGTCTTCATTCTAAGAGACATTTTGCAAGAAAATCCGTATCAAATATTCTTTATTTGTGTTATTATTCTATTTATAATCCATAATTCAATTTAAATGTTATAACATTGCAGGCCTTCCTAAATTATATCTAATTCTTATGCATAATATAAATTTATCCAATTAAAAGTAGAAGCTCACTCTAAGATCTTTTCTCCATGTTGTAATATTTAAAACCTCAAATACAGAAGTTCAAAATTAAACCTCATACACTGACTGAGCTCTTATCTTTTAATTAGTGCTATAAGTTTCCGTCTTAGATCCACTTTTGCTGAATCCCATAGGTTTTGGTATGCTGTGTTTCCATTTTTAATTGTCTCATGAACTTTTGAAATTTACCATTTAGTTTCTTCATTGAATCATTTGTTATTTAAGAACACATTGCTTAATTTCCATGTATTTATGAATTTTCTGAAGTTCCTACTCTTAGCGATATTAGTTTAACATCATTATCATCAGAAAAGGTACTTAATATGATTTCAATTTTCTTAAATTTCTTAAGACTTGTTTTGTGAACTAAAGTATTTTCTATACTGGAAAATATTTTATTTGCCATTAAGAAGAATGGGTAATTTGAATCTGTTGAATGGACTGTTCTGTAAATATGTCTATTATTTGACAATCCATTTGATTGAGCGTATAGTTTAAGTATGATGTTTCCTTATTGATTTGTCTATTTCTGAAAATGTGTTAATTTTTTATTGTTATTGTATTGCAGTCTATCTATTACTTTAGATCTATTAATATTTGCATTATACACCTAGTTGCTCCAGTGTTGGGCAGCACATATATAGTTATGATTGTTATATCCTCTTGTTGAATTGAGTACTTTATTATTATGTAATTATCTGTTTGTCTTCTTTTACAAACTTTGATTTAAAGTCTATTTCATCCTATTTAAATATAGCCACTCCTGCTCTCTTATGGTTTCTATTTGCATGGAATATCTTTTTTATGCCTTCGCTTTCAGTATGTGAGTTCTTTCAGAAGTGAGTCTCTTGGAGCAGCTTATAGTTGGGTCTTGCTTTTTTGTTTCCATTCAGGGACTCTATATTATTTTATTGGAGAATTTAGTTCATTTACATTCAAGGCAATTATTGATAGACAGGGGTTTGTTACTACCATTTTGTGGATTGTGTTCTATTTGTTTTGCAGATCTTTTCTTATCTCTTCCTCTCTTGCTGTCTTCCTTTTTGGCTAATTATCTCTAGTCAAATGTTTTTATTGTTTCTTTTGTGTGTGTGTCTATTTACTACAGGTTTTTGCTTTGTGGTTGCCATGAAGCTTACAGAATATCTTATAGTTGCAACAGGTATTTATTTATTTGTTTATTTATGATAAAGTCTCGCTCTATCCTCCAGGCTGGAGTGGAGTGACACGATCTCAGCTCACTGCAGCCTACACCTCCCAGGTTCAAGTAATTCTCCTGCCTCAGCCTCCCAAGAATCTGGGACTACAGGTGCTCCCTGCCACACCTGGCTAATTTTTGTATTTTTAGTAGAGACTGGGTTCACCATGTTGGCCAGGATGGTCTTGATCTCCTGACCTCATCATCCGCCTAGTTTGGCCTCCCAAAGTGCTGGGATTACAGGCATGAGCCACCGCGCCCGGCCTATAACAGGTTATTTTAAGCTGATTATAACAACTTAACTTTAGCCACATACATATACATACACAAAAAAACTCCACACTCCAATTCATTCCACCCCACTTTTCAAATTTTTGATGTCACAGTTTACATCATTTTATATTGCATATTCCTTAACAAATTATTCTTACATGCATACTAAAAATACAAGTAATTTACACACATAATAGTATTCTAAATTTGACTCTATATGTACTTTTACTAGTGAGTTTTATACTTTCAGATGTGTTTGTCTTACTCATTAGGATTCTTTCAGCTTGAAGAACTACCTTCAGTGTTTCTTGTAAGGCATATTTGGTACTGATGTTCTTCACCTTTTGTTTGGAGAAGCCTTCATCTCATTCCTGAATTTTTGAAGGAGAGATTTGCTGGGTACAGTTTTCTTGGTTGGTGGTTGTTTTATTTTTTCACTTGGCATTTTGAATATCACACTTTCTCCACATGAAGGTTTCTGCCGAGAAGTCTGCTGCTATCTGTATAGGTAATTCTTTATATGTCATTTGCTTCTTTTTTCTTACTACTTTCAGGATTCTCTCATTGTTTGCATTTTGACAGTTTTATTTTTGTTTGTTTGGGGATGGTCCTATTTAGATTGAATCTGGTGGGAACCTTTTGACCTTCATATACTGGGATGTCACTTTCTACCTTTTATCTTTCTCTTCTCCTTTTGAATTCATTTGATTCAAACATTCCTTCTTTAGAGGCAGTCTCAAAAATCCTGTATGTTTTCCTTACTCTTTTTCATTCTCTGTCTCTTTTTTCTCTTCTGACTGTACATTTTCAAATAACCCATCTTTGGGTTCACAGATTCCTTCTTCTGCCTGATTATTTCTGCTATTGATGCTCTTCCTTGCTTTTTAAAATTTCATTCATTACAATTTTTTATCTCCAGAATTCCTGGGGTTTTTAATTATCATTTGAGTTTCTGTATTCAGTTTCATCTTCTGATTTATTTCTTAATTCATTGAGTTTTTCTTTGTATTTTCTTGAAGTTTACTTGGCTTCCTTAAAAAGTTATTTTGAATTATTGGTGGGGAAGTGCACACATCTCCATTTCTTTAGAGTCAGTCACTGGCACCTTATTTTCTCCATTTAATGATGTAATATTTCCCTGATTATTCTTGATCTCTTTGGTAGTTCATCATTGTCTATGGATTTGAAAATGTAGATGTTCATTTTAGTCTTCACAGACTGGCTTTCTCTGGAAAAGCCTTGCAGCAGGCACAGTTCTGTAATATTTCAGAAGTACAGAGCAGCTGTGGCCAGTATGGTGCTTCAGAAGCCTAGGTCTTGCTATGGTAAGTATGGACCTGGGGCACACCGTAAGTCTGGGACCTCTGAGGCCTGCCTGATAAGGAGGGCTTTCTAGCACCTGAGGCCACTCACATCAGCCTAAAAGTGTTGTAGGCCAGAAATTGAGTTCTCCCAGAAAGCATAATGCTTAGAGCTGTGTTATCCCACCAGCACCGGGGCAGGTATACAGGATCAGGCCACAGGTACCAGCCTGGAATATGGAGCTATGGGGATCTGTCCAGTGCTGAGTTTTACTGTGATGGGCTGAGTGCAATGATTTAAGGCAAAATCCTCATCCTCATTTTGTCTCTCTCTTCTCTAAGCAGACAGAATCTTTTTCCACACTGCACTGCCTCAGATTGTGGAGGGATGATACAGGTAACGTACAAATATCCTTCTTCCCTTCTTCAGTGTCCTTTTTCTTACTGTTATGCAACAACCAGGTACTATGGTCTCTGACCTAGCTTCCTCAGCTCTTGTGAATGTATTCTTGTGCATAGATACTTGTTCTAATTGATTTTTCTGTGGGGGGACGATTGCTGGGGAGTCCTATTCTGCTACCTTGCTCCCCACTTCTATATTTTAATTGGCAGTACATCACACCTTGCTTGGACACAATTGTGAATTTTATGCGTTCTAAAACCAAATTCAAATACATGTTTCGCCACAGAATTCTTAATTTAATGAGAATGGAATATTGGTTTTGCTATGATCTCCACCAACTCAAAACATGTATTTAAAATACTCCAAGCAAAAAAAAATTTTTTGCACTTTTAAGCAAGTTACTCTGTAACACTCACAATATTTCTGCTTGTTTCATTTTTAATAAAATCAACTACCAAAGATTTTGATTTCATTAGTTGTATAAAATACCTGAACAATATTGGAATTAATCTGATTGTATATATTATTGATCACATGATATAAATGAGCATTAATTGTTTATGAATTTTTTCTTCTACTAATAAAGCCAAAACATTAACAGCTATTTGTTACCACTTCATATATGCACAAAAATTGAATTAAAAATTAATTTTAAAATACACAAATGTCCTCTTTACAAATGTATGTAGCTATCTACTTGCTCCTCTCTTACAATAACTGCTATCGTGATTTGTATCTTATGGGTTTACCACATTAGATGGTAAATACTGATAGACATTTTGTGAACATTACACACTAAGATTCCAATTTAAAAAAACCCCAATACCAGTTATTTTGACTGAGAAAATACAGACAGACAATTGGTTAGACAGGTTTTAGAGGACAGAAATAAAAAGAAAGGAATATTGATGGAAGGTGGTTTGTAACTTCAAGAAACTGCTATCATCCCTAATTTCTTGGGACACAGAAGGAAGAAGTTGGGGTTGTTGGAATTTAGAGTCTTATAGAAAGGATTGCACAGAATTGTAAAAAAGGTGTAGTGCCCATATAATGTGGGGACTCAGAACAAACAGCTTGTTGGAGGGTTCTCTCAGAACTGAAACTCAGGTTTCTGAAAATGGGTTGACAGCTGGTGTTAGTTTCAGCCTAGAGGGTATGATGAACCTGGTTCTGAGATAGAAAAAAAATTAGAACAAAGAAAAAATAATTTCCCTTTCCTCTTCTCCTACCTATTAGTCTCTCAGTAGGCCACCTATGTCCAGAAACTGACAGCAAGCCATGTGACAAAGAAGAAAGAAATGTAGTTTATATGATCTTAGCCCCAGCCTCCTAAAGCAAAGTATATAAAATCATTTTAGAGCTGAAAAATCAGAGTTTAGTCCAGAGCACAATCAGCATTTTTTATAAATGTGAACTTTTACTACTTAAGTGTTCATTAACTGTACATTTTTAAAAACTAATTAATGGTAGAATTTATTATTAAATTGTTACCAAGTAATATAACACAATGAATAATTGTGATTTACCTCTGTAGCAAAAGGATTGCCATCTTCTCTTTATCTATGGTTAGACTCCTCAGTCTCTATTTTCCACACTTATGTCATCTAAATTGTAAGTTTTTAAAATTTTTGCCAAGGTATCCTGATGTAATTTGTACATGTCACAGCTTACTAGAAGTTCTGTGGTTCAGTTTTCTGATACAATAGGTAGCTTGTGGGGATAGCAGCATTAACTACTTCTCCTCCTATTACTCAAAGACCAGAAGGAATTGGCTGTCTGTAGCTGCTTATGTCTGAATATACTCTTGTGTGGTGTACTTTAAAGGGAGGCCAGAGGTACTGACATCAAGAAAGGCTACTCAAGAGAGAAGCTTGCTCACTGGTCAACTCTTTGATTTATCCATGTGTGAAATGAGAACTCTGTTCACTTTGAATTTACTTCTGACACTAATAGGTAAGATTATGACAGAAGCTAGAGAAAAGACAAGTTGTAGGTCTATCAAACGTAAAGCCTCTTATTTTCCTGCAACTGTTAATAACACAACTTTATAAGAAAAAAAATTGGTACCCATCCTAAATTGAATGAGGCTCCAGAAAAGAATAAACTTTGACTTATCTGGGCAAAGCAGAATGTATGACCACCTTACTCATGGAAGCCTGTCTCTAAAAAATTAGAAATTCCATGCTTTTTGGGGTTAGGCAGAATCTAAGAATTAGCTTGGAGGAGTCTGAGCCAGGCATGTCCATCTGCTTCAATCACACTCAGTAATCAAGAAGTCACCCTTTCTCACCAAGGAATGCTGAAAAAGTGCCTGAGAGAGCATAGAAATGCCATTTTAATGGAGGACTTTCTGCTTCCATTAAAATATCATGTTATCATCATGTTAATAGAGGAAACATAGGGAGTAGAACATCAATATAATTTTTCCTCCCCATTATCTTATATTGAGGACATTAGTAACCATGTTCTCATCTATAGAGAACTGCAATGATAGAATATGTTTACATTTACATAAATGAAATACATAACTTTTATAAGTCATATGTCAAGATTATATATTTGGATGATGCATTATTATTATATGCTGGAGGTGGGGTCTGGGAGAAAGTATTTGGATCATTGGGGTGGATCCTTCATGGCTTGGTACTGTCTTTGCAATAGCAAGTTCTCATAGGATCTGGTCATTTTAAAAGTGTGTGGCACCCACTCTCACCCCACTCTCTTTCTCTTGCTTCTGCTTTTGCCATGTGAAGTGCCTACTCCTGTTTTGCCTTCCACCATGATTGAAAACTCCCTGAAGCTTCAAGCAGATGCCAGCACCAAGGATTCCTTTAAATCCTGCAGAACTGTGAGCCAGTTAAACTTCTTTTCTTTATAAATTACCCAGTCATGGGTAATTCTTTATAGCCATGCAAGAACTGCTTAACACATCATCTGATCCTATGTATTTACAGCAAGAAATTTGAACTCCAAATAGAGGTCTGGCCTTTGACCCAACTCCTGGGAGGTTACCTCTATACCTTTGAATTTTCCTGAGTCATTAGAGTATCTTTTTTTCATCCATGATGGGCCCCTTAACCAAACCTCATAGTTTATTCCCAAAAAAGTGACTTAATGAGTAGATCCCAGGACTGCACTCAACAATCTTAGGGTTAGGTGGCTGGCCAGACCAGAAAGACTAACCAGGTGATTAAGGGTTGGGACTTTAGCTCACAAGATATCAACCCAACCTATGGGGAAGCGGGATGCTGAAGACTAAATCAACCACATAAACAATAATTAAAGTAATTGTGCTTACCTACATAATAGAGGCCCAGTAAAAGCTCTGAATACTGTAGCATGCATGGGTTTTTCTGATTGGAAATAATCTCTGGATATTGTAACACATTGTGGCTGGGAGACAGTAATGCCATGCATGACTCTACAGCACGATGACAAGCAGAAACTCTGCTTTAGGCCCCTGCTGTATTCTACCTTATGTCTTTCTTTCTAATTTGTGTCCTTCGCCTGAAGTAAACATAACTGTGAGTGTCAGAGCTTGCAGTGAGTTCTGTGAGTCTACGGAACTTCTACTGAATTATCAAAACTGACAGTGGTTTTGGGAAAGCCTCCAGCTTGCCATTGGTGTCAGAAGTCTTGGGCAGACTTGATCATCTAATATACTGTGCCCTTCGCCTCCAGTTTGACTAACTTTGGGTAATGCACAATAGGTAAATTTATATTTTTGCATGTTGTATCCATTCATATAGTTGATAGGCCAGAGTGAACACTAGAGAGGGGGCTCAGAAGATTTATATTCTAAACCTTTTGTATAATTTCACAACTGTATGATCATTTGGCAAAATACTTTATTTCTCTGACCTCACAGGAGTTTTCTCCCATGTAAAATGGTTATAATGTTGGCATAGAAGAGGTAGCTAGACTTTTAAGGATGTCATCAAATTTATCATTCTAAGATCACATAAAAATATATAAAAGACATGAAATTATAACATTTGATTTTGTTAGTATGACTTAGTCATACAAAAATATATGACAGTTTACTTCACACGTACACACATAAGAAAAATATATTCCTTTTCATTGTATATGTTCAAGATTGTCATTTCCTTAAAACATATTTTCATTACATTAATAAGAATCGACATCTGGTTCATTGGCAACATACTCCTTCTGCAAATTAGCTTTTCTGATGTTGGCTGGGTTCCTTAGGAAACTGTTCACCTGCTATTAAAATAATGCAAAATGACAATATTTAACCCTGGAATGACAGAGTGGTGGGGAAGTCCCTGATGGACCTGGGGAGATCTATGCTGGTTCTTGAAAAACATTAAGGTATTTATGACACCAAGGAGATTTGGAAAAGAGTGTTCAAGCCTAATCAAGAGCAATGTTGAGGCAGGTCCCGTGGCACTTGTGAGGAAATAGCAATAGTTCAGTTACAACTAAGCATCATATGCAGAATAGGGAGAAGGAGGAGCTCTAAGAAATAAAGCAAAAAGGCTTCAATATTTGAAAAGTCATATATTCCATGCTAAGTTTTTGGACTTAACCTTGCAAGAAATGGGAAGCCATAGCTTATTTTAAGGTTAGTTTTACTTTCTTATTTTCAACAATATAGAGAAGCTATCTCTCAAAATGTATGTATCAATGTATATATGTACATGCACCAAGGATTTGGAATAATGTGAGAGGGAAATTAAAATAATAAGCATAAAGAACCAGATGTCTGGGTGCTCAAAACCTAGGCAGGCAGCCAGCCACAGGAACAGAGCACATTGACATTTAAGTTGTTGGTGACAGAAAAAATGCAGGCTATGACCCCCCATTACACTAACCTCTTACAAGGTGCTCTGCCTCATTTTTGAACAAAAAGTTCTGTTCTTTAAAATGCAGAGGTGCCCACATTATCAAGTGTTAGAAAACTTGAGGACAGAAAAGAGAGAGAGAAGATTCTTTGGCTTTTTATCAGACTCCCAAGGTTCCTCTTGAGAAATAAATCTTAAATGCCACAGTGCTTTTAATCATTATTAACTCCATCAAATATATTTTAAGATGTTTTTCCAATAATTTTTGCACGCTAGAGCGAAATAATGTATTCTCGTCAGAACAGGTGGAAAATATTATATGTAATCACACATGCTTTATCCAATTTAACAGGAAAAAAGTTGAGAATATTGTTAAATGAGATAAGAATTTTGGTATCACAAGACTTCAGTGTGGTATAGTGGAAAGATAGTGTGTTTGGAAGTCAGAGAGGCCTGGGTGTAAGATTCAGTG
The DNA here is from genome assembly GCF_003255815.1 of Theropithecus gelada. Taxonomy (NCBI): domain Eukaryota; kingdom Metazoa; phylum Chordata; class Mammalia; order Primates; family Cercopithecidae; genus Theropithecus; species Theropithecus gelada. The sequence goes on along the minus strand of NC_037681.1, from coordinate 33,912,894 downwards.
TGGTCAGTTTGGAGCTGTGTCTCCCTTTAAAGTCACCAGTCTGCATATCTGTGAAAATTTTCTACCAGCAAGGTTGCTGAAAAGTACATTTGTGATCACATGCTGTCAACAAGATGTTGAGCATAAAATAGATGCTCAACAAATTCTAGTTCATTTTACTCTAAATAAATGCAGCTCCACCACATTTGATTAGTTTTCTGTTTTCCCCTCAAAATAATTCATCTCCATTTTCTTTTCTTTCTTGCTTTCTTTATTATTGTATATTAAGACTTACAACATGATGTTTTAAATAATTACAATAGTCAAGTAATTTAACCTATCTGTAACTCTCCAGTTACTTTTTTTGTAGAAAGAGCACCTAAAATAGAATCTTTTGACAAATTTTTATGAATATTGCCTTTTAAATTAAATATTGACATCTCCTATTTTCACATTTGTTTATTTATTTTAAGTTGACAGGTCAAATTAAATGTATTTATTGTGTATAACATGATACTTTGAAGTACACAGGCCAACTTTGTCTTACTGCACTTTGCAGTTATTACATTTTTCACAAAGTAAAGGTTTGTGGCAGCCCTGCATTGAGGTAGTCCATTGGCAGCACCATTTTTTCAACAGCATGTACTCATGTTGTATCTCTGTCACATTTTGGTAATTCTTACTATATTTCAAACTTTTTACTTGCTATTATATCTGTTATGGTGATCTGGGATTGGTCATCTTTCAGGTTACCATTATAAATATTTTGGGGCACCAAAAGCTGCTCCCATTTAAGACAGCAAACAATCTGTAAACAGTGTGTGTTCTGGCCGCCCCACTCACTGGCCATTCCCCTATCTCCCTCCCTCTCCTTGGCATCCCTATTTGCTTAAATGCAACAATATTCACTGTGGGCCAATTAATAACCCTACAACGGCCTATAAGTGTTTAAGTGAGAATAAGAATTGCACGTCTTCCACTTTTAACCAAAAACTAGAAATGATTACGCTTACTGAGGAAGGTATGTTGAAAGCCAAGACAGGCCAAATGGTGGGCCTCTTGTACCAAACAGTTAGCCAAGTTGTGAATGCAAAGAAAAAGGTCTTGAAGGAAATTAAAAGACCTACTCCCCCGAACACATGGATGACAAAAAAAAGTAAAGAAGCTTATTGCTTATATGGAGAATGTTTCACTGGTGTAGATAGAAGATCAAAGCACCCACAAGATTCGCTCAAACCAAAGCCTAATTCAGAGCAAGACTCTAACTCTCTTCAATTCTGCAATGGCTGAGAGAGGTGAGGAAGCTGCAGAGAAAAATTTGAAGCTAGCAGAGATGGGTTCATAACGCTTAAAGAAAGAGGACAGGCGCCGTGGCACATGCCTGTAATCCCAGCACTCTGGGAGGCCAAGGTGGGTGGATCACCTGAGGTCAGGAGTTCGAGGCCAGCCTAACCACCATGGAGAAACCCTGTCTCTACTAAAAATACAAAACATCAGCCAGGCTTGGTGGCTCATGCCTGTAATCCAAGCTACTCGGGAGGCTGAGGTAGGAGAATCGCTTGAACTCAGGAGGCGGAGATTGTGGTGAGCTGAGATCGTGCCATTGCACTCCAGCCTGGGCAACAAGTGCGAAACTCCATCTCTAAATAAATAAATAAAAGAAAGAAAGGATCTATATCATGAAACATAAAAGTGCAAAGTGAAACATGAAATGCTGATGTAGAAGTTGCAACAAGTTATCCAGAAGATCTAGCTAAGATAATTGATGACAATAGCTACACTAAAGAACAGATTTTCAAAGTAGACAAAATAGCATTATAATGGCAGGAGATTCCATCTAAAATTTTCGTAACTAGAAAGAAGTCAATTCCTGGCTTCAAAGCTTCAAATAACAGGCTAACTCTTATGTTAAGGGCTAATGCAACTAGTGAGAACGGCAGCCAATTCTCATCTACCATTCTGAAATCCTAAGACCCTTAAGAATGATGCTAAATCTACTCTGCCTGTGCTCTGTAAATGGAACAATGAAGGCTGGATGACAGCACATCTGTTTACTGCATGGTTTAGTGAACATTTTAAGCTCACTGTTGAGACTTACTGCTTGGAAAAAAAGCTTCCTTTCCATGTGTAATCACTGACTGAGAATACACCTAGTCACCCAAGAGCTCTGAGGAAGACGTACAAGGGGATTAAATTGTTTCTCTGTCTAATAACACAATATACACTCTGCAGCCCATGGATCAAGGAGTAATTTTCACTTTCAAGTCTTATTATTTGAGAAATATATTTTGTAAGGCCATAGCTGCCATAGATAGTGATTCCACTAATGGCTCTGGGCAAAGAAAATTAAAAACCTCCTGGAAAGGATTTGCCATTGTAGATGCTGTTGAGGACATTCATGATTCATGGGATAAGGCCAAAATATCATCATTAACAGATGTTTGGAAGAAGCTGATTCCAACTCTCATGAATGACTTTGAGGGGTTTAAAACTTTAGCGGGGGAAGTAACTTCAGATGTAGTAATAGCAATAAAATTAGAATTAGAGGTAGAGCCTGATAAGACTGAATTGCTGCAATTTCATGATAAAGCTTCAATGGATAGGATAAGGAGTTGCTTCTTATGCATGAGCAAAGACAGTGGTTTCTTGGAATAGAATCTACTCCTGGTGAAGGTGCTGTGAACACTATTTGAATGACAATAAAAGATATGGAAGGCCAGGTGTTGTGGCTCACTCCTATAATCCCAACACTTTGGGAGGCCAAGGCAGAAGGATCACTTGGGCCCAAGAGTTCGAAACCAGCATGAGCAATAAAGGGAGACCGGTCTCCACAAAAAATTAAAAAGTTAGTCAAGCATGGTAACATATGCCTGTAGTCCCAGCTACTCAGGAGGGTGAGGCAGAAGGATTATTTGAGTCAGGGAATTCAAGGCTGCAGTGAGCTTTGCTCACACCACTGCACTTCAGCCTGGGTGACAGAGCAAAATCTTTCCTCAAAGGAACAACAACAACGAAAAGGATTTAAAATATTACATAAGTTTAGCAGTGGCAGAGTTTGTGAGAATTGACTTTGATTTTTAAAGAAGCTCTACTTTGGGTAAAATGTTCTCAAACAGCATAACAATGCCACAGAGAAATCTTTCATGAAAGAAGGAGTCAAATTCATGCAGCAAACTTTATTATTGTCTTATTTTAAGAAACTGTCCCAGCCACCCCAGCCTTCAGCAACCACCGCCCTGATTAGCCAACAGCCAACAACATCAAGACAAGGCCCTCCACCAGCAAAAAAATTACAAGTTACAAGATAACCATTAGCATGTTTTTGGCAATAATGTATATTTCAGTTAAAGCACATATATTTTTAAATACCTAATGCTATTTCACACTCAATAGGCTACAGTATAGCATAAAATAACTTTTAAATGTGCTGGGGAACTAACTTGATTTATTTTGGTGTTTGCTTTATTTGCTTTAGGAACTAACCCTGCAACATATCTGAGGTATGCTTGCATATACATTGTGGAATAGTTAATTCTAGCTAATTAAAATACGCACTACCATACATGGTTATCATTTTTGTAGTGAGAATATTTAAAATCTACTCTTTTACAATTTTGTAAAGCATTTTTCAAGAATATAATGTATTTTCATTAACTGTAGTTGCTGCGCTGGACAATAGATCTTTCAAACTTATTCCTGTTATCTAATTGTACTTTTGTCTCCTTTGACCAAGATCTCCTTGGTCTCCCCTCAACCAATTCAGCCTCTGCTAACCACCATTCTACTCTATGTCTATGAGACCAACCTTTTCAGATGTGAGTGAGAACAGACAGTATTTGTCTTTCTGTGCTTTATTTGACTCAACAGAATGATCGCCAGTTCCATTCATATTGCTGCAAATGAGAGGATGTTGTTTTGTGACTGAATAGTATTCCACTGTGCATATTTGCATTTTCTTTATCTATTGATGGGCACGTAGAATGATTTTATAGCTTGGCTATTGTGAATAGTGTTGTAACAAACATGGCAATGAAGATATCTCTTTCACATACTGATATCATTTTCTTTGATACATACACAATGGTTGGATTGTTGGATCATTTGGTAATTCTATTTTTAATATTTTGAGGAACTTCCATATTGTTTTCCATAATAGCTGCACTGATTCACTTTCTCATGAACAGTGTGCAAGGGGTCTCTTTTCTCCGTATCCTCACCAACATTTGTTATCTTTTGTCTTTTTTATAATAGCCATTCTAACAAGAGCCAGATGATATTTCATTGTGGTTTTAATTTACATTTCCCTAATGGTTAGCGATGTTGAGCTTTTTTTTCATATCCCTATTGGCCATTGTATGTCCCCTTTTGTAAAATGTCTATTCAGGTCCTTTGCCTATTTTTAAATTGGATTTTTTTTAGTATTTACATTTTCAAAGATAAATCAAAAGCTGTATGCTAGTAAAATCATCGTCTTATTTGTAATAGAGACGGACTGGAAACAATATTAAAATCATCTGTGAGGAAATTGTTGCACAAAAGATACTGTATTCACAGGTTGAAAATTAAAGTATATGTTTAAAATAGTAATACTGATGAGTGAAGACTATGAAAACATTTTTCTAAGTAAAGACACAGGCTTATACATATAAATTCATTATAGTCCTGCACAATAGGCGTGGAAGATAAAGAAGGTAATACGTTAAAATTATAACTGTAATTTTTTTCTTAGATTGATTATTTCTCTCTGTACTCTTTGCTAGTATATTTATAAAATTCCTGAAATTTATTTTTTTCTCCCATTTTCACTGGGTGAGCTCATCTCAACTGGTAACTATTTGAAAAATTTTCTTTGTTCTTCTTCTGTAAATAATCACTTCTTTCTCCATGCTACTCTAATACATTATAACTATGTTTACTGTATTACTAAATGAATAGTTTTGTAGTTATTTTTATATGCTGCCTTCATTAGAATATTGGACCGTTTAATAGTCAGCCTTTGCTGCATGACAAAGAAACACACAACCTTGGTGGCAAAATAAAAAATGTATTTTTATGCTTAGGGTCTAGCAGTTTAACTGGATTTCCCAATGCAGTCTGAGCTGTTATCCTCTGCTACAAGTTGAGGCTTCCACTGCTCTGAGATCCTAGCTCTGGGTTGGGTTATGCCAATTTAATTTGTATTTACTCTGGGTCCTAGATGAAAGTAGTCACAACTATCTAGAGAAAGTTCTTCCCATAACTGGTCACTGGAGCCCTAGAGTGCAAGTCCAATTGTATAAGCAAATGTCAAGCCTCAGCTCTCATCATATGCACTATGACGTCACATTGGCCAAAACAAGTCAGCCAGCCAAGGTTAAGATTAAGGAGGTAGAAAGCCTATTCTGCCCACAAGTGAACCATAGAAAGTGTGTGAATTCTTAACTGTGTCAAGGGAGTGAGGAATTGTGAAAATGATTCGGTCAACCACAGGGACCCTTTACAGCTTATATTTATTTTTGTGACATCATTGCTCTATATAACTCACATGTTATTTTGCATGAAAGGCTTATAGAGTAATATGCTGGGGACTCCAGGGAACACTGAGAATGAAATAATACCTTCTTCTCTGCACAACAGAGAATCCATTTCCATTTTCCTCTCTAAGCAGCAAGTGCTTGAATCTGCCCAACGAGGTTTGAAACCTCTTCAACAGCTGTCGGTGACTGTGCCTGTTACTGTATAAGCACCTAAGATTTTTGTTGGTGAAATTATTAAAATGGCTGTACCTGGAAGAAATTTATATAGTTAAAACTGAAGGAAATAATCAGTTTTGTTGTTGTTTCAAATCATTGAGTATTATTTTAACAAATACGCAAAACTTCTTGGTTTGTTCAAAATAGATGCTGGGGTTTTCTTCTGACTTAATTTTTTTTCCTAAAATGAACCTAATTCAGAAGTTTATTTATGAGAGACTCATAGAGCTTTTTCTAAAAGGATGAGGAGCAGCATGCAATCTAGAAGAAAGTAACCTTGTTTATTCTTTGTTTTCACTTTGGGTCTAGTCTCAAAATACGTAAGTGCAATGTTGAAAGAAATTTTAAAATCTTGTAATGCATTTCATATAAGAGGAGCTAATGACTGGCTATGAGTGTTAGTTGAGAATAAGAATAAGCCTGGCATGGTTTACAAAACAATTTGCGTGTCCTATAGTATGTGGAGACACACATTGCATGTCAGCCATCCTTCTTCTTTTTCTTTACTTCTTTTATTATCATAATTATTATTGCTGCTATTTGATTTAAAAACATGACAGTGATAATTATCACAGAATACACACAGTGCTGCAGAATTAATATTCCCCCAACCCTTATCATATAGCTGGGCACACTGAGGAGGACACAGTGCTCTGATCAAAGTCTTAAAGTGAGTTAGTAACAGCTCAGCAAATTGAAATCTGGCTATTTTCTAGTTTCTAGAATAAAATACAGTACCCCATAATTGGTAATATTTCACAGTAAAAAGTAAGAAAAGTAAGTACGATGGTAGGGAATAAGGGGATGTTTTCAGAAGCAGTATGGAGGAAGATAAAAATAACCAAATACGGGCTACATTCTCGTTTGATAAGAAACAAATTGTTCAGATGTGATCGAAGTGGACGGAGTGGAATTAGAATAGCCTGGTGTGTTCAGCTGTGTTCTAGAGAGTGGATTTTGGATGAGTCTAAAATTTTAATCCCTGTGTATTTGAACAGGGATAGAAAAGACTCACAATGCCCATGGAGAAATCATCCTTTGTAATAGCAAGGAAGTAATATGGACACTTTCAGTTAGAACTGCTTCTAGAGCATGTAGCTAAATTACTTGGGGTCTCTAGTGCCACATACTTGTCAGGACGCAGACATAACGCATATTTTTAAAAGACCTTTCCTTTATCCGATGAACATCCAGAAACTGAATTCTTATATTTAACATGCAATATTTATTTTGTGACCTTGTGATTATAATGAATAAATTCTAATCTCTGATTTTTTGTGTGTTTAATTTTTTTTTTTTTACTGATAGGCTTTATTAAGGTAGTTTTAAGTTTATAGGAAAATTAAGGGCCGGGCGCGGTGGCTCAAGCCTGTAATCCCAGCACTTTGGGAGGCCGAGGCGGGCGGATAACGAGGTCAGGAGATCGAGACCATCCTGGCTAACACAGTGAAACCCCGTCTCTACTAAACAATACAAAAATAAAAACTAGCCGGGCATGGTGGCAGGCGCCTGTAGTCCCAGCTACTCGGGAGGCTGAGGCAGGAGAATGGCCTGAACCTGGGAGGCGGAGCTTGCAATGAGCTGAGATCCGGCCACTGCACTCCAGCCTGGGCAACAGAGCGAGACTCCGTCTCAAAAAAAAAAAAAAAAAAAAAAAAGAAAAAGAAAATTAAGTAAAAAGTACAGACAGTTCTCGTATACTACCTTTTCTCTCTCATCCCAGCCACAATTTCCCTATTATTAGCATCTTCTTTGGCACATTTGTTAGAATTGGTGGACAAATATTGATATACAATTATTAACTAGTTCATGCTAGGGTTTATTCTGTGTTTTTTACAGTTCTATTGGTTTTGACAAATACATGATGTCATGTACCTACTATTACAGTACCATACCAAAATAGTTTTGTTATTCCAAAAATCCCCTATTTTCCATTTGTTCATTACTCCCTCCCTTCCCCCAAACCCCTACTGACCACTGAGCATTTCACTGTGTCCGTAGCTTTGCCTTTACTAGATTGTCACAGAGATAAAATCATACGGTATGTAGTACTTTTAGTCATTTTAGGCTGGCTTCTTTTATTTAACTAGGGCATCCTGTAGTGACTTTTAGGCTTGCTCGTTTCCACAGAAAGTTCCTAGCAGTGAGAGCTGTTTGTTACTAATATGCACTGAAGGTTTTTCATAGTTTTCATATCTTGATAGCTCATTTTTTAATGTTTTTTTTTAGATGGAGTCTCACTCTGTCACCTAGGCTAGAGTGCAGTGGCTCTATCTCGGCTCACTGCAACCTCCACCTTCTGGGTTCAAGCAATTCTCTGCCTTAGCCTCCCGAGTAGCTGGGATTACAGGCGCCTGCCACCACGCCCAGCTCATTTTTGTATTTTTAGTAGAGACAGGGTTTCAGCATCTTGGCCAGGCTGGTCTTGAACTCCTGACCTCAGGTAATCCACCCGCCTCAGACTCCCAAAGAGCTGGGATTACAGGCGTGAGCCACCGCGCGGAGCTGGGATTACAGGCGTGAGCCACCGGCCTGGCCAGCTCATTTCTTTTTATCACCGAATAAAATTCCATTGTATGCATGTACCACAGTTTGTTCATTCATTCACACATTGAAAGAGATCTTGGTTGCGTTCGGTTTTGTCAATTATAAATAAAGCTGCTATAAACATCTGTGTTCAGGCTTTTATAAGGACATAAGGTTTTTACATGGACATTTTCAGCTTAGTTAGATAAATATCTAGGAGTGTGAATGCTGAATTTTATGACATGAGTATGTTTAGCTTTTTAAAGAACTGTCAAACTATCTTCCAAACTGGTTGTGTATTTTTCATTCCCAGCAGCAATGAATAACTGCTCTGGTTGTTCCATATTCTCATCAACATTTGGTGTTGTGTTTTAGATTTTAGCCATTCTAATAGGTGTGTAGTATATCATTGTTGTTTTCATTTGAAATTCCTGAATGACATATCATGTTCAGCATCTTTACTTATGTTTATTTTCCTTTTGTATATCTTCTTTGATGAAATGCCTGTTCAGATCTTTTGCCCATTTTTAAATTAGGCTTTTAGATTTTATTGTTAATGTTTAAGAGTTCCTTTTATATTTTTGAAACAAGTCCTTTATCAGATACTTGTTTCGCAAATATTTTCTCCCAGTTGTGGCTAGCCTTTTCATTTCCTTAATAATGTCTTTTGCAGAGTGAGCATTTTTTAATTTAATAAAGTCCTACTTATCGATTTATTCAGTCATGGATTGTATTTTTGGTGTTGTATCCAAAAAGGCAACACTAAACTCAAGGTCACCTAGATTTTCTCATGCTATTTCCTTGAAAGTTTATGGTTTTGCATTTTACATTTGGGCCTATGATCGATTTGGGGGTTAACTTTTGTGAAAAGTGTAAGGCTTGTATATAGATATTCTGCAGGGGATATGGATGTCTAGTTGTCTACTTGTTCTAGCACTATTTGTTGAAAAGATTTTTTTTCTTCATTGAATTGTTTTTTGCCTTTGTTACAGTCAGTTAATTGTATTTGTGTTGGTCTATTTCATAGTAAGTGTTAAAGTAACGTAATGTCAGTCCTCTGACTTGGTTCTTGTTCTCAATATTATGATGACTATTCTGGGCATTTTGCCTTTCCTATACTTTTAGAATCAATTTGTTGATATCCACAAACTAATTTGCTAGTAGCTTGATTTGTAGTGCATTGATTTAATTGATCAAGTTGGAAGAAAACTGGCATCTTAATAGTACACAAGACGTTTACTGCTCTTAATTGTACTTAGTACTAATCAGCAATTAAGACCAAGAATACGTTTCCCCATACATGAGCACAAAATATTTCCATATTTATTTCTGTGATTTTTTTCATCAGAGGTTTGTAATTTTCCTCATACAGATCTTATACATACTTTTAACACATATCTAGGTTTTCAAAATTTTGGTGTTCATGTAAATGGCTGTGTGTTTTTTATTTCCAATTCTAATTGTTCATTGTTTATATATAGGAAAGCAATTGAATTTAACTATTATTTTTGTGTCCTACAATCATGCCATAATCACTTGTTAGTGACAGTTTTTTGTTTGTTTATTGATTCTTTCTTTTCTACATAGAAAAGCATGTTTCTTTAGAATAAATATTTATCCCAATAATTTTTTAAATTTCCTTTCCTTGTTTTTCATTAGCTAGAACTTCCACTATGATGCTGAATATGAGTGATAAGATGGGACATCCTTGACTTGTTCCTGACTTTAGAGAAAAAGCATCCAGTTTCTTACTATTAAGTATGATGTTAACTGTAGATTTTTGTAGATGTGCTTTATCAAGATAAGGAAGTTTCCCTCTATTACTAGTTTACTGAGAATGTTTGTCTTGAATAAGTGTTGAATTTTGTCAAGTGCTTTTTCTGCATCTGTTGATATGATCATGACTTTTCTTCTTTAGCCTGTTAAAACAGTGTTTCATCTTAATTGGTTTTGGATGTTGAACAAGCCTTGCATACCTAGCATAAAACCCATTTGGGTGTAATGTCTTTTTAAATACATTGTTTAAGTCTATTCTCTGATATTTTGTTGAGGGTCATGTTCATGAGATATATTGGCCTGGACTTTTACTTTCTTGTAATATCTTTGTCTGGTTTTGATATTAAGGTAATGCTGACCTTGTATATTTTATTTTAAAATATCTCCTCTGCTTCTATTTTTTGGAAGAGTTTGCACTTAATTATTATCATTTCTTTCTTAAATGTAGGGTAGAATTCACCAGTGAAACTCTCTCTTGGCATGGTTGTTTCCTCTTTTTATTATTCCATCTTACTGTTCCATATTAGAGTCACTCTGATTTTTGTTCATTTCCACTGACATTAAAATCTACAATTAGCTTTCAAAACAATACCGATGGTGGATAAATGGTTTTCCAAGAAATGCATTCTAAGCTGAGTTTCTGAGTATAATCTAAAAATCTTGGCCTCACCATTCTGTGAATGCAGTATAAGGTCCTATGTCTTTCAATACTCATACTATGACTTCAAGCCCTCACCTGTCAAACTGAGGGTCTAATTTTTTAAACATCACAATTTTATGTACCTTTGTTTAGAAATTATTCCTTGTAACTCAAGTAGGGCCACCTGAGGACTAGCAGAAAATAGGATACCTTGAAATAGATTCTGCAAATATTGCTCTCTGGATTTATCTCCACAGCTAAAAGTATTTGTAGTTGTCACCTTGTTGTTATCTATAGTAAACTTCAAATTTTCATGCAGAATTCTGGCAGTCTTAGCACAATAGGGTTGAATAGACTACAAATTCCTCCTAGATCCACTGCCTTTTCATTCTCATGACGGTTGCAGGAATTGACTACAGTTGACATTCCTAGACTTCTGTGGCTCCTGAACTTATGAGAAATAATGATCTTTCTGTCACTGTCACAGTGTGTCATGAGTGAGTCACAGAAATCTGCCCTGACCACAGTGTCATATTTACTGGTTAGGCTGTATTATCTCCAACATAGATATATATTGAGTTCCAGAATGTCTGCACCATAACCAGTGAAATCATCAGCAGAACATACGCCCATAATTATGATTCTACTCTAGCTACATAACCATGGATGTTAGCCCAAGTCTTGAGTTCAGAAATTATCATCTCTGATGATAGGTTTCTACTGGGTCACCATGGTCAATCTCTGCCAGTTGATCTTATGCTGGACCATACCACATTAACAGATACGTTTTTTAATATTTTGAATATCAATCAGATGCTCTTTCTACAGTTTTCTAATTTCATGTGAGTCTTCTGTGATTCCATTGAAATACCTAGGAGCAGTTAATGTTTAATGCTATAATACAATTTGACTGGGCCATGGAGTATCCAGATATTTGGTTAAACATTATTACCAGATGTGTCTGTGAGGATATTTCTGTAAGAGATTAGCATTTAAATTGATAAAATAATGTGGAGGGAAATTATCCATTGAGGGCCTGAATAGAACAAGAGACAGAGAAATGGAGTCCATTCTCTCCACATGATATGATTTGGCTCTGCATCCCCACCTGAATCTCATCTTGAATTGTAATCCCCATGTGTCATGGGAGGGACCTGGTGGGAGGTGACTGGATCATAGGGGTTGGTTTACCCCATGCTGTTCTCATGACAGTGAGTGAGATTTCACAAGATCTGATGGTTTAAAAGTGTTTGGCAATTCTCCCCTGTACTATTATGTTCTCACATTGCTACAAAGACAGATCCGAGACTGGATAATTTATAAAGGAAAGAGGTTTAATTGACTCACAGTTCTACATGGTTGGGGAAGCCTCAAGAAACTTACAATCATGGAAGAAGGCAAGAGAGAAGCAAAGGCACATCTTTTATGATGGCAGGTGAGAGAGAGCAAATGAGTGAAGGGGAAAGAGCCCCTTACCAAACCATCAGATCTCATGAGAATTAACTCACTATCATGAGAACAGCATGGGGGAAACTGCCCCATAATCCATTCACCTCTCACCCAGTCCCTCCCTGGACACACGGATTATGGAAATCACAATTCAAGATAAGACGTGGGTGGGGACAGAAAGCCTAACCATATCACCACCACCTCTCTCTCTCCTGCTGCCTTGTGAAGAAGGTACTTGCTTCCCTTTTGCCTTTCACTGTGATTGTAAGTTTCCCGAGGCCTATCCAGCCATGTGGAAGGCCTACCCAGCCATGTGGAACTGTAAGTCAATTAAGCCTCTTTTATTTATAAGTTACCCAGTGTTAGGTAGTATCCTTGTATCACTGTGAAAACAGACTGATACACCACCTGACTGCTTGAGCAGGCACATGATTCTGGCTTCAAACTGGAACTTTATGAGCCACTCTACTAGTTATCAGGCCATTATATCAGGACTGGAATTCATAGCACCAGCTCTTTTGGGTCTCTAGCTTGCTGATTGTAGATTGTGGGACTTCTAAGACTCCCCATTCATGGAACATATTCATGGAACATACATATAATATATACATATATATATATATAAGCAATTTCTGTGCAGTTCTCAGTAGCATTTGCAACCTATTTTTGAGTGAATATATTTGGTGATGTCCTGAGAGATGCCTAACTTGTTAGATAAAAGCCACTGGATCTGCCACTACCTAGTTGTATGACTTCGAATAAATGTGTAAACTTGTCTGCTTCTCAATCTGCCAATCTACAAAGCAAGGAATATAGTCCCCACTCTTGTTCTCACATGGTTATTGGGAAGGAAACTAAAAAGACATGTGTGAAACCACAATGCAGGTTTCTCAACAGCAGTAGTATTATCACTTTAGGACATATAATTCTTTGTTGTGGGGACTGTCCTGACTAATCCAAGATATTTAGCAACATCTCTGGCCTCCACTAGCCAGGTGCCAGTAGCACACTCCCAGAAGTGACAACAAAACCCTCTCCATGAAGTTGAATTTTGAGGAAAAGTAAAAACAAAAGAACTCCCTCTAGATATTGCCACATGGCCCCTGGAGGATAAAATTGCCCTTAGTTTAGAAGCACTGGTATAATACGTGGCTTATTCAGACTAAAAGGAATTTTTAAAAAGTATTTAGTAGTGAATGCTGTATTAACTGAGTCTCTAGGATCTTGATGTGTGTTTCCAATTATGTCTCAATTCACTTTCCATACACACAAGAATTAAAATAGCTGAACAAAATATTACGAACAAAAAACTAAAATACAGATTTAAAATAAAAACATATATGACATATATAATATAAACTAAAAGATACAAAAGGCATAATTTTCCAATTCCTCTTCACTACAGAACTGATACAATATTTAACATATTTAACCATGTTTTGCTCTGGATGAAACTATTCTTTCATGTACTACTCATTTGTGCGTGTGTGTGTGTGTGTGTGTGTGTTACACATCAATTTTATCCAGACCATGTCTGTGAATGGTGGCTCATATAACTCCACACAGCATCCTTCTCTTTAGAGTATATATATTCTCATGGAGCCCATGCAGGGGTAACATGTACCTAACTTGCCATTCTTCAGAAAAAAATAACTGGGCCAGACTCTCACCGTGCTAACGTTGCCTGCAGCCTTCCCTGTTTTGCCTGCAAACAAGTTTTCTAGAAAAGTGCTATTTAGCGAGGAGAAATTTGATACATATATGTAAGTGCTATTGTTTGAATGTCTTCTCTATATTTCTGTGTTGAGAATTTAATCATCAATGTGGCATTATTGAAAGCTAGTGCCTTTAAGAGGTGATTGGATCATGACAGAGAGCCCTCAAGGATGGATTAATCTATTCGTGGATTAACGGATTATTGTGGGAGTGAAACTGGTGCCTTTTTCAGAAGATATCTCTGGGCATGCGCGTGAGTATGCTCAGTACCCTCACCACGTGATACCTTGTACCACCTCTGAACCTCTGAATGCTGCAAAGCCCTCATTAGCAAGTAGGCTCTCACCAGATACATACTGTTAACCATGGATTTCCTAGCCTTCATAACTATAAGAAATAGATTTATTTTCTTTATAAATTACCCTGTTACAGGTTTTCTGTTATAAGCAACAGAAAACAAACTAATACAGTAAGATGTTCCAACGGTCTGCATTTCTTATCATGGTGAAGATACATGTTCCTCAGCATTTTCAGATTCATTGATCTTAGAGCTGGACAAAATGTGAGAGTCAGTTTAGAATTAAGCAAACAAGGTCCAGAAATAGGTAGACATTTGCTTGAATAAAGTGAATGCTGGTGGTAGACCTAAGGCAGGAAGTCATTTCCACATTCAGCACTTTTTTTTTTTTTGAGACAGAGTTTCATTCTTGTTGCCCAGGGTGGAGTGCAATGGCACCATCTTGGCTCACTGCAACCTCTGCCTCCGGAGTTCAAGCAATTTTCCTACCTCATCCTCCCAAGTAGCTGGGATTACAGGCACCCACCACCATGCCTGGCTAATTTTTTTTTTTTTTTTTGGTATTTTTAATAGAGAAGGGATTTCACCATGTTGGTCAGGTTGGTCTCAAACATTCAGCTTTGCCTGTATATTACACACTTTTACTGATGGGAACCATACCATGCTGTGCTGAATTGAAAATTTAACAGGCAGAATCTACCTACATTCTAACCTTTCCATGTTTAAGTTTCTATCAGTGAGTCTGCTTTTTGATTGATTAATTCTCCAATTTGTTCAATAAGCCCCAGTGTTATTTTCAAGTACATTACAAAGGCTTGAGAGAATTTGTGTCAGCTTCTAGGTTTTTTCCCTTACTGTGATATGTGCCAGGTAAGAGTATTACCTCCTGGAGATGATCCTGCGTTTATTAATCCATTGTTCAAAACTACATTGTAAGTTGTGCCTGCTTAAAAATTTTTCATTTTCCATGACACTGAGAATAAAAAAGGTTATCCACAATATAAAGGTCACTCTCTCAGTTTTCTAATCCCTCAGAACAAAACAAAACAAAAAACATGTGCCAATAGATATTAAAATGTATTACAAAAATAATTGGATTCTCTTGTTTAGTTGTCATCTTCTGTCCATTAAATAGAAAGATTATTAGCAGAAACAAGTCTAGGTTCTAAGGAAGAAGCTGATTCAGGAACACTATTTGCCAACAAAATGCTTATTGCATGCAAAAATGAATTCATGTCTTTTCATTACAGCTTTAACTCTAAGGCTCATATTAATTAAGAATCACAGGAAACCATAAAAGTTATCACCTGTTTTCTCTGTAAAATTACTCAACACAATTTTATAACTACAAAAGAAATCATTCATTTTCTATTCAAAGTCACTCCTTTCCCTTCAGAATTCCACTCTCTTTTTAACGGAAAAAATAAGCAGCCCTAGGAAAAGTGGAATAATATTGGAAATAATTATGGTTACATATTAGCTGTGATCCTGTGGAATATTGTTCACAAATATTTGCAACTGCTTCCTCTGAAGCCAAGAATTGAACAAACTAAACTGCCTTGCGAAGTCGAACTTGGCCTTGTGACTGCCTTTGGCTGATGGACGGTTTTTTGGTGTTTTTTTTGATGTCTTTGTTGTTTTTCATCCCAGGGGCTTTGGAGCCAGTGCATGTTGGGCCACGTTCTCTCTGTCTGTCTTCCCTGCCTCTTGGGCTGTGACAGTAGGTGTCCAAATGAAGGCATGGAGAGCCTGGCTCCCTATGTTAGAATGATGAGCAGTTTCTACTTGCCAAAAAGCAAAGGTTCACCCTGAGCTGAAGCATTTTGAAAAAGCTTCAAAGGTGATTCTGATGGGCAAGATTGAGATCCCTATTAATTAATAAATGTTCAGTTCTCAGAGATTACTTTGCTTTTTAGTAGTATATGTGTCTCCACCATAAGGCTATTACTGAACTCTCACCTGTCAAGGCCTTCCTTCCGTAAGACTTTCAAAAGTTGTCCTAGAATCAATCACTTCTTCTCAGTTACATTTATACTTCCTGTAATTTATTATAAACTACTCTTCATACACCCACCTTTTTTCAGAAGATTAAGGAATAGCTGCCACAGCTTTTGCATGTAGGAGCTCCATACAATTAGGCATGCCACTTTTCTGATACAAAGTGGTATTTTGGGGTGGTTTATTACAAAAAAAAATAGCTTCTATTTCTCATTCACACAAAAACAGAATGGGAAACCCATACAGATGAAAACAGACTAGGCTTTGCAGTGAGATACACTTGACTTTCAATTTTTTCCCTGCTACTAGATATTCATTAATTTGCCTCTTAGACATTAGTTACCTTATATGTAAACCATGTTATGTCTTTGTATATGTATCATGTAAGAATGTTGGGAGATACTTAACAGAGAGATGGATGTGAAGGAATGGAAGCAAATGTTTTCTAAAACCTTTCAAAGTGCTGGGAAAAATAGAAGGCTTGATTTTGTCTTTTAAAAAATTTTGTGTTTTATAATTTTCAGTAAGAGGTAATATGATTAAAATAGACTGTCCTATGCATAGTAATAGGAAGTCTACATGTATCAGCGCTAATGCTTACAACAACCCTGCTACACAGATACTACATCATTTTATGAATGAGGAAACTGAAGCTTCAGGTTTCAGGGTCAAAATGCTGTAAAACACGAGATCTGTGAATCAAGTCCACATCTCTCTTACTCCAAAGCTGATGTTCTTTTTATTAAACCATCTTTACTCTGTCAAGAAGCTTTCCTTAATTCTCATTGATATACTCTGACATACGCATGACACATATCTGCAGTTCTAGAAACTGCGTATGGAGTTTCACATAACCAACTTGTCATCCAGACAGGATCAATCTTATTTCCACTTTTATATAAGTGGAAACTGAGGCTCACATAGTTTACATGGTATTTTAAGGCCATCCAGGTAGTGAATGACAGAGGCAGAGTATAAATACATGCTATATAGACTGAATGCACACCCATGAAGTCATCTCTTGGTCTCTCTTTTTTTTTCTGTTTACATCTATTCACAATTTCCTTCCCTTGCTCCTTATTGTCCAACAGCAATTCCATGTTCCTTTGAGTCCACTCTCCTTTCAATTATTTCTCACAATGTCTTCCCTTCCCTTTGGGACAATAAGAGGTTAGCGAGCTAGATCTGAACAGAAACGGATTGCAGTGGTTGGCAGGTACCTGCTGAGCACCAAATCACCTGATCCCTCATCAGCCTGCCTTGTGGATCCATTAAATGCAGGCAGCTGTATAAATTCTATTCTTTCGAAGGTAGAGCGTAGTTTCATGCACTGTTTAAACTGATCTTACAAATATAGCATCCGAAGGCTTATCATAGCGTAGACTTTCTTTTGCTTGAGGACCAGATCTTTTTAGAAACTAAAGGTAAAAGAAGGATAGTTGGCACAGCAGGCACCCACAGGTATCAAGATGAATTCCCAGACATTCACTAAACCAGGCCAATGAAAACAATGGAATTCCAATAGTCCTACTTCTTTTTATATATTATATAGAATATATATTATGGTTACCTATATGCATGATTTTGCTAAGTGTTTACTATTATCATATTTCATACATGCAGCACTGTGATTTGTTTATTATATTTCTCCTCTTACAGATGGGGTAATTGAGAATGAGATTGATTATCTTACTGAAAACAGTAACAGGTCTTGTAAGGGGTGACTTTCTGCATTCTAGAATGTTTAGGCATCACATGCCATGGGAGAATAAAAGCACTGGATGTATGGAGGATTGAGACAGGCCAATAGGTTCTAAAGTTCACTCTTTCCTGACTCTTACCTACTAAACTGCATCTGCCTATCAAAGTATAATAGTATAAAATGATTCATGATTTCATGAATCAATGATTTTATGGATTTGGTGAAACTGATTAAAATACTCTCACATTAACCTTTTTTTCTCAGTAATCATCTGTCTCATTTTTGCTAGAATAAAAATGAAATAGCTACATTATCCACCTATTCCAAGATTGTCTTAGCCACTCAGGTAAGTTTTACTCAAAGCTCCATGATATTAGGAAAGAAAATAAGCTAAGTAGAGTATGGCTCATAATTTTTCTTTAAGAAATGTGCTTTTGCTTTCATTTTGATACATATTCACTTAAATGAGCTTTAAGGGTGATAATTTTCCTTCTCAAATGTCAGAATAGATTGAAGAAGATATTGATGTCCCACAGAAAACTGTCACAGATAAAGCTGTATTGAAAGATACTGTATACACTGGAAGCCAACATTAGGATTCTGATGATTTTCCATCTGAAATGGGTTGGACATTTGCAGGGCAGAGGAGCTCAGTCCAGTTGAAATTTCCATGTGGGAACAAAAGCAGAGGAAAGATGATCTATGTTCTGTAGGCAGGGTGTGTCTGAAAGAATATGCCAAGGAAATATTTCTGGGACATGTGGCTTTGCCTCTAATCCTGTTTGCTCAATGCATATTTTAGGGTACTAGATGAGAAGGCACACCAGTGCAGAAGAGAGGCCCATGGGACCTGGACCAAGCATGGTCAGTGGCCCCTTGTATTAGTTCATTTTCACATTGCTATGAAGAAATACCTGAGACTGGGTAATTTATAAAGGAAAGAAGTATTAATTGACTCACGGTTCCACATTGCTAGGGAGGCCTCAGGAGACTTACACTCATGATGGAAGGCAAAGAAGAAGCAGGCACCTTCTTCACAGGGTGGCAGGATAGAGTGAGTGCAAGCAAGGGAAATGCCAGACACTTATACAATCATCAGATCCTATGAGACACAATCAGTATCACCAGAAGAGCATAGGGAAAACTGCACCCATGATCCAACTGGCCTCCACCTGGTCCTGCTCTTGCCATGTGAGAAATTATGGGGAATACAATTCAAGATGAGACCTGGGTGAGAACACAGAGCCAAATTATATCACCCCTTTTCTAATCTTCCCCCTTTTTGTGGGAGTTTTAGTGTGTAAGTGTATGAAGACAGGTAGAATTTATGTGCCTAATGTTGGGGACCATAAAAATGTTTATTGTAATGTGTGCCTGCTCTTTATCCACTGAATCCACTGAGAGGAACAAGGGAAAAGGAAAACTGTTTCCAATCCTCCTCCCCTCCTCAAACAACTTTCCTCCAGTTATATGAAAACTATTCTAGGAATGAATCTTTTAAATTACAAGGAGATCGAAGGGCTATCTCTTTATAGTGTTCCACAGCTGTGGTGGCCAAATTGTTCACTCTGTAGCCATTTGGACTGAGTTTGGAATCTGATGTCCATTTATTTACTGGGGGTATGAGGCATGGAGTCAGGGTTAACATGTGCAGCGCAAAATAAAAATATTTTTGTGAGTGTAAGGGAAAACAAACAACTTTATATAATCAGAACATCGTACTGATACTCTTCTATTCAGATGAAGAGCACCTAATGATGTTTTCTGACTTATTTTCTCTCCACTGAATACCTCCTGTGATTCAGATTGTTGAGGCACAATATGACTTTTTCTTTTCTTTATTTATTGATTGAGACCCTGGCCTTGGATAAATAGTTATTCTTGCCCTTCTGTGTCTAACTTCCAGTGTGTCACTTACCCTATATTGCATTTCAGGAGCAGCATGAAATCATTGTAAGCCTGTGGGATTTGTAATTTTAAAAATCCTGGATTTAAGTAACATATGTGAATATTTATTCTTAAGATATTAGAGATAAAGCCATAAATTCCTATTTAATTCAACTGGCATAGTGATCAAATTCAATGAGACCATGCCTTCAATATTTTTATCAGATGTATTGGGGATATATAACCCCATTATCAAGATATGCATCACTCCCAAAGATTCTCCCATGCTCTTTATTTTCCCCATGTCCTTTTGCAGTTAACACTTACCCTCACACCATGTGTCTGGCAACCTAACAACGACTGAGATATTTTCATTTTCTTTAGTGCTGCCTTTTCCAAAAATTCACGTATGTGGAATCATTCAATGTGTGGTTTTTTGAGTCTAGCTTCCTTCATTTAGCACTATGTGTTTGAGATTTTTCTATGTGTTACATACACTACTAGTTTTTTATCGTTGAGAAGTAGTCTGTTGTGTGATGCACTATGCAGGATATTACCAGTCTAAAAATATTTAGTTTATTTTCAGTTTGGAGTCATTAGAAACAAAGCCTTATTATGAAATTTCAAATAACAGATTTTGTGTATATACAAGTTTTTATAGTTTTCAGAGAAATACCTTAAAATGACATTGCTAGTGCAAATGTTAACTACATGTTTAACATCATAATAAATTAACAAATTATTTTCTGAAGTGACTGTAACATGTTCCATGTTCATGAATGATGCATAAATGATCCAGTTTCTCTCTATCATCATCAGGACCAAACTGTGTCACACACACACAAAAACACAACACTTATTTTAACTATGTAGTGGGTTCAGTTACAATCCCCCACAGCCGTATCTCCCCAAGGCTTCAGAATGAGAACTTATTTGGAATCAGGGTGCAGATGAAATTAACATAAGATTCTCAAGATGAGTTCAATTTGGAATAGGTTGGGTACTAAAATCTGACAAGCCCTCATAAAGGAAAAATAAGGAGTAGCTGACAGAGACACACAGGGAGAGTGACCCTGTGTAGATGGAGGCAGAGATGGCACTAATGAGCTTACAAGCCAGACACACCAAGAATTGCCAAAACCACCTGAAGTCAGAAGGTGACATGACATGGATTCTACCTGAAAGCCTGCAGAAGGGAGTTTGCACTCTTGGCCTCCAGAACTCTGAAATAATACATTTCTGTTGTTTTAATCCATCCCATTTGAGGCCATTTGTTACGGCAGCCTTAGGAAACGAATACACTACTCGAACAGATAGGCAGTAGCATCTCTTTGTGATTTTAATTTACATTTTATGAAAGGCTAATGTTAAGCATGTATTTATATACTTATTTTATATATAAAATTTATGTATATATGTATATAGAGAGATATGCTGTTCAAAGTTTTGCTCTTTTTTATTGTTGAGTTTTGAATATTATTTATACATTCCATATACATATCTTTCATTGGTTATAGTTTCCAAATATTCTCCCCAGTGCATCGCTCATCCTTTTATTTTCTTAAGACTGAATTTTTTGAATAGTAGAAGTTTTTAATTTGTTAAAGTCAAATTTGTCAAGTTCTTATTGGTTTGTGTTTGTGTGTGTGTGTGTTTATGTGTGTGATTTCTAAGAAATTTTTGCCTAAACCAAGGTCACAAAATTACCTCTAGATATTATTCTGGAAAATTTATAAATTTAGGCAATGCATTTAGGTGTATGATCAATTTGAGCTAATTT
Organism: Theropithecus gelada; assembly: GCF_003255815.1. Taxonomy (NCBI): domain Eukaryota; kingdom Metazoa; phylum Chordata; class Mammalia; order Primates; family Cercopithecidae; genus Theropithecus; species Theropithecus gelada. Next base: position 33,891,411 of record NC_037681.1, on the reverse strand, counting down.
TTATATATGCTGTGTGTGTCTGTGTGTCAAGGTTTATGTTTTGCCTATAATTAGATGATTAAAGAATTACTCTATTATTATTTTTGGACTAAAATTTCCATGTTGCTACCTGTTTTCTGTTTGTTTCAAATGTCCTTTGACCAGTTTGCACTCTGCCTGCATTTGGATTGACTATATTTTACTCGATTATTAGTTTTCATTTATTCTTTTTAAAATCACTTTCTTTATTACTCACTTTTGTTTGGTTAGTTTGCTTTCTTTTGTTTTACCCTGGCTTTGTGGTTGCCCTAGGATTGACAATACAATTTTTGAATAAATCACATTCTATATTTTTGAAGAACAATGTACATGTTGGTAAAGTTTAAACGAGGACGAAGCAAAACTAGATTTATTTATTTATTATTATTATTATTTCTTCCTTTGCTTGCTTCCTTGTTTCACCACTCACTTTATGGGTCAGAGTTCCAAAAAACAGATAAAGTATTTCAGTGTGCTTATTACTGAGCTAGGTAGTATGCTATTATAGATACAACCTTTTGAGGGAAAGCTTATATTTAATTAACTTGTTTTAGTATCTTCAACACATAGGATGTACTATGTGTCAGATAAATATATATTTAAATTTTCTGCAATTTGACAAAATAATTTTTATGTAACATCTATTATATATTTTACATATATATATATATATACTATAAAGTGCACATACCAAAGTATACAGTTTTACAAGATCTGTGATCTATTTACACCTAGAATATCATCACCAAAATTATCCTAATGAACATATGTATGACGCCCAATAGTTTCTTCATGTCCCTTTGCAGCTCATCCATCCCTCACTATTCCATCTTCTTATTCCCAGAAATCTTCTAGCCTACTTTAAGTACTGATTTGTTTGCAGTTTTTAAAGCTTTACATAAAGAATCATGTACAATGTACTAATTATTTTTGGTGTGACTGTAAGTACTTTTGGCCATTAAAAATATTGTTTTATTATTTAGTTGTAAGAGTTATTTTTATATTGTAGATACAAAGCCTTTGTCAGATACATTTTTCACATATTTTTTTCTCAGCCTGTAGTTTGCCTTTTTTACTTTTATAGTAGTGACATTTGAAGTGCAAAAGGTTTAATTTTGATGCAGCTTAATTTACAATTTATTCTTTTGTATTTTCTCTTCTGATGTAGTATCTAAGTAACTATTATCTAAGTCAATATCACAAAGATTTTTTATGTTTTCTTCTAGAAATGTTATACATTTACATTTTCCATTTACGTTTTTAGGTTTTTGTTTTTGTGTGTGCGTGGAACAAGGTTTATTTCCTTGCACGTATTCTACCAGTACCATTGTTGAAACATATCAGATTCAATTGAATTGCCTTTGAAACAATTTAAATATAAATTGGCCATAATATGATGGGTTATTTTTGGACTCTCTATCTCCTTCAATTATTTAAATATTTATAATTGTATTAAGCCCATATAGTCTTGATGACTGTACCATTATACTGTATGTGTAACTCCTAGCAGATTTCCTACTTGTTCCCTGGGAGCTGACTTGTGCAGCTGCAGTCAGATGGCAGCTCTGTTGAGGCAGTCTAGTGGACCAGTCTAGCAGGGCTTTGCTCATATGTGTCATATGTAGCAGGGTGTTGGCCAGAGTTCCCTGACTCTTCACATGGCTCTTCAATGGAAAGCCCATAGTTCGTGAATGGTAGTTCCTGGGTTCCCAGTAGCAATAGAGGCCAACCCTCAATATGCAAATACTTTTAAAGTTTTTACTTGTATCATATTTCTAATGCCTTCTGACCAAGGCAATTTGCATGGTCATGCCAAGATTCAAATGATGGAGAGAAAAATTTCACCTCTCTTTTGAGGAGTAGCAAAGTCACATCGGGAAGAACATACCTACATGCATGGGAAAAAACTGTGGCCATTTTTTTCACTCTACCACAATTCCATTGATTTATATTCTATTCAACATATGTTGGCCAATTTTGAACCATTCTTGTTTCCTACTTAATGTGAAAAAAACATACAGTATCATCTTTCAACCTTTCCTTTTTCTTTCATCCTGTCAATGTCTTCATTGTAAACCATGCTAGCACATACCAAAAAAAGAAAAAAATTGTAAGTATGAAATCATTTCAAATGCTTATTCTGCACACTGGGAGAAAATAAGTTCTAGATTTATTTGGTACTGAAGTCATTAATACCAAAAAAATTCCATATCAATATTACTACTCACTCATTAATTTACTGTGTCAGTATGACTCTTTTACAGCTCTTACCTGCCAATAGTGATTAATCACTGAATGGCATGTATCTGTAACATTTGTCGACTATGAAATGTTTTCAAGAACATATGATTTACACATTTTAGGACAGTAGAACCAATATAATGTTGTTTAAAAATAGCATTTCTTAACTGCTGTATGACATCTATGAGTCTTCAACCCTATCATTCTGTCTCCTTTTCTTTTTTATTAATAACATTGCAGCACAGCTGAAGACATGTCATAATTTATTTTATCATTTATCTTGAATATAGAACATGGATTAAAACAATAAAATTAGTCACCTATACATATTGGCTTTCTTTTTTTTAACTTTTAAATTAGATTGACATCATTAGGAAAGACATTGACTATGAAGTACATCAAAATGAAGAACAAGTGGATATAGTTTCACATGAATTTAGTTTTATAAGTGGCTTATTAGGAAAGTGAGGTGGAAAAAGCAGTGGGAACGTGGAGGGCTATATCCTTTCTCTAGTTTCACTGCTAACTCATTATTTATCTCAGCAGGGTTACATCTCTCTAAGCCATAATTTCTTTCTCTATAAATCTATGAGTTGGGAGTAACAAGTTGATTTTCCCTAGGTATTAACAGAGCTACCTCTAGGGTTCACCACAATTGTAACTTGAGTTTCACTTCTGATTTTACATTTAACTTTAAAAAAGAAAACTGAACATTTTCACATGTGTGGATGCGTTCTCCATAAACTTTTTATACTTTGTGTTTGTTGTGGAGTGAATGGTGGATTAATCCCTTTTTTGAACGTAACAGATAGCCTTCTCTGCATTTTTTGCTTAATTAACATTGCCACTCTGCTATGGATTCAATTATATTCACTAAAAATATACATACTGATGCTGTAATCTCCAAATGTGGTAGTTTAGAGATAGAGCCTTTGGTAGATGAGGTTGTAAGTGTGGGGCCCTCATGACAGGATTGTTGCCCTTATAAGAAGAGATGCCAGAGAGCTTGATCACTCTCTCCACCATGTAAGGGCAATGAGAAGGCAGCCAGATGCAAGCCAGGAAGAGAATCTGATCCTACTGGGCTTCTAACTTCCACAGTTCATCTTGGACTTCTAACCTTCAGAACTGTGAGAAATGAAATGATTGTTGTTTAAACTACCCAGTCAATGGTATTTGATATAGCAGCCTGAGCTGCCTAAGACATCTTTTTCTGACTGTAACAGAATAAAATCTTTTCTGCATCCTTTGCTTAATCAAATATTTTTAATATAGAGATTTTTAAATTTATGAGAGTTTTATTGATATTAGGCAACCAAAACAAAGCCACAAACTCACTAAGATGTTACAGGCTTTAAAAGACCTCATGAATTCCCTCCCCCATTCTCAAAATCACATATTCATTAAAAATGACCTTAATTTTCCATATCATTTTTGTTAAACACATGTTATCAGTTTCATTGTGTATATTTTTCACTGCATTAAAAAGTTCCTTTGCCCATTCTGTATGTCCACATATAAAATAGCCTGTGACAAAAATATTCTACACTGAGAATGTGAAACTTGAGAAAAGGAAAATAGCTGAGAGCAGTCTGAGATCTCCGAGGTATGCAGACCCAGAGAGACGTGGGTATGGGATTCAGTCATGCCCACACCCCACACGCATGCCTAGGGGAAATTGTTTAAAGTCATTTTGTTCCTGACTGCCTCACTCAATATCTTCATGTTCTTAGAATTTATGATACAAAGAACAATGTTGAGGCAATCAATAGCTTATATTATTTTAACGTAAATCCTTGGTAAAAACTTCAGGACCTGACTCTTTTTTTTCCCTTTAAAAATCCACTTGTTACTGTTGCTAATCAGAGTGTATATTCAGGACAAATAGAATCTATGCTCTTGGGTTGCAGCCCTCAAACTTAGCCCAAGTAAAATCTCTGCTTATTAATAGATTAAATTTGACTCAGCAGGTTCCTTTGAGATGGGCGTTATCTGGCATCGTCAGCAGGATTCAGAGTGACTCATTCTCACCACCAGGTGCAGTGTTTCTCCCTGAAATCAGTGCTTGATACCAGCACGAACTCTGTGTCTTCAGAAGTCCCACTGGGTGTTTTGGGTAAGTTCTCGAGAATTAGGACCTCCCACACTTGGGTTGAAAATTTAGACTTTATTTGGCTGTTTTTCAAACCGTCTCTTTTCTTTAAGAGAGGACTTTGGTCTCTGTCTTTGGACATGAGCTTCAAGTAAAGAGCTCTGCAGAAAATGTCTTTTTGCTGCTGTGTCTCACAGCAGAGGTTCAGATCAAGGTTCTTCCACCTCTACCTCTGGATGGAGATTTAGGTCAAGGTTTTTCTGCCTCTGTCTCACAGCAGAGGTTCAGGTCAAAGGACTGGCAGTTACGCACAGATGCTTTTGTTTTATATGGCATGCTCTTAAGATTAGAACTCTTTTTATTGCTTAAAAATTCAGACCTATCGTTTTATTTGAGACCAATTCCTGTTAGTTTCTAACTGAAAAGTGTTCCCTCTTTTTGCTCTCCCAAAAACGTATACTATGAAGATCTGGTCCTCATACACTGAGCACACTATTGCCCCCTGGAAGTTAGAGACAGTCTGAGATAAGTTACACTTTCACCCTAAACACACTCTCAACCTTGAAAAGTTCCTAAATTAGGGAAAGTCAAGCGTCAAGCATCAAAATTAGAGTACCCCTTTTAGAAACACCAGCTGGATTTATGTGTAACACTCATGGGGCATCCTCTTGTAAAGGCCTAGGAAAGTGGACCCGCCTAATTTAGTGATACAGAAGGTAGAAATTATTTAGGCAGATAGTGAGGGCAACAGAGTTCTTCGCAGAGCTTCCCTTCTAACAAAAAGGAGCCCCCCAAATCATTCCTTTTCTAATGAAGATCAGCCTGAAACATAGAGCTGCAAACACAGATAATCAAGAGGGAAGCTTGCAGGGGCGAATGCTGGCAGACGCCCTGATAGAAAAGGGCCACCTGAGGGCCGAGCATGTCCAACACGGAGGCTCCATCTTCCCTTTTTTTGTTACCAGGTGTACGATAAAGAAACAGGCAACATGGCGCAGCTCAGGCAGAGGACCCGCCTGCATAATAAAAGATTAGGGCGGGGGTGGCCAGAAATTTGCACCCTGTGCAGATGGCACACCTAATCCCAACCAGTTTTTCATGATCTATGCAAATGGCACCCCTGGTCCAACCAATCTTTCACACCCTATGTAAATCAAACACTGCCTCCTCACCAGGCACCTATAAATCCCCCTGCATTTCGCCATGGATCCGGCGACCCCTTTTTCGGGGACCCCTCTCTGCAACAGAGTGCTCTTCTCTTTCTTTTGCCTATTAAACTTCTACTCTCAACTTGACACTTTGTGCATCTGCATCCTAGATTTCTGTGACTGAGACAACAGATCTCGGGTGTTAACTCCACAACCAGCCCGTTTCACTGGAACGATCGTAAACAGCAGTAGGTAAAATAAGAATCCTTTGCTATGTCTAAAAGAATCCATTTGCTCACACAATTGGAAAAAGAAAAAGAAAAAAAAGCTGGTTTTAGCACCACACAAACTGAATCAGAGAAGTAGTTTGTTTTTCTTGAATTAAGTCTCGTAATAAGAGATTTTAAAAGATTATTTCTTAGAGCTCTAGGGTCAGAAGTGAGCTTAACTAAAAGCTGACATTTAGGCTATAATTTTAAAAAATAAGAATAAAAAGGGCTTTCTGCATTTTCTTCTTTTGGTTCCTGTTTTGGGGGATTTTTTTCAGTTGACTGAAACTCTTTTTAAACGTGTTTGATCCCTCTGGTTACTTCCTATCTTGTTGGCATAATTTTTGCTGAGAAAAATGTAAAACATCATTTGCCTTTTAGAAAGCTTAACATGCCCCCAAATTGGTTCCTATAAGACTAATTCTTCTGTTTCTTTTCACTTCTGATCCTTTCTTTCACTACTTTTGATACCACAAATAATAGTAATAATAATAATTTAATAATATAGTATATCTCTAGAGGAGATATACTATATACTATTATATTACTGTCTTTCAACATTGTATGATATTCCTAAAATTATGATGTGTTAACATATGTTGTCAGACATAAATATGGTTATTATGTTACATTGTCGTTTGCCACAGACATAACCAAATTTCCTTATCAATTGCGTTTTTAACCATGACTAGTCTAAGTCTTTTGTCATCCACAGACAACTATTGTTTTACTTGGATTCTTCTCAGAAAGTGGTTTACAACTGACAACAGTTCATTATTTGCTTTTTTTTTTTTAAGACAATTCATGGAAAGAACCCTGACAAGTACTCTTGAATAACAGGTTTCTGATAACTTTGGAGATCGTATTATTAGACTAAGCAAAAACTTTCAGAACTCTCATAAACTGATGTGTTCATGAAGATTTCTAACTCAACATCAAGCAGAACAAGAATTTATTATGTGGGACTGAACTGATAGAAAAAGAAGACTGAAATGATTTTTAGGACTTTGTGTTTAAAACATTGCTGATTCTTTTTATAACTGTTGTGCAGAGTAAATGAAACTTTTTTGAGCTATTTATAGCTTATAGAATGGGGTGAAATATACATGTGTGAACAAAATTCTCTATAAGTTATTTCTGCAAAATTTAAAATCCTTTTATGAATACTCTTACATTATGGTAACCGTAAAATAAGATACACTAGATACAATGATTATTATACTAAGGCTACGACCAAAATGGCATATTTTTGTTTTGGATATTACTAGACTGCTTTAAAAAATTAAGATTGACTTTATAGATTCAATAAAAAGTCCTCGGAGAGATTGGCCTGGTACTTCATCTACATAGTTCCCTTTCAAAAATTCTGACCTTGCAGTAAGTAAAGAACGTCTATACCTGACAGGCCCAGGAAACTCAAGATATCTTGGGGACCTTGAGAAGGGAAAAATTTACTCAATTTGTACAGGTATTACAGGCACATTCTAATTGTGAATCTTTGACTTGGCTTCCTAGCCTGGAGACTTATAAAAGCCTAATCTGAAATTCCTTAAGAAAGTTTCAGCAAAACCAATTTAAAAGAGCCTATACGGTAATAGCTATTCTTGTGTTTTTTGAAAATAATCAGGCCCAGTGTAACACTAAAACTTACTTTGCAAGTAAATTGGTCCTACTAAGATTTGTCCTGGGTATAAATGGGAAACTGGAGAGATAAAAATTATGGCTCAGAGAAAAATTATAGCATACCTGTTACTAGATTCCAGCCCTGACCACTGTTTTTGAGTTTTTGTAATTTCCCAACAATTTGGACTGAATCCCCAATGAAACAGGTTTTTGATTATGTATTTATCAGTTTTACTTCTTCTGAGAAAACCAAAAGCATGAAATTCTGAAGACTGGAGATGACTCAACAAGCAATAACAGTTCTATAAATCAATGACTTGACTGAGGATTATCCAAGAATGAGCCTTCCCAGTGCCAAGGGATGAAGGCCTAAGAGACTGATCATCACTGCTTCCATGGGAATATTTTTTATAAACAGGAGAAATGAGGAAAGAAAAATAGTTCAGAGCAGTCTGAAGTCTGCAAGGTATGCAGGCCCAGAGAGACATGAGTATGGGACTTTAGTCATACTCTGATGCCACACTATGCCTAGGAAAAGTTATTTAGTCTTTGTGCTCCTGACCAGCTGCCTCGCCCATTATCTTCAGGTTCCTAGAATTTGTGACACAAAGAACAATGTATAACCTATCAACAGCTTATGTTATTTTAATGTAAATTTTTGGTAAACAACTCAGGAACTGCCTCTTCTTTCCCTTTACTTCCCTAGTTACTTACAAGCAACACTTGTTACATTGCTGATCTGAGTGTATATTCAGGATAAATAGAATCTATGCTCCTGGGTTGCAGACCTCAAGCTTGGTCCAAATAAACTCTCTACTTACATTGTTTGCCTCAGCTGCTTCCTTTTTATATCAAAAAATCCATGGAGGTAAATGCTCTCTTGAAGTATTTTAAAGATTAATCTTGACTGGTTCCCATGTCAAGAGAAGAAAACTTTAAAAAAAAAAAAAAAAAAGAAAAGAAAAGAAAAAAACTGCATAGAGGTGCTATATTCTCACTGCTGAGTTGCTGGCAAGTTTTCATTTTTAACGAGGTCGTGTCACACTGAAAGGTTGGAAGTTCTAGCTTGAAGATGTAGTATATGGCGGTTTTATTAAGGAGACTGAAGAAAAGCTTAAAGGGATAAGCAAGAACCCGTGGTTAGCAAAGAATTTATTATGAATCTGAACATTTTTAATACAAAATATTAAAATTCAGAAATATGTGCCAAAGCTGTCGAGTTAGAATTAAGCCTTATATGAGAATCCAAATGACTAGAGTCAGAGGCCCTTCGTACTGAAAGCATCATTACATGTTAGAGTTCATGCGATAGTAAAGTCCAGAGATACAGATGAAGGAAATGAACTTTCCCAAGTGTATACACTAAGCCTCGGACATAGCTAGGTTGAAGCATGAAAGTGATGATACATGTTATCTCAGGGAAATACAGTAGAGTTTTAGACCCTTTTCTCCTAAAATACTTTGGAGTCTGCAAAACTTAGCTAACCTATGAACAACTGGTGTTCTGCATATCAGTGAATAATTTTATCACTCCCCTGTTTAGCTATTAAAAGCTTCATAGACAAAATGCTTGACTATCTACTTTCTGTATTTCTACATTAGTTGCATTCCTATTTGCTTTATGTTTGTGTAATAAAGAGTCATTTTGAAGATCTTGCCAAAACAAAGAAAAGATTTCCTAAATATTTCCACTTAAAAATGACATAAACCCATAAAATGCAAACGTAATAATCAATTTGACTATTAACTAAAATTAATTAACTTTCTTCTAGGAGTTCTACTGCAGGTAAGTTCTTATTTCTGTCTCTTAGCGCTTCCTACCTTAAGCTTGAACATAAAGAAAGGCTTAAGTATGGATTTGGCCTGATTTAATTAAAGTTTATGTATAATGCAATATATTGATGAAATGAGTTACTTGGTCTTCTGGCAAATGAAGATATTTGTCAAAACAGATAATTTGCAAATTTATATATAGAGAAATGAAGCACAAACTTTATGAAGAGAAGCATATTTAAGATAATTTTTCACAAATTACTTATTTTATAAAATGTTTTTGTTCTGCCCTACTTTTTAACTTTCTCCGCATCATTACTAGTGTCTTAGAACAATAGTAGGTGTATATGCAGTGCCATTTATACAGAAAGGACTTGTTATTAATGAAATCTTTCACCCTGCCTCACTTTCAGGTGTGGTTTTGGGTGAATTCCCTAAAAGCCAGTTCAGAATTGTCATTAAGAACTGCAACCTTACTCTAGGCACAGAAAGGGATCTCAAAGATGCTAGAACTTCTTCTTAAATATATGTGTGTAATGTTCGGAAAGTCACATCAAATTAGTGGGCTTCATCTTTCACTTCTAAAAAAATAAAGAATTAGATTATCAGTAAAATCTTTGCTGGTACTAATATTCTGCAAAATTTACTTAGAGGGACATTTCCTCTTAAGGAGAAATAGTTGACCTTTCTAGGAGTGGCACGTTTGTACAAATAGGATGCATTCACTTTTTCATTTAATTTCTCTCTGAATGCTGCACAGGTTTTTACAGATGAGGTCACTCAAGCTCAGAGAGCTTCAATAGCTAGCAATCTACTCCGAAGCCATGCCTTGATCTCTACATTGGAAAAAAATCAGCACATTTTTCTCCTAGCAACATGAAGATCAGGGTACATAATGGAGCTATGAGAGACACTAAATGTATCAAAATTATTATAATTAGTAACATTTACAGATGAACTGTTAAAAACGCTTTTTACTTTACCAGTTCCTGTCATAAGTGATATCCTATTTGATCTTCACGCAGTTGTTATGGATTGTAAACCTGAACAGACCTAGAGTTTTCAGTTGAGTATTTCTGAATCAGGAGATTTTCTGAATCAGGGGTTGGATTCAGAAAGACAAAATACTAGGTCCGCTGCTCACCAGATCTAAAATTTGGTCAAAATGCTCATTTCCTAACTTGTGACGTTTTCATTTTACTTTATCTACAATTCTGTTGTAATCACCATTTTATAATTTGATATTCAGTGTTATATTTGAGTATCTTTTCAATCAATCTATTTTGTGTCATTAAGAAGAAAAAAACTTCGTGTCACTGACAAATAATAATTTAAAATAAACATGTATTCAAAGTATCATAAATACGTGTTCTGTTAGGTTATATTTGGATTCTCTACATGAGTGATCTGGAAACTAAAGCACCCAAAGGACTAGTTGCAGTGGATCACACAAGGAGTACCAGAGACAGATTAAAAGCACAATTATTCTTTTGATAATAATGGAGAAATTGCATTGCCTCTTCTATGTCACATATACTTTTTATGTAAGTCCCATTGTTAATCTTTGTGCTTTTTTTGTACACTGGGCATTAAGGAGGATTACATTTCTAATACTACTCTTTATGATTAAAGGTAAATAATAATTATGCTTGTTACTTCTATGAGCACAGGTGGAGAACAGCAATCACCTGGAAGTATATTTTTATGATTATGGGAGGAATCCTTTAGAGAACTTATTCTTTTTCAGTAGGCAAATATAAGACAAATAGGTAAATAGTTGCTTGGGTGGAAGGATGTAATTGATTTTCTGTGGCTTGGACAATACTGCCATTCTTGAGATCCTTGAGTATACATGCCGTAGAGTGAAAATAGACCAGTTTACATAAGGAGCACCAGGACTTCCAGAAGAGACCAAGATCCCAATCCTTCTACCCTGAGATTCCATGTTATAGAAAGCTGTTTGTATAAACAGCTGTCTTTGTAAACAGCATGACCTATAGTTGATCTGCAGAGAGAAAAAGATAACAAGAGTCTGAAAAATGAACTTAATAAGAGAAAAATTTTAGTTGGTACCTATGCTAAGCAGAAAGGACTACTGAGAAATGGCTGATTGGAATGAAGTTAGAATAAAGGTTCAACTTGGAATGGTGCTGAGGAACATACTGAGTATATCAAAGAGCTATGAACTTGAAGCCCAGCAGGAGGAAACACAATGTTGCCAGGAGGAATTTGTACTTAAATATTATTATTGAAACAGAGGGCATAGTAAATGGTGTGGAACCAACCAGTCTTCTAAACAGCACCTAGTAGCAGCATCTAAAGCAGTTAGAGTAATAGTTGACTTACCGTAATCAGTAAAGGTTAGAGTTGACTTAAGATGTTATTGGGAGAAGGAAGATTCCCTGTTAATCAGAGAAAATGAATGCTTGTGTGTCATTTATAAACATGTGGGAGATATGAAAGCATCTGTGTTTAAAGATAATTAAGCATTTCCTATAGTTGGCATTAGTCATGACAGGGCAGGCACTACAGAGACACAGGTGCCACTGGGATTAGAGATAGTTTGTTACTATCATTTTGAATGAAAAACTCTTTTCACACCTAGGTAGGGTAGAGACTACTGGGAGGTTCTTCTTGCATCAGTATGAATACACCGGTCACCTCTGCACCTGGCATTCACAAGGAAATCTTGGTATAGAGTAGACTTAGTCTTTGCCTTTAAGAGATTTACTTCTCCAAGGTTAAGCGATGCTGATAGAAATCATGATTAGTGGTATGAAAAAGTTATTTGAAATAATCAGAGGGAAAATACATGGAATTTTGAAGAAGGAAAAGATTCCATTTGACTAGTATGATGAAAAGCCTCAACAGAAGGAGTTAAGACTGAGGAAATCCATGAATGAGGCATGGAATTTTAATGAACCATGAGAACAAAACTTGTGTTCTTTTCTCTTTTTTTCCTCTCGGGAGCCAAAGATAGAACAGCGTTTTCACTATATTCTTTGCAGAAATGCTTTTGTAGAACACGAATGTTTATTTGGCAAAAAGAAATATGTAACATATAAGTATTAATTCATACAGAGAGAAACTGCCTTATTCTACAGAAACCAAGGTATTGTTTCTTTGCGTAGGGCAATTATTTTTCCTTGAAAAGCAAACTACCTTTTAAAAATGAGGCAGTAAGTTTTAGTGTCATCTTAAGCAGAATATTATGGCTTTAAAAATGTCTTAGAATCAAATTCAAGGCTATGGTGTTCAGTAGTTGTTAATTTCACTTCACTGAAATGGGTTTTCTTTATTACAAGACATTGAAAGAAAAAACCCAAAAAGGCAGAATGGTGCTTTTCCCATTGATAAGGAAGAATCATCCCTCTGATTTGCTGCTTTATTTATCTTGTGAATATCTGAGCTCTCCTCTGGTTGAATATTTATTTATTTATAGATGAATTTTATTTTTCATTCAGAGCACCGAGAATAACTATTTAAAAGGAGCTCAGCATAAAGAATTGAAGTCTTGTGTGTATATGTTTTTCCCTTTCACTGACTGTAAAAGCAGACGGTTGCAATTGTTACTTCCTTTCTTTTCTTTTTGTCTGCATCAGTTTTGTTCCAGGCCTGTGCTTTTCAGGAAGACATAACAATGCTAGATGTAGGTGTAATAAACTACACAAATGAATGCCTCCGTAATCATGTTATATTCTGGTTTAAATATTCTGCACCACTGCTTGACATTATTAACTTTTTTGAATAAATGTTTAATGAAATTCTTCTTTACTAATTTAAATCCAAATTCAGAATAATATATTCTGTGAAATTACAGGTCTATGAATCAGGTGCATGTTGTCACAGCATTTTCTAACCACACATTAAAAAAATAAAACCTTTATGCCCAAAAGTCAGCGATAGTTATCCCTAAAGCTGAATGTTCACATATCAAATGACAAAGTCTAAAGTGGCCTAAGTAACTACACACCAAACACTGAAGAATATTTGAAGTATTTTTGCTGTTTTATTTTTGTCCCCCTCTCCCAAACGTTATTCAGGTATAACATTACACCTGAGGGGTAAACAATCATTAATTTGTTTCCCCAAATTCTGATAAGGAGATAATCTAATGTAGCCGGACCTGAAATAATCCACCTATCAAACTTGGCCTGAGATTCTCTGATAGGTCAACAATGTAAACAGAGATAGTGGATATGAGGTGATTCCACTGGACATTAATTTTAAATAGAGTTATACATCACCTGCCTACGTTGTAAGCAGTATTAAGGACTCAATAGAGGACACTTTATTTAGAAAGATTTACAGCAAAATTCTAAATTTTGCTACTTAAGAAGAATTAGAACATTTATTGCACTGTGATATTAAAAGAATTTTTTAGTGATCATATCTTCACTTTTCATCTCATATCTTAAAACACTCAGAGCAAAATTTAACAGCTGCAGTAAGTGTGAATTCAGGCAGACTTATTTATGATTACCTTTTTTTATTGATCTAGGCTATAAGCTCTTGAGTAGCTTTTGCATGGTCCAGGCTTATTATTTTTACCTTTTATAAATCATATACATATATATCATATATATCATATATAGTATACATAGTATATATATACACACACATATAGTATATGTAAGTGGAAAACTGGAGTTTATTAATCAAATCAGTCTCCCACAGAATTTGGAGATGGGGAATTTTTAAGGATAATTTGGCAGGCAGGGGACTAGGGAATGCGTACTACTGATTGGTTGGGGTGAAATCACAGGGGTGTGGAAAGCAGTCCTTGTTTGCTGAGTCAGCCCAATATGAGGGTCCAAAAAAGTGATTTTTATCTATTTTTATCTATGAGTAATTGGGGAAGTTACAAATCTTATGACTTCCAGAATAATGGCTGGTTATCATGTAACTAAACCAATATCTTAGCAGAATCCAAGCCCCTCTCATAATCCTAACATTATGGCCTTTCATTAGTATTACAATGGCAGTTTTGGTCCCAAATATGGAAGGAGTGGTTTTGGGAAAGTTTATTATCATCCTTCCTCTAAGGTTAAAGTACAAACAAAATTCCTCCCAAATTTAGCTTAACCTATACCCAGAAATGAAGAAGGACAGCTTGGAGGTTAGAAGCAAGATGGAGTCAACAATGTCAAAACAATATTCAGGGGGAAAAAACAATAATAGAAATACAGCATTTGTGGAGTAATATCTGCTAGTGATTTAATTTAAATTAAATTAAATTAATTTAAAAATCAAAAAAATTAAATCAATTAAAATAATATCTGCTAGTGATTTTACCTAAATTAACTAATTTAATCCTGAAAGTAATACAATGATAACAGAGTTAGTAGATTTTAGAGATAAAGAGCTCAACCTTAAGAGAAGTTAACAGTTTCCTAATGTCCCTTTGTTACCCTGATTCAACCAAAGTCTCTAAATGCTAAACAGATGCTCTTCCCACCCCACCCCCATTGAGCAGGCTTCAGTCAATAGTGGGGGACAGTGGAGCAAATACACAAACTTAAGTGCTCACCAGTATAGTGTCCAAATATATGGTGTCATAATCACCTCCCCTAATAATTCCTGTTACTGTTTCACAGTGGCCTTTTTCTAAAGAGACATTTGGATTAAACTTTCATTATATCTGATGACCTCCATGTACTATGAAAATAAACAGGAGAGGAAGAAAAGTGTGGAGGATGAGAGAAGTCAGAGGATAGTCATGGGCATGAGAAGCCAAACGATGGGAAACAACTATCTCACCTGAATGGAGTCAAGTTCCTGGCCCAGGAGGAAGCTGCATTGTCCCAGATGAAAAATTAATTTGTTTTCCTGCATGCCTCTGAGGGCTTTCACTACAGAAGTCAGCCTCTTGGAAAATCTTTCTTCCTTTCTCCCTCATTTTATTACTGTGTCTTATAGCTGTGGTCCTACCTAATCAGGTCACCCAATGCCTAAAGCACAGAAAGTTTATAATGCTGAAAAGGGAGCAAATTATCTCATCTTATTTGTTATCCCTGAGACTAATTAGTATGCAAAATGACCATTTTCCCTGAAATCTACTTTTTTCATTATCTGTGGAATGACAGAGACACCTCAAGGAAGAGAACTCAGTTCGACCACCCGCTTTATCCTTTGGATATCTATGGATAAGACATGTCAGCAATGCACATTCTCCCAAAGTTATTTGAGCTGGCTGGCAGGCCATTTATAGAGCAGGTCATTTACATAAGCAAGAGCAGTATAAAGTTGGGTGAAATCAAAAAAACCTTCTATAGTTTGGCATAGAAATTAAAACAAACAAACAAAAGCCTCCTTTAGCACTGGTTAGAATACCCATGGATTTGAAGTCTTGTTGATGCAAAGGGTACACAACGACAGGATTACTGCTGAACAAAAGCATTCGAAATGTGCTTTTTAAAGAAATCTGTATTTCTAGATTCTCTTAAAAAAAAATGGAAGATTTGACGTAACTATCCCATATTTCAACATGATATAATTTCACTTGAACTTGGACCTGACATCGGATGTCTCTTTAGATTGGTCATGATATCTTCAGTTTTTTGCAGTCCCTACTATACATAAAATATAATCATAGCTATTTAAACTTTGCTTGCTTCTCTCAGTTATGTTAAGTACTAATTCTTGTGCCGCAGGAATTTGCTAATTCTTCCTTCAGGAAAATGCCAAAAGCAGATTAAAGCATTAGTGTGAAAATGTTAAGTGCTGTGTTTTAATGGATTTTGAATGAGACACATAATCTAACTTTTTTCTTTCATCTGTAAAAATAACTCTGTGGGTTAGTCATTGTACGAGGCAATAAAAATTTATTCTATTTAATTTCCATACAGACAGTTCAAGATTTCTGTTATCCACATTTTCTGATGGAAAAATTAAATGTGAGAAAATTTTTTAAAATTCCAAGGTTAGATAAAAATTAGAGTTCAAACACAGATCATTCTTGCTCCTGTGACTTATCCAGAAGACCAAAATTTGAATCATAGCTCTATATTTACTCCAGAGAAAACCCTGCAAAAACACCATTTATCAAGAGTGTCATGAGATTCTGACAGAGAGTACCTCCCAGGCAATATGAGTTACGCAAACCCTCTGAGACTCAATTCCTTCGATTATTTTTTCCAGAGTAATATTCTTCCTGTAGTTCTTCTCATTTTCAAACTTCAAAACACCTTGCTATGTATTTTCTCCCAGAAACTTCTTAAACATGTATGGATCCTTCATTTATGCTCATACTTTTTCTTCATCCTGATCAGTTTCTCCCTTGCTTCAACTGTACTCTCAGAAGTCTCTGAACTACATGAAGACATTAAACTATTCTTGATGTTTAGTGTCATGATTGTTCTGACACAGCATTCATCACATTTTATTAGAGCTAGTTGTTTATGTTTTTGTGTATTTTACCAGATTTCGAATTACCCACAGTAGCATTTTGTCCTGTTTTTTTAACTCCCAGGAGTTACAAAAGCAAATGACAATTAAGAATTTTTAAATTAAATTGGTAGACTGAAGAAAGAAGCATATCAATAAAATAATATATATATAATTTTATATTAGTTTGAGAATTATTTTTCTAACTACATCTTTCATCTTCATTAGACTTTTTTTTCAATATCCGAGAGCCAAAATAGTTTAGTATATTTGAAATAATCAAATTTTTAGGTTGCTAAATAAGACAAAAATTGGTGAGACTAAGATATATAATGAGGCTGATACTCTGAAAGATATACTAATGGAATATAAATACTTTTTAACTATTTAGAATCTGGAGGCAAGAAGAATATTGATTTTTCTGCCAAGCACACAAATTTGGATTTTTACGATAAATGACTGAAGAAATTCATTTATCAAAGATATTGCGATATGAAAGATGTATAAGATCTGATTTCATATGCTTATCTCAACTTTTTTATAGGTTAAAGAGACATTTATTGAGCATATACAATGTCCTTTGTACCAAGACTATGGAAATGAAAGACCAAAGACATGATTTCTGTTATTCAGTGACCAAGATTGATAAGTCAACAGGACATTGTAATAAAACATCAAAAGTGATATAACAGTGATAGTCTATGAATTATCTCTGTGTCCTTTGGCAAGCCATGTGATTTACTGGTTTTGATGGCTTCATCTGTAAAACAAGTTACGTGAATTAAGTACAATTTAGAGATTCTTCTAGCTCTGGTATTTATAAACATTTCTGTGAAAGAATAGTCTAATGTCTTTGCATTTAAACATGTCTAGATATATTACGTAAGTCCACGATTCCAAAACTATGTGTTGAAGCATCCTGCAGTACCGTAGAGATAACTCTGAGACAGTTTAAATTTTTTGAAACAAGAGAAGAGATATTGAGTGTATTTTGAAAGCTATGTGAACTAGCAGCTTGAGATATTTCACAGTTTGCACATTAGATCCCATTGCACTCCTTTCATGAATGTGATATTTGTGTGAAGCTGGGATTTTAGTGGATGTTGGAATTAGAAGCAAACACCAGTATAAAGCAAGAAAATCACTGTGGAACAGAAAATGAGGGTGGTGGTGTCCAATCTGGTTCCAGGTTTTAGAGGCAGTACAGTACCCAAAAATCACGTTTACTAGTAAGTAATTGTAATTAAGAAGGAAAGGATTTTTAAAAATCATTTAACATATATAACATACGTATTTTGATTATTCCAATTTAGGGTATACGTATTTAAGTTGTTTGAAACTTTTTAATAAATATATTGAAATTGTTTGGTACTTCTGTTGGCCTAAAGCATGCCATGAAAAAATTACTGTGATGCAAGGAGCACAGTGAAATGAGACAACTTGAAAATATCTAGGGTAAATCATTTCAAATAGGTTTCTCAGTTATAAGCGAAGTGGGTATAACATTGCTGATCAGAACTATGTAGGAGTCAAACTTTCATTCAATAGATTAAAAAAATTTATACTGAGAAAACACATATATATTTTTTTCCTAGAGTTACATAGCTGGTTAATGATGGGTTGTTCTATCTCTCCATTTTGTCTATACTAATGGTACACAGATAGGCTAATCATCCTTCTACAATCCTTTTACAAAATACATATTTCTACAAAAAGGTTAAATAGAAAAGAAACACCAGCTGCTAAATAATTACCATAATTACGGAAATTAGGTGTGAGCACCATTCTCTTGGTAAATTGCCAATATGTCCAGCTGGTAGAAACAATTGGCCAGCTACGCATGAAGAGGACAGTGTTAATTTTTACATAAGACATAGAAATGATGATTTTATGTAAATATACAATTTTTTACACATGTATTCTCTTGTCTGATTTCTTTTTCATTTTTAAAAAATGTCACCTACCCATTGAAGTAAACAGAGAATACAGAAATAATGAAAAAGATTACAAGCAATCTGTCATTTAATCACTCCTATACATTGATATCTTGAGGTATACCATTTATACTTATTGCTTCCTATTAATGAACATTTAAAAATTATTGCAATCACAATGGATGTAAAATTGGTTATTAGTCTAATCCTCACCATAGCCAATTTCCATAAAGTAGGTAATCTTTATAAAAAATATTTTAATTATAGCATGTTGTTCCAATAATCAGAATTACCATAAGCTTTTCAAAAATAATTGAACATTGTAATTTTCTTCAAAAATTTCACTATCATACCCAATTCAGTTAAAATGATGGATACATAGACATATTTGGTTTATTGTCTTCAAAATCTACATGAACCTGACAGTGAAATAATAAAAAAAGACGTAACCTCAAAACAAAATAAATAAAGGGAATGATACAAGCAGTGAAGACAGGCAAGAACATTTTGGAAACTGTAAGATGAATGGGTGATTTATACTTTGTTTATGAGGGTTGAACTTCATTATAGGTAGGGTCTACATATCCCTGAAAAATTTAGAAATGTACTTTCTCAATATTTTGAATAAAAGTAAGTTTAAATGTAGGATAAAAGGGACCCAAAAGGACAGTAGTGATATACCTTATGAAAAACAGGGGGCTCAGCAAAGTCTGCAGAAACAATTTTGAGTCACGATTTTCCTCTTCCACATTTTGTTCTCAGGACACTAACAGCCAAACTTATAGACCCCTCCCACCAGTAAGGACAGTGGATTACTTGCTCTGATCCAATTCAGTAGCCCCGCATAAAACAGCCATAGGTAGTCTCTAAGATGGTGCCATGGAAACATCCAGGTTGGCACCTCATACTGTGTCTGGAATTGGTGGGTTCTTGGTCTCACTGACTTCAAGAATGAAACCACGGACCCTCGTGGTGAGTGTTACAGTTCTTAAAGATGGTGTGTCTGGAGTTTGTTCCTTCAGATGTTCAGATCTGTCTGGAGTTTTTTCCTTTTGGTGGGTTTGTGGTCTCCCTGGCTTCAGGAGTGAAGCTGCAGACCTTCCCAGTGAGCGTTACAGCTCATAAAGGTGGCGCAGACCCAGAGAGTAAACAGCAGCAAGATTTATCGCACAGAGCAAAAGAACTAGCCTTCCACACTGTGGAAGGGGGAACTCCAGTGGGTTGCCATTGCTGGCTAGGGCAGCCTGCTTTTATTCCCTTATCTGACCCCACCCACCTCCTGCTGATTGTTCCTTCTTGCAGTGAGCTGATTGGTCCGTTTTACAGAGAGCTGATTGGTCCGTTTTGACAGAGTGCTGATTGGTGCGTTTACAATCCCTGAGCTAGACAAAGAGTGCTGATTGGTGCATTTACAATCCTCTAGCTAGATACAAAAGTTCTCCAAGTTCCCACCAGATTAGCTAAATACAGAGTGCTGATTGGTGCATCCACAAACCCCGAGCTAGACACAGAGTGCTGATTGGTGCATTTACAATCCTCCAGCTAGACATAAAAGTTCTCCAAATTCCCAGCTAACTAAGGAGGCCAGCTGGCTTCCCCTAGTGGATCCTGCCCCTGGCCACGAAGGGAGCTGCCTGCCAGTCACATGCGGTGCCTGCACTCCTCAGCCCTTGGGCGGTGGATGGGACTAGGCACGGCAGAGCAGGAGGCAGCACCCCTTGGGGAGGCTCCGGCTTCGGGGGAGACCAGGACGGGAGGGCAGGGAGGGGAGGTGAGAGTCTCAAGGTTTGAGGCTTCAGGCTCGGGCATGGCAGGCTGTAAGTCCTGGGAGGCAGCTGAGGCCTGGCAAGAATTCCAACGCTGTGCGGGTGGGCAGGCACTGCTGGGGGACCCAGAACACCCTCTGCAGCTGCTGGTCTGAGTGCTAAGCTCCTCATTGCCTGGGGCCAGCAGTGCCTGCCTGCCGCTCCCAGTACAGGGCCGCCGAGCCCATGCCCACCCAGAACTCGTGCTGACCTGTGAGCACAGTGAACAGCCCCAGTTCCCGCGGGGGGCCTCTCCCTCCACACCTCCCCACAAGCAGAGGGAACCCTCTCCGGCCTCCGCCAGCCCAGAGAGGGGCTCCCACAGTGCACCGGTGGGCTGAAGGGCTCCTTAAGCGTGGCCAGAGGGGACACTGAGGCCTGAGGAGGTGCCAAGAGCAAGGGAGGGCTGCTAGCACATTGTTACCTCTCAATACCATGGCATAGACCATCAAATAGGAACATAGACCATTCAATAATCATTTCAGTGTTCCCTCAAATATAAACAATCTACAAGTGATTACATTTCTGATAAATGTCAGATAGAATAATAAACCAAAGCCAGTATTATAAAAAGAGATGATGATAAGACAAAAAAAACTTCAAAAATATTTTAATATCCTCAGAGAGGTAGGTAAAGTTAATATGTGAAGAAAACCAGAACATTGGGGATCATCATCCATTCAATAAATGATTTTTTGAAAAGTTGCAGACATGTTTAATGAAGACAGAGATGATATATTTATTACAAGTTGTGAAGGTAAAATGGAGAGTTTTCTAATCACAAAAGTAGAACAATACAGAGAATTGGAAGAAAAAAATAAGTAAATTAAAGATTCTTTTCAGGAGATAGCTGAATAAAAGTTGTTCCAGAACAAAGAAAACAAAAAGAATGGCAGGAGAATATCAAAGAAATAAGAACATTTTTCATAGTTATAAAATATAAGGTTTCTAAATAGAAAATAAAAACTGAATGCTAAGCATAAGGAATAAAATGGAATAATAGCACATTTTTGGTGAAACATAAAAAATAACAATGTCACGATCTCTAAAAGCTTTCACAGAGAATGAAAAGTCAAACCACATAAAAAGAATGAAGGAATCAAACTGGGCTCCACTTAAAAATGGACAAAGAAAACTTTTAAAATGCTAATGAGAATGGATGTCCAACCTCTATTTTTCACGCAGAGAAGTTTATAATCAATTGTAAAGGTTCATTTAAATTTATTTTCAAGTAATTATGATGGTATAGTTTAAATGTGTCCCCTCTAAAATTCTCATTTTAGTCTAATCCCTGTTGCGGTGATGTTAGGAAGCAGAGCCTTTTGGGAAGTGACTAAGTTATAAGGGCTCTGTATTAGTCTGTTTCCACACTGCTATAAAGAAGTACCCAAGACTTGGTAATTTATAAAGGAAAGAGGTTTAATAGACTCACAGTTCTGTACGGGGAGGGGGGAGGCCCCAGGAAGCTCATAATCATGGTGGAAGGCGAAGCAGGCACCTACTTCACAAGGTGGCAGGAGGGAGTGAGTTCAAGAAGGGGAAATACCAGACAGTTATAAAACCATCCAATCTCACAAGAACTTACTGACTATCACGAGCGCAGCATGGGGGAAACCACCCCCATAATCCAATCACCTCCAATCAGGTTTCTCCCTTGACACAGGCACATTACAATTCAAGATGAGATTTGGATGAGGACACCGAGCCAAACCATGTCAAACACCATACTCATGAACAGATGAGTACCTTGTTAAAGGGCTGGAGGGAACTGGTTTAGGCCCTTTTGCCCTTCTGCTATGTGAGGACACAGATTTCCTCCCCCTCGTATGATGCAGGAACAAGGTACCATCTTGGAAGAAGAGAGACTGGGCCCTCACCAACCAGCACCTTGATTTTGGACTTCTCAGCCTCCAGAATAGGGAGAAATAAATTTTTATTGTTTATAAATGACCCGGTCTGTGGTATCTTGTTACAACAGCACAAAATGTCTAAGACAGGAGTATATTACAAATAAGCCTCTCATGGACTTAATGACATGAAGATGCTTAGAAGATGAATATTACCAAAACGAAGTGGAAACCAAGAAAGAGGGTAACATGTTGTATCCATTATGGCTCTTGGTTGCAAATGAGAAAAATTCACTTGAACTGTTTGAATGAGAAAGGTGTTCATTAAAATACATTGTTTATTCAAATACTTTGGGATGGCTAGATTGTTTGTTGACTTGTATGATACAAGGCTAGGAGCAACAGAGAGAGGGACAGAGTCTAACCACTTCTGAGAACTTTCTAATGAAAATATCACTGCTCTTCCTGTTTACAGTGTTGCACTTTCATGCTCCGGACTGAAAATCAGAGGTCCCATGAACTCCAGAATTCAGTATTTCCACATGCAGCTGCCATACCACATAGCTCCCATGCACTAACTGCCAAATCAGCAGTGGGTGCAACTTATTGGATGAATCTAAGTCATATATGCCTATACCCTAGTAGAGTTTGGAAAATGTAGATTTTTTTCATGATCCATTGGAAAGGAAGTAATCACAATGTGGAAAATTAAAAGTGAAGAAAAATTTACTTAAACTTTGTTGGGGAGCCATAAGTTAAAAATAAAATTGGTTTTAACAGTATAACAGTTGTCTACTATGCAAAATAGGTGCTATAACAAAGGAAGGAAGCAACAGGAATATGCAGATGTGAGATGAATGACAGTCCCTGGAAGATGACTATGAAGTAGGCGTTTAGCACATAAACATTAGCATCAGACAGTGGTGGGCATCAAGAGAGGCATCTCCAAGAAAAATAAATGGATTTGTTGTATTTTCTGAAATGTTTAAACATATTAAGAGAGGATCTTCAGTTCTGGTGGAAGTCTGGACATAAATAAGTGATGTGGCTGTGTATGCAGATTGCTGCAGATGGTCCCAGGAACATCAGTCCTCCCTGTCATCACATCTGCAGAGCACTCCCCATATTGACCCTGGTGTTGGCATGTGAATTGCTTTGGACAATGAAATATTAGCAAAATGTCACAAGCAAAGGCTTACAAAGTATGTTCTTGAACAATGGAGCTTGCCTTTCTTTTGCTGCTGTTAACTCTTCTGCCATTTGAAGAAGGCCAGGTTAGCATATTGAAGATACATGACATATTTAAAAAGCAGTCCTGAACACTAAATATGTGAATTAAGGAGTTATGGACATCCCTACCTCAACAGACTGACCAGATGATCGCAATAACATGAGTAATTCATACAAGACCATTAGAATTAGTCATCTTAGCTCAAATTTCTGAAGCACAGAAAAATAAAATGGGAAAACGAAATGTTGGTTTCACAAGTTAATAAACTTGGGGTGGTTTTTTATACAACAAAAGTAACTGAAAAATAAATGATTATTTATGTGCAAGAACCTCCCATAATTGAAATCCATAATAGCTATCATTGAATATAAAGTTGGAGGGCTAAAAGAGTGTTTAATAGAGAAAAGGAAATGCTGGCAAAGACTGGAACTTTTTAAAATGCTATTTTAGGCCTACAGGCCATTTTTTCTTCATTTTGAGTTGATTTAATAACATTTACTTGAAATTGATGACAGCCAGAGGAAAAAAAAAGTTTTCAGATAAGCACAGTAAAAAAAATGATGACTGACAAAATTGTACACAAATTAAATGATTGTTTTTATAAGTAATAAAAGTTGGGGGTAAGTTTTAATGCAGCAATACATATCTGAAAGAATGGAATATATGTGTGTAGTTTGAAATCACCTCTTTTAAATGTAAGTTATAGGTAGTTGTGTCAAAATAATAAAGCTTTCTGGATACACTCTGTTTCCTACTGTGCCAATCACTCAGCTTTGTGGCACAAAGTTAAAAAAAATAAATAAAGGCTAGGTGCAGTGGCTCATGCCTGTTATCCCAATACTTTGCGAGGCCGAGACAGGCAGATCATGAGGTCAGGAGTTCGAGACCAGCCTGGCCAATATGGTGAAACCCCGTCTCTACTAAAAATACACAAATTAGGCTGGGTGCAGTGGCTCATGCCTGTAATCCAAGCAGTTTGGGAGGCTGAGGTGGGTGTATCACCTGAGATCAGAAGTTCAAGACCAGCCTGGTCAACGTGGCAAAACCCCATCTCTACTAAAAAGAAAAAAAATTACAAAAATTATCCGGGCATGCTAGTGGTCGCCTGTAATCCCAGCTAGTCAGAAGACTGAGGCAGGAGAATTGCTTGAACCTGGGAAGCGGAGGTTGCACTGAGCCCAGGATGCACCACTGCACTACAGTCTGGATGACAGAACTCCATCTCAGGAAAAAAAAAAAAAAAATTAGCCGAGTGTGGTGGTGCATGCCTGTAGTCCCAGCGACTCAGGAGGCTGACAGGATCTGATGATTTTATAAGTATCTGGCATTTCCCCTGCTTGAAGTGAGAGAGAGAGAGAGAGAGACAGAGAGAGAGACAGAGAGAGAGAGAGAACTCTAGATGTCTGCACAAGTTACCCCTCACTATTCAGTTAAGCACAGATTGGCACATACACCTCAGGAAACTGCCAAAGTCAAGGCAAGGACCATCCAAAAATATTAGCGGTAACAGTGCCCAGAATTCTTATAGGGCTGGAAAACCCATTCCCACCTGCCGTAATGGAAAACGTCCTGAACGTGAAGCAATGTATAGAGTACACAGATGAGTTTTACCTTAGCAGTGGGAAATAATCACTCCTAATCTCAACAGTGCTCTGATCCTACCCAATAAATCTTAAGCTAAAGACACAAAGAACCAAATGTTTTCCAGGTGACTTAACTGTATCCTGAAAACAGAGCTCAGAAATATTTATAGGGATATTAAAATCTCTGCACTCCCAAAACATAAATCACGATGTCTGGCATCCAGTAAAAAATCACCAGACCTAAAATGAACATGAAAGTATGGCCTATGCGAAAAAAAATTCATTTAAAACCAACTAAGAACTGAATTAGCACACATGGAAATAAAATCTTTTATTATTATAATTACATTCATTCCATAGGTTCAAAAAGTTAAGTAGAGATATAGAGGATATAAAAATAACCCAAATATAGCTTGAGATATAAAAACTATGATGTGTAATACAGAGTAAAGGGCAAATTTGATTATCAGGAGAAAAGATTAGTTTGATGATAATTAGATAATTTGATGACAACTAGAAAAAATCTTGAAGACATATTACTAAAAACTATTCACAGAAAATGTATAGAGAAAAAAGCAAATTAAAAAAACAGTATCAGTAAGCTATGGAAAAATTTCAAGCAGTTTAATGTACATACAGTTAGAGTGCCTGGATGGTCAGGAGAGGGGAAGTCAGAAAATTATCTGAAGATGTAATGGGAAAAAATTTTCCAAATTTAACAAAACTATACACCCGCATATCCAAGAAGCTAAATAAACACAAAGCAGAAGCTGTGTGAACTAAAGAGAATATTTTAAAATCAGAGGGCGGGGAAGAAAGGCATACTGTATATAGAGGAAAAAGGAGTAGGAAGATCTCTGATTTCTCATTGAAAACAGAATTGAAGTCAGAAGACAGCAGAGCAACATATTGGAACAGAGGACAAAAAATAACATAGCATTCATAATCGCCCAAACCAATAAGAAAACTAGAGATGCCAAGAATCAGAAAAAATGCAAATCATAATGAGGAGAAAAATTAGTAAATTTAAAAAAAAGAAAAACAAGAAGGGACAGATATGAATAAACAAACAGACCCGGATATTAAAATAAAGCTTGTAACCATGGTTAAGTATTTACAAGAAAACATGAACCTAATGAAAAGAGAAATTAAATATATAAAACCAAAATGGAACATCTAGATATGACAAATAAAATATGTGAATTTAAAAATTGTACTGGAGGAGAATAATAATAGATTTAACACTGTGGGGAAAAAAAATCACTGATCTTGAACATACAACAATTAAAAAAAGAAACAGGCACTTTGAGCTTGTGTGTGATAGAATGCACTGGAAAACACACAGAAATGGAGTATCAGAAAAAGGGGTGAGGCAGGAACAACAGCTGAATAAATAGTGGCTGAAAGTTTAGTAAATTTGAATCTTATTTGTACAAAGATCTAAAAAGCTCAACAAATTTAGGAGAATGCCAAAACAAAGAAAAGTCAAAAAAGTCAAATCAAATCATTTATAAAGAGATAATCTTAAAATTCTAAAAACAATATTAAAAGTAACCAGAGGATCTTTTGTATGTGCAGAGTAGAAATGACAGGATTTTCTACTTATTTTATATCAGAATTTTGCAATAAAAACACAATGTGATGATGTATTTAAATGGTGAAAGCACAATGAATAGAAACACAGACAAATGTTGAGTGAGCTAAGATTGTGCCACTGCCTGAGTGACAGAGTGAAACCCTGTCTCAAAATAAAAATAAAAATATGGCATTGATGAGGCAGAAAAAGTGTCTCAAAACATTGAAAATAATTAAAAACATATGCAGTTCATTTTAGGGTCTCAAAAGAAACTAGATATTAATAACAAAATTACATCTATAAAATTCCCAATTATTTGAAAAATGAAAAGCATTTTTCAGAACTCAGCAATGGTACACTTATATTTGTCCATTTAATTGTATGTAAATTTTGGCTTAAAATTTAAAAAATATAAATAAATGCTCACTTCTATTTAATAATTTGAATGTTAAACTATTCAAAGGAGCATGTCAATGTCTGCAATTTACCTTGAAATGCATCAAAAATAAGTTAGATTAATGGAAGGGTAGGGGGAGAGAGAGAAGAATAGATATGTGATTTTTTTTAATAAAAATGATGGTACAATCTAGATGGTAGAATACAGGTACTCAACTTTAAATTATTTAAATGTTATTTTATGTTTGATTATTAAAATAATTGTGAGAAGACAAAACTGACAACACAAAGTTTTTTGGACAAAATAGAGCAACTGGCACTCATATTAATACAATGGTAGTGGAAATGTAAGAGGGTTCTAACACTTTGGAAAAGTCTCTTGCCATTTCCTATACAGTTAGTAAATACTTACCATATGATTTAAAGTATGTGAGAAGATGTGCATAGGTCGTATGCAAATCCTACACCATTTTACATAAGATACTTAAGGATCTGTGAATTTGGTGTCTTCAGGAGTCCTGGAACCAGTTCCCTACTGATATTGAGTGACCACTAGACTGTATTATTCCATTTATGTGGAAACCTAGAGAATATATAATTATAGCAGATCATTAGTTTTCTGGGGCCTGAGTTGGTAGAAACTGGGAAGAGCCAAGATAAATTTTGGGGATGAAGATGATGTTTTATATATCTTAATTATGGTGGTGGTCATATGAGTTTACAGATTTGTTTAAATTCAATGAATGTATGTAACTTTAAGATATGTGACTTACTTGATCTAAATTACAATCCAATAAAATAACTAAAGCACAATAAGGAAAACACAGTTTTCTGGAGCTTTCTGATAGTTTCCACCTGAAATTTAACTCTAGAGGGACAGTATTGTAGTTAATAAGACTTTCATTTGGTCACAGAGCACTTCACAGTTATTCATAGAATCATGGGATTTTGTGATTGTAAACAGTTTAATACATGGTAGACTTCGTAGGTACTGGGTAGCTAATGTTTCTATATGTATAAATTCATCAAGATAATTCATCAAGATAACTGTTGTTTTCTTGCTGTTAAGCCTTTTTCTCATTTCCTTGTCAATAATTGAGACGTGCTTTTTTGTTCCATTGCTACTGAAGATTTTTTTTTTTTTTTTTTTTTTTTGGTGAAAAACATAAGGATTCAGAAGACTGCTTTAATTAGGGAGTTGATGTTTAAAAACCTACAACCACTGAGAGGAGATACACTAAAGTATCTGTGTGGAGAGGCTAAAGTTGGGCACTTGGAGTAAAACACAGCACTGATGCTTAGTATTTAATACTTGACAGGTACTTGAGTGTGCACATGTGTGCATATTTGTATGCGTGTATGTATGACATGTGTGTGAGCGTGTGTGCATTCACGTGCTTGCTGCAGAAGTGTATTTGGACTACAGTGTGAGTTAAATCGGTTTTAGTATTGTGTTAGCTTCATATTGTCTTCACAAAAGAACTCTTAAATACACTGACATAGAGAATATACCAAGGCTGTGTAACACTATTTCTGCAATATTCTAGTGCTTGTTATAGAAAAACAAAGTGGCTTGTTCATGATATTTTGCTTGTTTTTCACCTTATGTATGACATTTTATGTATTTTCTCCCAATATTTCTTTGCTCTACCATTGCAGAGTAAAAACTACTATCAAGTTCAAAGCACACACAGTCATTCAATAAAAGAAAAAGAGTGCACATTTATAGTGAATCCCTGGCGTGAGTATATTTTTTCCAAATTTAATTAGTGCTGTTTGTTCTCATAACTTGACTTCTACAACAAAAACATTTGGCAATAGTAATCTTTCTCAAAGATGCGAAAGTAATCAGAAAGCGTATAGTAGAGCAGAAAAGAATCAGGCATTCTTGCCTTCTAAATAAATGCTAGGTCTGCCATGGGTAAGGTGGTTGTGGCCATGAAGTTGACTAAGCATGTTAGCCCAAGCACACTTCTTTATTGTACTCTGGTTGCTAGCTTTTTCAGAAGAAATTCAGTAAAAATGTGTAATTAGCCTATTCACCAGTGGTGGTACTCAAGGCACTACAGTCTGCACAAACTAGACTAGCGTCTCGGAAAACAGGAATTTTTGCAGGCTGCTTTAAATAACCCTTTACTTCTCCCCATGCTCCAAATTCTTTATGGGCAAGAGAATGTTTTGTTATGCTTTGAATCTGTATACCCAGCATAGTGCCCGAGATAGGGTAGGCACAGGCATGTCTTTTTAATTAAACTAAGCAACATATTTACTTCGAGTATGTAAAGACCAATGCCTTATCATAAAGCATAACTCATAGACTTAGCAAGAAAAGGTCAGAACCTTCCATTGCTTAAGACAATACATTTTTGCACACAGTGATGGCCAGACTTGTTTTTGCCTAGAGAACAATCATAATAAGATGGTAAGTATTATATTTTTTCTGTAGTCATTCATATTTCTGGGTCTTTACCATGAGCTAAATATTGTGCTAAAGATATTTACATATTCTATGTAATTTAAGTCTGACTTGAATCCAATTGATTGCAGAAACTCTCAATATCTCCATTTTTAAATTGAAGAGATGGGAATCAGAAAAGTTTAATAGCTGTGCAAAGACACAAAGCAAGTATCTACTAAGACAGGACTGGAAATCAAGAAGTTAGATACTAGAGTCCATAGTCCTAAATCCTAGATACTAGAGTCCATAGTCCTAAGTCCTTTACTGTCCCACTAAACCGATTTATTCTCCCTGCTGGTGATGGAAACATACTCAACAGAAAATAGTATCCAGCATTCCTGATCTAACTTTTCCCATCAATATTCAACTTTATTATTTTTTTTAATTTCAATTTTAGGTTCAGGGGTACAAGTGAAAGTTTGTTACATAGGTAAACTTGTGTCATGGGGGTTTGTTGTACAGAATATTTTATCACCCATGTATTCAGCCTAGTACCCATTAAATTTTTCCTGATGTTCTCCCTCGTCCCACTCCCCACCCTCTGAAAGGTCCTAGTGTGTGTTGTTTCCCTCTATGTGTCCTTGTGTTCTCATCATTTAGCTCCCACTTAACACATGAGAACATGTGGTATTTGGTTTTCTGTTCCTGCGTTAGTTTGCTAGGGATAACGGCCTCTAGGGAAAACTACATTTATTTTAAATGCTTGAAAATCATTTATTCATTCATTCACTCATTCACCAGTTACCACACTTATTCTATATATCATTCATTGTGCTCAAAGTTAGGAATACAAAGAAAGCCAATAATTATTTATTATACGTTGGTGCAAAAGTAATTGTGGTTTTACCATTCATGGCAAAAACTGCAATTACTTTTCCATTGGTCTGATAATATACCTTGTTCTGTAGGAGTTCACTCTCTAGTCGGAGAGGTAGTTTGATAAACAAGACATATCACAGCACTCCAAAAGAAGGAAAACCTATAAGTCAACTCCACCTCTGCTATCAGTGAAAATATTCCTACAACCATTACCAGAGGGGGAAGAATATTCTAGGCTGAGAGCTAGAAGATGTTATGTAAGATCATTAATAGTTCTGGGGTGCCTGGCTATAAGGAGAAGATGTGTGTGTATTTGAAATATTGAGTGGAAGCTTCAGTGGGAGATAAGAATAGAAATGATGAGTCATAAGATGTAGTCAGAACACAAGATTTTTTGTTTTTGTTTTTGCTTTTGTTTTGTCACTGCTGTCTGTTTGTAGCAGCAATTTTAGTGCCAGGGATATATGGCCTCAAACACAAAATATTAATCTTTTAGCTTGCTTTTTAACTGATTGACATGAAAAGCAAGCATCCTCATCCCATCATAAGTTCTCACACCATCTTTAACCTCAAGAGATGACATTAAGACTGGAATACAAGGCAAGGATGTCACATTCCATGGTATCCTAGTCATTTCATATTTTGACATAGCTGCTCAATACATGCTATGGAATGTGTAATATTACTGATGATTGGTGCCACTTCAGGCCTATCTTCTAGAAGCTCAGAACCCTGTCTTTGATGCAGCCGCAATGCAATTCTCACCCGACGGTAAAGTACTCTGTGTTCTGAGTGAAATATCTAAGTCTGTTTTATGTCCTTCCAAGTCCTGCAAGTTTACGAAGCTTACACAGTGTTCTCCTTGCAGTGAAGACTGGAGCTTGCATGGAGTGTGTGACATCATTCACAGGAACCATAACCAATGCTGTTCAGAGAACGTCTACTATAATGAGTATTCATGGAAAATTAAGATATTAAATACAGATTCTCCAAAGAACGCTGTCAAGTTAAATTAACTTTTAAATAAATCACGTAAAGTTCATCTCAGACTCAGACCAATTAAGCACAAGAAAAATGTGCTTGAATATTAGAATGGAATAAAAATGGAATAAAAATATTATAAGTAGATATAATTTATGTAGTTATTAATAGAGATAAGCTGAAATCGGACTGTGATCTGAAAAGGTAGTTAGTGTAAATAGCATGGGTTTTGAAGCCTAATGTATCTCAGTTTTATTTAATGGGTTCACCCTTACATTAGTAACCACTGGTGATTAATTTAACTTCACTCAGTCATAGTGTTTCCATATTATAGAGCAAAAATGTAAATAATATGAGCAATCTTGTTTTGAGTATGCACTGAAAGATATTTCTAAAGCATGGTGTTTGTTACATAAAACTTGAGTGACTACTAGCTGTTATTATAATATTTATTAACCTTACATATAGTACTACATATTTCTGACATTAAAAAATAGAAGATTTTAAACATGAGATATTTGATTTCTAGCCTTAGTACAACCACTTAATGTAAATGTATATGAAAATACTCAACAGACCTTAAAGCTTTTTTACAACTAAATATATATGATAAAACATTATAAACAGTCATTTGCTCATTTGATCAATATTTATTTAATACCCATCATGTGCCAGACACTTTTTTAAGATTCTAAGGAAAAATCAGTAAACAAGCAAATCAACTCCTGCCACACAAGGCATAATATCTAATGGGAAGATAAAATATAAATAACTGAAATAGAATGTTAACTAATGATAAGTTCTAGGAAAGAAATATTTGTATAAGAAGAGCAGTGATTTGAGGGATAAACAGAAGCCAGTTATGTCAAAAGCTGAAGAACATTCTAGGACAAGCAAGTGCAAAGGTTGAGCTGAGGCTGAGGAATAGCCATGGGTCCAGAGTGATCCTAGTGAGGAAGTGAACGCCACAGGCAGTGACGTGGCAGGGATGGAGAGATGTTGGTCAAAAGATAAGAACTTCCAGTTACAAGATGAGCATGTTCTGGGAATCTAATGCACAACATGATGATTGTCACTAATTATATTCTATTGTATACTTGAAATTTGCTAAGACAGTAGATTTTAAGTGTTCTCACCATACACACACACAAGCGCGTGCACACATACACACTTGTGACTATGTGAAGGGATACGTTAATCAGTTTGACTGTGGAATTATTTCACAGGTAATACTTGTATCAAAACAGCACATTGTGTTCCTTAAATATGTACAATTTTTTCTTGTTAATTATTCCTCATTAAAGCTTAAAAAAAACCTGTCAACCACAGTTTTTTTTTTCCAAATTGTTGCATCATGCAATTCACTCTACTTTCTTTGTGCTAGTGCCAGTAAGGAGGTAGACAAAGGATGGCATGAAATATCTATACAATCACATCTATATGAAAAGAATCAGGGATGGAATACAGATTTTTTTTTTCTCCCTTAACAACTATGTGATAATAAAGAAAACAAAAATAGCAATATTTGGATGTATAATGGCAGAAAAATATCATGAATAGGATAGAAGCATGAATCTTCAGATCTTGGAGGCATAAAGAATTCTATATATTATATGTAATAAATAAAAATAAGTTCACGTATTTTAGGAAAACTTCAGAATACAAAATATGGAGATCTTACAAACTGCCAGAGAGGAAAGATATTTTACATCATCCATTGTCTACCTCCTTACTGGCAGTAGCACAAAGAAAGGGTGAATTTCATAATGCAACGATTTTGGGAAAAAAAATATGGTTGACAGTTTTTCCCCAGATTATTTATTTTTTCCAGATTATTCATACACAAAAATGCTGTTAGACTGACAAATTTTACATAAGCCAAAATAGAATCCATGAAACCTTTAAGAGTAGTAAATTAAAGTTGTTCAGAAGCAAATCTAAAAGTAAACAAAAAGAAATACTGTCATAATTCAGAATTGACATGCAAATATCCAATGAATATATGAAGAGATTGTAAATCTCAATAGCAATCAAGAAGAGTATGATGAAAGCAAAATTGAGATACTATTGCTAAACAAAATTATGGGAGGCCATTGTTTTGGACTGAGGCCACCAGGCCCCAGCAGACCAGACTAAACAAAATGGAGTTACTCATGTCAAGTGCCACATAATCTAACTGAATCCTAAAGGAAGCAGGTAAATCCCCAGACCAGTAGTTTTCCGAAAATCGGAGATTAGCAGCAGTCAATCAGAAAGATCCCAATCTACCTGATTCAGCATAGTAAGAAATTTCCCTCTGCTTTAAATCTTACAAAAAAAGTAACCTGTAGTAACTTGATGTTAATACATCCACTTTTTTTAATGTTCTTTTTCCTTATTCCCACTTTCCAAAATCCAACTGTTCTGTCACGCTGGGCCAAGCACTTATTCTATTTCTTAGAATGAGGTGTTACCTGCTTCTAGAATAGCAAATAAAAGCCAATGAGATGTTTAAAGTAAATTTGTTGTAATTTTGTCTTTTGAAAATGTCTGACAACTTATAAAGGAACTCCAAAGACACCCCGAGGCCCCATGGGGAATGCAGGTGAGGCACTGTTGACTGCCTTTTTGGGGATTCCTCCCTAAACCCTGAGGGTCGTGAAATCTTCTTGAGTTCAAATTCTGCTGTCTTTGCCTTGAGCTCCCTGATATTTTTGGCTTTTGAATCCAGCACTTATTTGTGCTGTGAGAGAGTGTGTGGTTTTGTTGTACCAAGAACACATGACTTTTTGGTGATTTGCATGGTGACTGATGTGTCACTGACAGTCACTGGAGTTTTAAAGGTGATAGATGGTGGTTCCATTAAGTGGCTATAAAGGCATGAGATGTGCAAATCCAGATTTCAGATATTTAATAAAATTTGAGTTTTCTCCTTTTCTTGCTTTTGTTTTGCATGTTTACATAGGGGGAAATTATTGGCTAAGTTGGTCAAAGGCAATCTTCGAGCCAAGACATACTCCAGTGGTGGGCATGAGTCAGGCACCTAAAAGCTGTTAGACCACTAGTCAGCTAAAAATAAGACTCCCATATTAAGATAAGCTGGGTCATGAAACTGCAAAGGTGACACCAGGTCACCTAACAGTCTCAAGAAAATTTCTGTTCCACAAAAGAACACTGTAAAAATATTACAGGACCCAACACTATGGTGTTTTCTTTTTAGTCTTTTATTTTGGCTCTAAGAGACCCAAGATTCAATGTAAAAATAAAATTCTTTTTTTTTTTTTTTTTTGAGACGGAGTCTCGCTCTGTCACCCAGGCTGGAGTGCAGTGGCCGGATCTCAGCTCACTGCAAGCTCCGCCTCCCAGGTTCACGCCATTCTCCTGCCTCAGCCTCCCGAGTAGCTGGGACTACAGGCGCCCGCCACCTCGCCCAGCTAGTTTTTTGTATTTTTTTAGTAGAGACGGGGTTTCACCGTGTCAGCCAGGATGGTCTCGATCTCCTGACCTCGTGATCCGCCCGTCTCGGCCTCCCAAAGTGCTGGGATTACAGGCTTGAGCCACCGCGCCCGGCCATAAAATTCTTAATATCTAAAGAACTGAGTACTCCAACGTCTGGCGACACCTACCCTTTACATGTGTTAAGTATTAGGCCCCAGAAGCTGCAAACACTTAAAAAAATGGCAAAATCTTACTAAAGATAATTTAGAATTACAAAGGCTATTATGTAGGACATTCCAAATGATTAAGACTGTTCGTCTAAGGCATGTGTTTTAAAATAAGTACTCTTAAGTTAGGTCCACCCAGGGGTACCTATTTTAATTGCTGTACAAAAGCTTTTAAAAAGGTTTCAAAAAAATTTTGTCTCTTCAAAAGATTTCTTACAAAAGGTAAATGAAAAGATAAATGAATTAACTGATAAGAAACACTGAATCTACAAACTTTTTCAATTAGTTACTATTCAACCCAAAAGGGGAAAAGAAAGCTAAAGTGTTTATAAAAGCTAGACCCTTAGGCAAACCCAGTTTTCTTCTTTAACCACATTCACACCCTAGTTCAGAGCTATCTATGCTGAATTCAGGTATAGAAGCTATCTTTCCCATTTATTGATAGGCTCCTCTTTAAACTCAGTAATCTAGTTAAGAAACTGAAGCTCAATTTAAAAGCAAAAAGTCACAGACTACAATGAATAAACTAGCTAACAATCATTTAGGGTAATACTCAGGGAGGTTAATCAAGAAATGGGCAATGGTCCCTTGACTCAGTCTCCTTTTGGAGTGGATAAAGTGGTCAGGGGTAAAGAAGACAGATATCCTTAGAGTAAATAAATGTCTTGGAAAGATAAATGGCTCCAAAAGATACAGGAGGGTTTGTGGAAAAGTTTGGGTGTGATTGTTAGTGTTTCGTGAAAATTTTCATGAGCAACTCAAGCACAATTATTAAAAACAAGTAAATTAGATGAGTGCAAATGGGATAAAAGTTCACAAATGAACCTCTCATGGTTTCAAAAATATTTTTTGGTAACTTAAAGTTTTAAATTTATATTATGTTAAGTAACAGATATTCATTAAATGTCCGAGTGATTTCTAAGTAGGTTCAAATGCTGAAATCTTAATTGCTAAATACACATTTAAGTTTGTATGTTTAGGGATCTTGTATTTATACAGTGTAGATAAGTTAAATATATTTGGATCTGTTAATAAACATGAAAACTTTTATTAGCATGTATATTCTATAAATTATGATTATATTACCAAAGCTTTGACTGGGATGTCATATTTGAGAATGTGCATAGGACACCTGGCTTCAAGTGTTCCCAGCCTTACAGTGAATACAAAAATTTCACTGATTGGCAGGCCCAAGAACCTGAGGATATTTCAGAAACTTCAAAAAGAGAAGAATTCACTCTAATATATAGGTACTAAAGGCAAAGTCTGAAGTCTGCTGTGGTTTGGCTTTCTAACCTTGAGAAACTTTTAAAAGTCTAATCTGGGATTACTTATACAAAATTCCAGCAAAGCAAACTCATTAACAGCCTATGTGGTCAATCACTGTTCTTTCTGCACTTACTTTAATTTTGAGGACAAGCTTGATGAGATTAAACTTATTTTTCAAACAATCCATCTGACTGTCTTAGATTTGAGTAGAAATGAGGATGACTAGAGAAAGAAAAATGATGTTTCAGAAGAAAACTATAGTATACCTGTTATTAGATTTTAACTGTATTCATTGTTTTCCATTATCTACCTGTAGACTGGACTGGATCCTGAATTCTTCTACGTTTCTCCATTTTTTTTTTTTTTTTTTTTAACTTTTATGACTTGGAATCACAAGGAACAGGAATTATTTTGTCCGTGAAACTTTATAAGCTGGAGATGGATAAGTCAATGTAAATTTCAAAGGACAACCCTTGTACCTGATGTGTGAGCCACTCATAGAATTCACAGAAATACCCAATGTTATAACCAGAGACATTCAAATTGCAAACAAAGGCAAGAAGCTGATGATGTCATTTTGTGGGCAGCTTTTCCCAAGTCATTGGAACAAGACTTCCCACCATAATGAGACTCTAACCCTTCTCAATTTTTTTCTTTGCTTATGTATACCTCTTTCACTTGTCAGAATAACCCTGTAGTTAGAATTTCAAATTCCCTAGCTTCATTGAGTAACTTGACCAATGGCAAATGAAGGGTCAATATGGGCTAAGAATTTTAATGGTACCTTCATCACTCCATAACCCATTAGAAGCAGAATATTGGTTCACTCCCCTTAACCTACAAGATAAGTTAAGGAGAATATTACCAGGAAGCATTAACCCTTCTGGATGAGCATTATTTTTCAGGTACCTTTTCCCATGGCTTGGAGTAGGTACAAATGAGTCAAGGATTTGAAATGTGTTTCTCACAATGGCCTCTATAGCAAACTCTACTACAACAGCTATAGTTGCACAACAGACTTTTCTAAATTCTCTTGTTAGAATTGTACTAGATAAGAGAATTGCTCTCAATTACCTGCTGGCTGAACAGGGAAGGTTCTGTGAGGTGGCTAACACTTCTTTATTCACGTAGGTAAGTATGTTGGGCATTGTAGAAACTCAGTGGCAAAAAATTAATCAATAAGCTACTTGGTTAATATGGGTAGATTTCTAATCTGATTTATTCTTTGATCTATTAAATTTTAGTTGATTTGTTTTATGGGAACCCTGGCTAATATGCATTCTCCAAACT
Organism: Theropithecus gelada; assembly: GCF_003255815.1. Taxonomy (NCBI): domain Eukaryota; kingdom Metazoa; phylum Chordata; class Mammalia; order Primates; family Cercopithecidae; genus Theropithecus; species Theropithecus gelada. The sequence goes on along the minus strand of NC_037681.1, from coordinate 33,854,028 downwards.
CTGTATTATTCTTCTGATAGTCATAATAGTAGTGTCTCTGGTATTCTGTATTCTCTCAAAAGTTTTAATGTCTGCATGCAGCCATTCTTTGAACATTAAATGGTCCTTCTCTGGCTACATCAACAAAAATTCAAAGCGACATATAACAAGGAAACTGTGACCTATGAATGATATGTTGAGGCTAAAAACCAAGAATGGTGGCAACTGAGAGTAGCGATAACATATTAAGTTTTTGTCACACTGGCACCTAGGTGACGGCCTGACTAAACAGGGGGAAACGTTAAATAAAATTATGAGAGGCCATTGTTTTTGACTGAGTTTATGTAAACAGGCCCCAGCAAATCAGACCAAACCAAAATGGAGTTACCCATGCTACGTGCCACATAATCAACCTGAAAATTTAAAGAAACAGGCAAATAATCAAATAGATCAGGTATGTTTTCTGAAAACAGATTCATGGCAATGGATCAGAAAGAGCCAGTGTACCTGAGTCAGCATAACACAAATTTTCCCTCTGTTTTTACAACTATTAGTAAACTATAATAGCCTGATATAAATGAATCCACTTTATTTATTGTGCTGTTTCCTTATTCTCACCTTACAAAAACCAAATGCTTGATCTCGCACAGCAGAACATTTATTCTATTTTTAAGCATGACGTATTACCTGATTTCAGAATTGCAAATAAAAGTCAATTAGTTCTTTAAACTAAATTAGTTGTAATTTCATCTTTTGACACCTCTTTATAATCATCAAATTAAGACCTGTGATGTGACAAGATAGACTGTCAAATCTGGCAATTCCAATTTTTATGGAAAGTAAGATACTAGAGCAAGTCAGCTTTGGGACTGTCATAAAGTCTCTCATTTACATGAGAAAAAGACAAGAACTGTTTCATAACAAACTATTATATGCTAGTGTCTGTTTCTTATTGTGATTAACATTCTGAATATTCTAGTTTTTGTTCTGCAATTTGAATTTAAATTGTACCTGTTCAGGCGCCGTGCGGTGGCTCACGCCTGTAATCCCAGCACTTTGGGAGGTCGAGGTGGGCCGATCACGAGGTCGGGAAATCCAGACTATCCTGGCTAACACGGTGAAACCCCGTCTCTACTACAAATACAGAAAATTAACTGGGCTTGGTGGCGGGCGCCTGTAGCCCCGGCTACTCGGGAGGCTGACGCAGGAGAATGGCGTGAACCCGGGAGGCGGAGCTTGCAGTGAGCCGAGATTGCGCCACTGCCCTCCAGCCTGGGCCACAGAGCCTCTCAAAAAAATAAATAAATAAATAAAAATAAATTGTACTTGTTCATTGAGACATACATATATGTTAACTTAAACTATTTACTTGAGGATTTTCCCATTTGTTTAACTTTGTGCTTTCAGCTAATCGGGCCCATATATTTGCTGATTCAGAAAAATAGATTTTCCTCTTTTGCCAATAAGAAAATTGGCTCAGCATGTTATGATTGTCTTCACTTTTTAAATTTGTCTGGTTTTAGATTATCATGATATCTTGCTTCTGGGTTACCCTAGTAACTAATCCTCTCCAAATCCCTTTCATTTGTCTAATTATCTACATCTTCATCTCTGTCAAAGCAAAGTTTCTACTTACCAGGTGACCCATATGCTGCTCAATTTTGTTAATTACTTAAAAAATGAGTAAAACAATCACTCTTTGTTGTCTTCGTTAACACTGAATAAATGCGTTTGCAAAGTTGAATGAATTTTTTTAAATATATATAGTTGAGGTGAACTTCAGACTCCCACTTTCTCATTCTACTTATAGGGAACTGAGTTTTATTTATAAATTCATTCATTCAACAAAAAGTTATTAAACCAATGTATCTATTATGATGCTGTCTATGCTGGGCATTAAGATGAATAAGACGTGGTCCAGGTTACATGTAGATGAGTGGGTGTCCAGGGTATGTACAAACAATGAGTAATAATGCATAGTGTATTAGCTTTTACACTGATACAAAGAGCTACCTGAGACTGGGTAATTTATATTAAAATAAAAAAGGTTCAGTTGAATCACAGCTCCCCATGGCTGGGGAGGCCTCAGGAAACTTACAACCGTGGCAGAAGGGGAAGGGGAAGTACAGCAGTAGGAGGGGGTTGAGAGGGAAACTGCCACACACTTTTAAACCATCAGATCTGGTGAGAACTCACTCACTATCACAAGAACAGCATGGGGGTAACTGCCCCATGATCCAATCACCTCCCTCCAGATTCCTCCTCCAACATGTAGGGGTGACAATTCAAGATGAGATTTGGTGGGGTCACAGAGCCAAACCATATCACATAGATTGCCATAAAATTACATGGCAAGAACTAGGCTGTATCTGATTGTGCCTTTCTGTAAAGGTACAAAAACATTGCCAAGCAATTCTAACGCAGGGATTTTAGGAAGATTCACGGAGATGTATGGCATCTGTTCTAAGTGTTCAAAGATGCTAGAAATTAGGAAGTTAGATGAGAGAAAGGTTAAAATAGTCCATCCAAAGAAATTCTGTGTGTATTTTCTTCAAAACCAAGATATATGGGATTCCAGGGAGTTTACTGGGACTAGGAAACGGGTGTGGTAAGAGATGAGAATAACGGGCTAAAATACAGAGACAAAAAGAGTTGAGTAGCACAGCCTTAGAAGGCGTTGAGTGCAATGCTGAAGATTATTATTATTATTTCATATATGAGTAAATTAAAAAAGTGGAGCAGGACGTTTTAGATATTATACTGTCCCAGCTGTTCCAGAAACAGCAAAAGGCTAAGACTTTTTATCTCCAATCTGATGGATTTCTCACTGTTCCACGGAAGGACAATTAGGTTTTGCTAGAAGTCAGAAATACAGACCATAATTAACATTTCTAAGTGGACACAATTACTTTTTATAAAGTCTGGTCTTCGAATCTTACGTACTTTAATTTTGGACACTTTCCAACCACTAGGGCTTGAATTGAGCTGGATACATTTCTGGGGTTTGAGGAAAGAGCCTATTACTCTACCTGATTGATGGAGGAAATAAACAGAAGGCAATTTGTTCATTCCTTGGAGAGCCAGAGAGTAGCCCCCATAATGTGCAATTTAAGATGAGGGAGATGTCAGCAACAAGACCAATGGATGGTGAGGGCCAACAGCTTTCCCAATGGCAGGAGGGAAATTGTAAAATCACTTACTGCTTATTTGCTGTGGAACCAGGCAAGCCATTTTCTCTTCTACCTTTTGTGTACATGTTTCCTTTTTAAATAAGATCAAATTACACATATTCATAACTGTCCCATGCATGTTTTTCCCTTTGGGCTAATATTTCTATATTTAATAAAGGATATACCATGACTTTTTAAATCTATCCTAAAGTCGATTATGAAGTATTTTTGTATCACATTGTTGGACTACCTATTTTAGAAGAGAATATAATTTACTAACATGTATTAATCCTTAATAATTTGTAAGGCACTTTATAAGCTACTAAAAGAATTAAATAATTTAATTATAACAATTCACTGAAATTCTTACTACTAATATAAACATTTTGCAGATGAGAACATATACAACCAGAAAGATACATAGACAGATTAATTTTCCCAAGGTAACAATGATAGTAGGGGTGTTCTTTGTCTTGAGTTTGTGCACTTAACCACTAAATTTCACTGATTTTTATAAGGTAAGAACTTAAAGATCTAACCTTATAAAACCTAACTTTATCTAACCTTTTACTCTTCAGAAAAGCTAGTCAAAGAAATACATTTTAATGTCTGCAATTTTTAGATGATAACAGAATTTGTTGGTAGCACAGCCAGAAATGAATCCTGGTTTCTTACTTCTGAGTCAATGACTATTTATTCCACATGATGTTATTGTTTCCCTAGTAGATGCATAGACACACACACATACACACACACACACACACACATTTACATTGACTGGAAATATATCTCAGGCATGAAGCTGGAGAAAACAACTTATTTTTATTTAAGAGAAGTAGTTTTATGTGATAATTAACAGGAGTATTTTGAAAACAAGAAGATAAACGGGATATATAAAATGTGGGGGAAATGGCATTATGGTTGCAGAAAATGTAACTTAGAAAATGACAGATCTGTTCATGGGACTTAGGAGTGCTCTCACACAAATGCACATATATGTATATAAACATGCACCACTCATATGTAAGCACATATGTAAACATTTTTTAAAATTTAATTTGTTATATTCTCTCTCATTGGAATTTAGAAATATATGTGTATTTGTGGTTTTGTGTATATGTGTATGTATGTATTCACATATGCATACACACAAACACATATATTTCATACACACACACAAACACACACATATATATATGATGGTGGCAATAGGTTTACTGAGGAAAACATTCTCCTTAGAAATGATGATATTTATGTATACCTAAGGCAGCACCATGAAGCCAGAAAGAACAGGGAGTTTCACAATCAGAAGAACACAGATGCGAATCCTGATTATTTAATTATATTACCTTATGAAGGACATCCCGTCACTAAAACTGTTTTCCTCAATTTTAAAATAAAGAAATTAATCTCTACTTCATTGGGCTGAATTTCACTGAAAACTACATAAAGAGATACATACCATGGAATAGGAAATATATTTGTATAAATATGTATTTATATTTTATATATAAATATATAAATAAATATAAATCTATATAAAAATAAATATAAATACATATATTAGGTTCTCTCTCTCTTTGTATAAACGTGTGTGTATATGTGTGTGCGTGGATACATATCATGGAATAAGGAATATATATATATAAATAAATATATATTTATATTTATATGTAAATAAATGTAAATATATACACACATATATTTTTATTTAAGAGCGTATATAAGCTATATATAAGTATATGTATCATAATATATACTTATATATAACATATATATTATAATTAGTATATGCATATATATATAATAAGTACATGTAGGCCGAGTGAGGTGGCTCACGCCTGTAATCCTGGCACTTTGGGAGGCCGAGGCGGGCGGATCACGAGGTCAGGAGATCGAGACCATCCTGGCAAACACAGTGAAACCCCATCTCTGCTAAAAATACAAAAAAATTAGCCAGGCGTGGTGGCAGGCGCCTGTAGTCCCAGCTTCTCAGGAGGTTGAGGCAGGAGAATGGTGTGAACCCGGAAGGTGGCGGAGCTTGCAGTGAGCGCAGATTGCGCCACTGCACTCCAGCCTGGGCGACAGAGCGAGACTCCATCTCAAAAAAAAAAGGGGGGAATGTATATGTAAAATAAGTATATGTATTATAATATATATACTTATATATAACATATGTATTATGTTTAATATAATCCATTTTTTAAGTTTTCTAGTTTCTGCTTTTTTAGTATGTTATATATATAAGAGAGGAGACCACCCCTCATATTGCCTTATGCCCAATTTCTGCCTTCTGCTTTCTAGTCTTTCTGACTAGAAAGAAGTAAAAACTAAAAGGTAGAAATTAAATCCACAGGCAGACAGCCCGGCGCCACGCCCTGGGTCTGGTAGTTAAAGACTGACCCCTGACCTAATTGGTTCTGTTATCTATAGATTACGGACATTGCATAGAAATGCACTGTGAAAATCCCCATCTTGTTTTGTTCCAATCTAATTACCGGTGCATGCAGCCCCCAGTCACCTACCCGCTGCTTGCTCAATCAGTCACAACCCTCTCACACGCACCCTCTTAGAGTTGTGAGCCCTTAAAAGGGACAGGAATTGCTCACTCGGGGAGCTCGGCTCTTGAGACTGAAGTCTTGCCGATGCGCCCAGCCGAATAAACCCCTTCCTTCTGTAACTCGGTGTCTGAGGAGTTTTGTCTGCTGCTGGTCCTGCTACATTTCTTGATTCCCTGACCGGGAAGCGAGGTGACTGGTGGATGGTATAGGCAGCTCCTTAGGCGGCTTAAGCCTGCCCTGTGGAACATCCCTGCGGGGCACTCCGACCAGCCCGAGTGAGCGGATCCTGAGAGCGCTCCCAGGTAGGCATTTGCCCCGGTGGGACGCCTCGCCAGAGCAGTGTGTGGCAGGCCCCCGTGAAGGATCAACGCACTGGATGAACACCAGGAAGGAACGCGCACTTGGAGTTTGGACATCTAAAACTTGGTAAGACTAGTCTTTGAACTTGCCCACTCCATTTGAGTGGAAGTGTGGCTTGATCACCCATGGGGTGCCTTTATCGGCACTTTGGTTTTGGTTTTGGTTTTGGTTTGGTTTGAATTGCTTGACAGGACCGGTCTTGGGAACTTGCCCACTCCATTTGAGTGGAAGCGTGGCCTGATCACCCGCAGCGTGTCTTTATGGGCACTTTGGTTTTGGTTTTGACTTGGTTTAAATTGCTTGACAGGACTGGTCTTGGGAATTTGCCTACTCCATTTGAGTGGAAGCGTGGCCTGATCACCCTTGGTGTGCCTGTACTGGCACTTTGGTTTTTGTTTTTGACTTGACTTGGATTGCTTGATACTTTGGTTTTGGTTTTGACCTGGTTTGGATTTCTGGATACTCTGATTTTGGTTTTGATTTTGGTTTGGTGTAAACTACAAAAGTGTGTGTGTGCCCTTTTTACCCATTCTTTGTTTTGTGGTGTGCGTGTGGTGTGAGCGTGGTGTTTTGTCTAGAGGAAACATGGGTGAGGCACAAAGTAAGCCCACCCCACAAGGAACTATGTTGAAAATTTTCAAAAAAAGGATTTAAGGTAGACTATGGAGTGCTATGACACCAGGAAAATTTAAAACTTTGTGTAAGATAGACTGGCCAGCATTAGAGGTAGGTTGGCCATTAGAAGGAAGCGTGGACAGGTCCCTTGTTTCAAAGGTATGGCACAAGGTAACCTGTAAGCCAGGGAACCCAGACCAGCTTGTTTTAGATCCCCCGCCCCCAACACAGGGTGGTTGAGAGAACAGCAGCATAAGCCGCTGGCAGAGGCAAAGAGAGAGAGAGAGGAAAAGACGGAGAGGAAGAGACAGACAAAGAGGGAGTCAAGGAGAGAGAGACAGAAAGACAGAGGCAGAGAGAGAGAGAGAGGAAGAGATAAAGGCAAAAGGAAAGTCAAAGAGAGACAAAGTCAAAGAGAGAAAGAAAGAGATAAACAAGTAGTTAAAAAAAAAAAGTGTACCCTATTCCTTTAAAAGCCAAGGTAAATTTAAAACCTGTAATTGATAATTGAAGGTATTTTCCGTAACTCTGTAACACTCCAATACCACTTTGTTGTCAGTGTAAACAAGGGCGTGTCCCGAAAGCACAGAGGCCTTCCTATCAAAAAAAAAAAAAAAAATTCTTAACCCAGTAACCCAAGGATGGCCCAAATGCATTCAGTCTGTAGCCGCAACTCCTTTGCTAACAACGACAACAACAACAAAAAAGTAAAAAAAAAAATAATAATAACAACTTTTAGAGGAAACCTCATTGTGAGCACAGTTCACCAGTTCAGAAGTATTCTAAGGGGAAAAAAAAAACTAAAAGTCCCACCAGGACTGGACGGATTATACTGGATATGTGGGCATAGAGCTTATGCCAAATTACCTGACCAGTGGGCAGGTAATTGTGTTATTGGCACTATTAAACCACCTTTCTTCCTACTGCCCATAAAAACAGGTGAACTCCTAGGCTTCCCTGTCTATACTTCCCACAAAAAGAGAAGCATAGCTATAAGAAATTGAAAAAATGATAAATGGCCCCCTGAGAGAATCATACAATATTATAGGCCAGCTACTTGGGCACAAGATGGCTCATGGGGATACCGGACCCCCATTTACATGACCAACCGAACCATACAGTTACAAGCTGTCTTAGAAATAATCACTAATAAAACTGGCAGAGCCTTGACTATTCTGGCCTGGCAAGAGACTCAGATGAGAAATGGTATCTATCAAAATAGATTAGCTCTTGACTGCTTGCTAGCAGCTGAAGGAGAGATCTGTAGGAAATTTAACCTTACTAATTGCTGCCTATACATAGATAATCAAGGGCAAGTAGTTGAAAACATGGTTAGAGATATGACAAAACTGGCACATATGCCCGTGCAAGTGTGGCATAGATTTGATCCTGGGGCCATGTTTAGAAAATGACTCCCAGTGCTAGGAGGATTTAAAACCCTTATAAGAACAGTTATAACAGTAATAGGAACCTACTTACTGCTCCCTTGTTTGCTATCTGTACTTCTTTGAATGATTAAAAGCTTCATCACTACCATAGTTCACCAAAATGTGCACTCTAGTATGGGCAACAGAGCAAAACTCTGTCTCAAAAAAAAAAGACATGCGGTTGATTACAGGACTGTGGGAGCACAGAGAAGGGAAGCCTTGACCACTTGGGAAATGAGAACATCAAGGTTTAGCAAGAACTTCTAGAGAAAATGACCACTTAGATTATCCTCAGGTAATGCTATTGTAAACTTGAAAACTCTGCCCTGCCTGGAAGCCACTTAGCATGCATGAGTGAGTGAGAAGTAAACACTTATTGCAGTGCTGGGGCCATTAGCAACTGTATATTTGGGTTCTATCTTGTTATACCTATTAGGCTATCCAAAGTTTATACACACACACACACACACACACACACACGTATGTACACGTACACATATATATTTATATGTAAATTACCCTGCGTCCACATTGATATTAATAAATATACTCTTAAGTAACACTTGCACATGTGACCATGTAGAATTTTCTTTTTAATTTTAAATTTTAAATTGTTGTGGGTACATAGTAGTTGTATACGCTTATGTGGAAGATGAGGTGTTTTGATATAGACATGCAATGTGCAATAATCTCATCATGGGAAATGGGGTATCCATCCCCTCAAGCATTCATCCTTTGTGTTACAAACAATCCAATTATACCCTTTTAGCTTTTTTAAGATGTACAATTAAATTATTTTGAGTATAATCACCCCGTTGTGCTACCAAATACTAGGTCTTAATAATCACATCAGAGAGAATCAGGTATCCATGCCCTCAGGCACGTATCCTTTGAGTTACAAAGAATCCAATTACAGTCTTTTATATGTAGAAATTCTCAAGAATGTTCTAAACAGATTTTCTGGGGGGTAAGCTATGCTTTCCGAACAGCATAAGCATGTCAATTGAAAGGACAATGAATATGTGTGCGTGCCTGTATATATACATATATCCATGGTTGGTGCAAACATAATTGTGGTTTTTGTGTTGTTGCAATTTGCCAATTGATACTGGAACATATTCTTAAATTTGGTTATATTATACATCATTTTAATGGGCATTTTTCACTTTTTTTTTTTTTGCTGATGACTTATTACTTGCTGTTTATTTTATGTTTATTTTAGACTATGGAAATGATATTAGACAAAAAGCAAATTTGGGAAATTTTCTTACCCGAGTTCAAAATGGGTCTTAAAGCAGCAGAGACAACTCGCAACATCAACAATGCATTTGGCCCAGGAACTGCTAAAGAATGCACAGTGTGGTGATGGTTCAAGTTTTGCAAGGGAGATGAGAGCCTTGAAGATGAGGAGCGTAGTGACTGACCATTGGAAGTTGACAATGACCAATTGAGAGCAATCATCAAAGATGATCCTCTTACAACAAGATGAGAATGTGCCAAATAACTCAGCATCAACCATTCTATGGTCCTTTGGCACTGGAAGCAAATTGATAACTGGGTGCCTCATGCGTTGAGCAAAATAGAAAAAAAAAGTTGTTTTGAAGTGTTGTCTTCTCTTATTCTGTGCAACAACAATGAACCATTTCTCAATTGGATTGTGACATGAGATGAAAAGTGGATTTTATATAACAATCAACCAGCTCAGTGGTTAGCTTCAAAGCACTTCCCAAAGCCTAACTTGCACCAGAAAAGGTCATGGCCACTATTTGGTGGTCTGCTGCTGGTCTCATCCACTACAGCTTTCTGAATCCCAACAAAATCATTACATCTGAGAATTATGCTCAGCAAATCAGTGAGATGCACCGAAAACTGCAATGCCTGAAGCCAGCATTGGTCGACAGAAAGGGCCCAATTCTTCTCCATGACAACGCCTGACCACGCATCGCACAACCAACACTTCAAAAGTTGAATGTATTGTGCTACAAAGTGTTGCTTCATCCAGCATATTCACCTGACCTCTTGCCAACCAACTACCACATCTTAAAGCATCTTGACAACTTTTTGCAGGGAAAATGCTTCCACAACCAGCAGGATGAAGAAAATGCTTTCCAAGATTTTGTCGAATCCCAAAGCATAGATTTTTATGCTATAGGAATAAACATACCTATCCTTTCTCATTGACAGAAAATGTGTTGATTGTTATGGTTCCATTTTGATTAATAAAGATGTGTTTGAGCCTAGTTATAATGATTTAAAACTCACAGTCTGAAACTGCAATTATTTTTGCAGCAACCATATACACACACACACACACACAAAAAAAAAAAAATAAAATATTTGGAATTGTTTTCTGAAATAAATAATTGAAAAAGAATGAACTAGAATTGCCTATATCATCATAGGTGAATCTCATACATTTACAGAAGAGTAGATACATTATATCTTTTTTAATTCTAAATTTCAAAACCATTAAAATACATAAGTATAAATACATACATGCTGGTGATACATACCTATACTGTCAAACTAAAAATGAAATTAAAGGTCTTATCTGTAAAGTTCAGGCTTGTGGTGCTATCTGGGTACCAGGGAGGGAGTGAATCAGAGAGGGACAGAGATATTTTAATAGTTTTAATGATATACTTTGTCTCTTTTAATGAAAGCATACTGGGTACATGAGTCTTTGTTTTCTTATACTTTTTCTATTAAATAAACTTAGTGTATTTTTACATCACTGAAAACCTTCCCCATAAAAATAAACTTTAATATATGTAAGGTATGTACCACAGTGCCTCTCACATAAAACGTTCTGAATAAAGCTCATTTTCTTTATGAATTATATCCTATAAAAGCAAAAGATTATGAGGAGTCACATTCAGATGCAGTGTGCACATGAGATAATTTATTGGGCAGAGCTAAAGTCAGAGAGTCAGAAGACTCAGGTTTGTAAGACACTGATGTGCTAGCACTCTACTCTGTTAAAGCACACGACAGTTTGTACTATGTCCACCCCTTCATTTCCTATAGTATAGTCACCACTACTCTTTTCTATCTCCATAGGCAAAGCGCTTTTCTGGACACTATAGATATACTCAGTTAATGTTTACTGAATGAATTCATGAGTCAGTCAGTGAATTAGTGTCTGTTTCCTTTTTTTTTTTTTTTTTCCAGTAAGGTCTATTAACTTGAACACACCATGCTATCTCTTTCAGCAGTAGTTCCTTTATCTCTGAAATTAACAGAATCTATGCCATGGTCTACAAGATGCCACTAACTTTGAGATTCATTGTATTGTTACATTACCTGGGACTTTTCACAAAAATATCTGTTTCTTCAATTATAAAAACAAAGTTTTTATTGTTTTTTCAAAATTACAGAACTTTTTAAGTTGTGTGGAAAGTAGAGTCCTCCTTAACAAATTACAAATTGTGGATACTACAATAGCATCATCCATCCTTTATCTCAAATTAGGAGATAAGGTCTAAAGTTCAATACCAGATCCTAAAGCACAGAATATGCACCTGGCATCAAAGGAAACCTCAGAATACTTTACATGTTGTGATGCATTTTAGTTCAACAGCCCTTTAGTGAAAGTTACATGCAAAATATTGTAAGGGATGGTGGGGATAATGAGATTCTGTCCAGTGAATTCACAGAGCCAAGCATCAGCTTTGAAGATCATATAACCAGGACTCATTTTGCAGAGAAATATTAAATGGTATAACCGGGGCTATACTCCTTTCTTAGAGTCAGCTAACCACTTTCCCTAGAGTTGTAAGTTATTTAACATTTCTGTTCCTCCATTTCACTGTGAATTGAAAAGAAGTTTGCACTAAACCTCTCATTTTTCTTTACAAACGATATCAGATTTGCTATCTGAAAAATGGTGAAAATGATATGTCTCATACAGTAATTGTTAGGATTAAGAAAAATATTCTTAGGAAAGCTCCTGGTAGTGTTTTGCCATAGCAGATAGGGTCACTGAGATGATTGTTGGTGTTACTGTTGTAGCCACTAATTCAGATAGCTGTGATATTCTCTACATGGTGTCCCCTTCCCTCTCCCTTTAGCACCAGATGGGGTGAAAACAAGATTGTGAAAATTCTTAAGACTCACTTCCCTAGGCAAACTCTGTGTCCATAATCCCTTTATAACCTGTCCCATTGCAGGTATGGATAAATTAATGCAGGCATCTTGCAGAAAATAACCACAAGTATTCAAGCTTCTCTTCCATTGTATCCCCAGTACTTTACATATTATGTTTGGAGGTTTGGGGCTCCTCACAGTCTTGTTTCAGACTCTCCATCTTACCCTCCAAGCTAAACAGTACTTTCTATCCTCAACCTTGACTTTGAGCACTAGGTTAAACAATAGAAACTAGTGTGATGACATCAAAGAAGAAAAGTCATACTTGGACAGAAATCAACAGAATTGTTTCCTTGCATACATACTGCAATGCTGTGCTGGGTCTGGCATATGACCGAATGTCCTGACCTGTTTCATTAGTGATTCTCATCTACTTCTGCAGAGTAGCTTCTCTGATCTCTGGAACAGCATCTTATTATGCCACTTGGTCAAATTTAGGTCATACTCTAATTCCCCAATTGACGAGACAGTTGCAAGAATGTAACAAATACAGAACCCTGAAAATCCTGCAGATTGCATTACACCAAATAATATCACAACAAAGCACCGACTTTGTCAAATTTATCCCTTGTAATATCTGTTTTTTGTCTTTCACTAAATATGTCCTATTTGGATAAACTCAATACATAACAGATGGTTACCTTCTGAAGATAAACCTTTCATATATATCATAGGCACCAAAAAAGGTCACTGGCTGAAGGCAGAGAATGAAAATCATGTCATTGATCCCACTCTTGCTAATTTTACCAAAGTAAAAAACATTGTTCTTGCTGTAATGACATCAACTCTAAAGAACTACCAGGTCTGGCCTGCTATCTGTTTAGCCTGGGCCTGCTAGAATGGAACATTAAATGATTTCTAATGTTCAGGAAAGGAAAACTAGTAATGCCTGAAAGAAATATTTTTAGAGTTTTAGTGCAGCCACGAAGTTCTAAATGGGAAATTATCAGCTACCCCATAGATGAGAAAAGCTTCCTCCTATGACTTGTGGACCTCAGCAAGTCTGTTACAGATACTCCATCGGCGTATCCCATCCTCTTCTAACCAATTCCTTCACCGTTAATGAAGGTGTGAGAATAATGGAAACTTGACTCTGTGAGGACACATGGAGCTAATCTAGTCCATGAAGAAATGTATATTAGAATGGAGAAACAATGACTTTAGTGTTGAGGGATTTCTCTTCTAATGCTGTTATTTTGTCTAATTAGCCTTTTATACAACCATTTGTGTTAACAATAAGCAGAGGCTCTTTGCACAAATTGTGGAAGATAGAGGAGAGTACCAAAAATAACCTACATCTGAAGTTGATTCTATGTGAATAACGATGCCTGTGTGCTAGGTAGATGGACAGATGGACAGAGAGACGGAGGGCATTGGGAAAAGCAGCCTCCTACATGCAGTCTTTCGGCCCTGACTCAGAAGCATTAAAATAGGACTTGGGCCTGGAATGCTTTCTTACCAAGAGACAGAGAGTCTTTACAGCCTGTGCTGGTCCTGTCAATTTGTATGGGAATCTCTCTCCCTGTTTCAAATGCAGCGTGTACTCCATTGATTTGCTTAAGTGTGTGCATCACATGGAATCTGACCAACCCCTGCTGTTACACCTGTCCTCTGAGGGGAGAAGCAGGGTCCTTTACTCTGAGGCACAAGAAAGATTCCTGCAGGCCAATGGCCCAGTGTCAGTTGCCAGGAGGGACCCACTGGTGACGGGGTATCAAAGCCCACTACGAAGCTGACCTTGGGCTATACCTTTTCTATGTGACTAAAATGTTCCATCCAGTGCTTGATTGCATTGTGTTTTTCTGGGTGACTTCAATACTAAATAACAAGATGTGGTGGGACAGAAGTGTTTAGGATTCTACTCATGGAGATAGGCAGCAGATGACACTTGCTTGATGGAGAGAAAATCAGACAGATAAAGTGATAAACCTGTAAACGGACATGAGGAAGGCAGAAATAGAAGGGAAAGCTGAATAATTACTCATCCAATTTAAAATTAAGGAGATGTTTTATTTAAATCTTTGTTGTGGTTGTTGCTTTACTTAACATCACATAATCAGCATTATCTATTTAATATTAGCAGTTGATGCAGATATCATTATATTTAGGGAAGCTGTCTTTCATTTTTGTTTTCATTTTTGCTTCTGTCCCTTTTTTACTTCTATTGTGTGTTTACTTTTGCTTAGTGATAGTGAATATTCACAAAACTTATTTGATTTATATTTTAAATTATACTTTCATCAGGACCTCAGCCCAAGACTAATATGCTTTTGTGGCTTCCTGGCTTAGAAAATTTACCTTAGTGGTATTTTCCAGTTCCATTGTGAATCCTGTCCAGGGATGCCTGTGATATGTGATTCAATTTTCTTTATTCCCACATATGCACCAGCAGAGTTTCCATGAACTTACTAGGGAAAATAAGAAATAATGCAAGCAGTATATTAAATGGAATCTTCAAAGTTAACCTAGGATGCATGTTTTTCTTTGATGACAACATATTATGCAAATTATTTTGTCATAGTTGTGTTTGTTCTCACATCAATTCTAAAATGAATTATAGATAAATATAATGTTAGGTGCTCTATTTGCATTATCAGTTGAGTATACCATAATAATGTTGTTCAAACTTACCCCAAAATTTTCCAAACTGGTGTCCTCTTTATGAAGCTTGGAAAGCAAAACACATAGTCTAAGGTCTTAACTTAAACCAGGCATTTATACATTTCATACACTGCAGAAATAATATTTATATAATTATTTTACTTGCAGCATTTACAGTTGAATTAGCATGAGTTTTGGATGAAAAGATGTGGGTCTGTATTCACTTTCTGGAACTCACCAGTTATGTAAATTCTAGATTATTACTTAATTTCTACGTGGTATAATTACCTCAGCCTTAAAATAAGGATCAAAATATTAACTTTGAAAGATAATTTCCAGCGTTAGGGAAATGCATGTAAAGTAGAAAGTCCGGTTCCTGACTCAAACTATGGGTGATGTTATTATTGATATTTTTGTAATATTAATACTGTTACTAAGTTATTAATACTATTACAATAATAATAATAATAATTTTACCATCTCCTGATGGTTACTGGAGAAAATAAGTGCTAAAATATCCGTATCACCAGCCAAAATTTTATTTCAATGTAAGGCAATATCATATTTATGTGGAGGATTATATAGTATCCCTTGAAGGTAGGCATCTGCAATGGATTTTGAAATATTATGGAAAAATAACTAATAGAAATAAGGAGGGCTTTCCAATAAATTGAATATACTCTCAAAAGGAGGGGTAAACAGAAACTTAGACTATGGTTTGGGAACAACAAACAATCCACTATGCCTGAATACATACATAATCTATATGTCTGGAGATGATATGGTTTGGATGTTTTGATCCCTCCAAATCCCCTGATGAAATGTGACCTCCAATGTTGGAGATAGACCTAGTAGGAGATATTTGAGTCATGGGGGAGATCCCTCATGAATGGCTTGGTGCTGTCCTAACAGTAATTAGTGGGTTCTGGCTTGGTGCTGTCCTAACAGTAATTAGTGGGTTCTTACTCTACAAATTCACACGAGATGTGGATGTTTAAAAGAGCCTTGTGCCTCCCCTCTGTCTCTTACTCCTTCTTTTTGCAACGTGACCTGCTGTTCCCCCTTGGCCTTCTGCCATGATTGTAAGCTTCCTGAGGACCTCACCAGGAGTAGATGCCAGCACCATGCTTTCTGTACAGCCTGGAGAACTGTGAGCCAAAATAAACCTCTTTTCTTTATAAATTACCCAGTTTCAGAAATTCCTTTATAGTAATGTAAATAGACTAACACATGAGACAAATAATAAGAAATAATGGAGGCCTTCTATTTATAATAGGGATACTGGCAGAATAGAAATTATTAAAAAAAAGAATCTGTTTACAAACACCTTGCAATAGTATCTCAAACACATAAATAATTTTTTATTTATAAAGTAAACATAATGCAGACAGAAGGGAATAGGAAGCTGAAAACTCAACACTAAACTAGAGTTGGCCTTAGGCACCCATTAGTAACAAATGTTAATGGCCAGGTAGGACACAGGAGAAAAGGCCTTGGGCTCTGTGTATAGTGGAGAGCCAGATTTCTAGACACAGGTATTAAGCTATGTCTGGCAAAATGGTACATTCTTCTTCAAAGCATACCTTAGTATTAGTTTCATTCTTTGGCAACTATAGCAAAAAGGAAACTAATCTCCCTTAGAAATTGACTGTGGATGAAAAAAAAAAAGCCTCTTCTAATAAATTGTAATTATTAGATTGTACTTTAACTAGTTCACAATATGAATATGGTTCTAAGTTTGGGCAACTTCTAAGTATTTTAAATGGAAGCCTCCAAGTTAACCTAATATTGAAACTAAGTGTGGGCAGGTTCTCTAGCAGCCCCTTTTAAAACATTGGGGTTTTCTAAGTTAAGGATTACTCATTCTACCTGCAGTGAATGCCATGAGTAACAAAGTCCTTTGTCTCTGACCCAGAAGTCTCAAGTTTTCTATCAGCATCTATAAAACTGTGGTTTATCTACAACTGTCAGATTACAAAGAGAGCTAAATTCCAAACCCTTTGCAGTTCTTGACAATGACGTTTGGTTTGTAACTAATGTTAGGTGACTTTAGAGGAAGTTATTTTCTTTTCCTAAGCCTATGCTTTCTAATTTGCATAATTTAGGGAGTGGGCATGAACCGCCATTCAACATTAATATTTTACGATTTGATTATTGTAATTATGTCATTCAGCACGTCTGTTGTCATGTTCATAAAACATAGCTGATTATTCACTGAACTTCTGGGACCAGTTGTAAATAAATTGAGTGTGGCTAACACAACAAATAGTGTTTAAGAAGTAACTGTCTGCAAATGAAGGGCCCTGAAATCAATTCGGTGTAGGGTTGATCACAGAACAAACATTTATTTTGGAAGAGGAAATCATGTTAATTTCCCAGAACCTGGTCGATGGTGTTTTCTGTTGGCCAATGCACATACCATTGCTTGATACATTCTCAAGGGTGGCAGTTAGTCTTAAAGAAGCATTAGGAAGCATCCCAAAATTTAACTACCTTTAGTTCTGTGAAATTTCACAGGAATTAAAGCAAATGGGGGCCTTCTTTGAAGGAGCAAGAGTTAAAGGAAGCAAAATGAAGAATAGAGATTTTATCTGCCTCATTAGTTTCATGAAAGTGCCTGTGATCTAATAGCAAGGACTTTTTAATAGTAATTATGTATAAAACCACATTGCAAATAAATGACTATAATTTTTAAGAACTTAACAAGTACTAAACAGTGTACTTACAAAACACTTTTAAAACCACTGTAAACTTTAATGTAAATAGAACCTTGCAAAATAGTCACATTAACTGAGAATAAGTGATATTAAATGAGAAGCTTAAGGTCATATATGTAATTGAGGTTGACCCAGATCTAGATTTCTGACAAACATCATGTGATCTTCTCAATACTTAGTTGAAAAGACTTTTTATTAGATCATTTCCTTAGCATATTACCTTTTAATTTGTTGACTTCTTAGTTTTCCCTTTACCCAGAATAGTTTCATAATATGGCATATTTTTAAAGATGTGAAAATTATAGCTTTGCAATTTCAAAATATTTTCTCATATCCGTACTAGAAAAATAGATTTGGTTGACTAAAATTAAAACAACACACACAAAAAATATTAAAAAAAAAAAACTCTGGGAGCACTGCTTAAAAAAAGTCAAGGGAACTGGTTTCTTCTACCTGCTGTGCTATTGTTGAGAGAATATTTCTGAGCTTCTCCTGAAAAGGGACTAATTACAAGAGAATTATAAGTAGATGTAGATTTACAGAGATAAAAACTTAAAATGACCTGTAAATGAAAATGTTTCTCTACCAGTGATTTTATTAAGACTATTTCCAAAATTACCACTCAATTAAGCAGATCGCGGCTCGCTGAAGCTTCTACCTCCCTGGTTCAAGCGATTTTCCTGCCTCAGTACCCCAAGTAGCTGGAATTACAGGTGTGCGCCACCATGCCCAGTTAATTTTTGTATTTTTAGTAGCAATGGGGTTTCATCATGTTGGCCAGGCTGGTCTTGAACTCCTGACCTCAAATGATTCACCCACCTTGGCCTCCCAAAGTACTGGGATTACAGGCCTGAGGCACTGCACCCGGCCTTTACCTAGTTTTTAGAAGTATAAACATGGAATGGGAAAAATCTGGATTTGAATCTCAATTCTTCCAATTATTAGATTCCTCATTATAAAGAAGTTAATATCTCTGAAACTATTTGCCTCTTCTCCAAAAAGAGTAATAATAATATTTCCTTTACAAGGATTTTATGAGGATTGTAAGGGGGAAAATATGCAAAATGGTTAGAATAATATATATCTTAAGGGGAATCACTTAAGTAAATATTAATAATTTTCAATATTACTATATGATATACTACATACATTTTTATGATGATGAGTATCTACCTGAATGAGAGAAGAAAAGAGTTAAAGAATCAACTTTTATTTTTCTGTAAAAAAGTTTTTCTTAGTAACTAAAGCTGATAAGCAAGAAATATTTCTATAAATGTTATTATGAAATATGGGGTAAATACTAGGATAAATAGGTTAAAACACTGAAAGCTGTTGCTTTCTTGGAACAAGAATTATCAGAAAGAGGTGAGTTGGGTTATTGCTGTTTTTCATTATCAGCCTTGTAGTACAATGTATACCCCTTTGTACATGTATCACATTGATAACAATGAAAAATTACATTTAAAAAGAGAAACACATTAGATGGGGAAATGGAAATATGTAGTCAGTTTCTTAATGCACTGGGATAGTTGTTTGGAGCCTAAAATTGTCAAATTAAAGCGGCTTGATACTTGAATATGGTTGCATTTTCTGAAAATAAAACCAAATTGAACTATGTTTTTATTTCCATTCCGTATTTTGAAAACATAAAACAGCATCTCTCCCTTCGAAAACATAAAACAGCATCTCTCCCTTCTACTCTTTTGTCTTCTCCAGTCCCTTCCAGAGTTAACATCAATTAGAAGGGAGCGTGCTCCCTTCTAATGATGATTGGCAGGTGTTTTCTTTCTGCACTCTTCTTCATTATCCAAATTTTCAAAATGGACACGAAGTCTTACCATATTTTTATTCATTTGCTATGGAAATCTCTCTAAAACAGTGTAGCTATAATAAGAAAAGTAAAGAAATTAGAAAGTCATGCATTAGTTCATGGAATGGCACTTAGAGATACAGGCATAAAACCCAGTGTTTTCTATAGAGCTCTTGATGACATAATTACCATCTCATTAGCCAAAAGCTGTATAAGAAGATATATTTTACATGGATGAAAAACATGTCAATAGTCTTCTGGCATTAGTTGTGTCCCTTCACACTGAGGCTACACACTCCCAGACTCATTCATTAGAAGCCTGACCAAGTCACCATCATTCATTAACTGTCTCTTTACTGAATAGGAAAAATGAATGGAGCCCTCTAATCTGACATTAATAAATTGCAACCATTTGGGGAAGTATTCAAATGTAAAATGTTGAGGTTCATTGTTGAAATTATATTTGATGATTTGTGTTTGTTCTACCTCATTTAATAAAATGTTCACACGACTTCATCCCTGATGGTTGGTGATAACGGATACTCTAGCCAAATTGTAGAATAAGTCTAAGCAGGGTTCACTGCGACTAAAATGCAGATTCATAGACTGTTAATGTTGGGAGAAGTCTTGGAGGCCATATAGAAGTAATTTTCAAACTTGTGGAAATCAATATTTTTTTCTTTAAAGAAAAATGTACTTGAAAAAATAGGTAAATCAGATGACCTTGCTCACCTGTTTATCCATTGAAAAAGTGAGGATCAAAAATAAAAGCAAATATGTCACTACAATTTCAGATGCTAATCATAGTCCATCAGGAAAAATTGCTTTCCTTGTACATCCTCTCATAGCATTTATAAATGCTTTCTTTATAAGTAGGCACAGAAAAAATTATTATATAATACATAATGTTTACTTTGTATTTCTGTATTAAGTGGTTTGCAAATGTGTGTGAGGTATATGTTTGAGATGAGGGCTGGAGACACACTTTAAAGATAAAGTGACACTTGAAGTGTCTTTGAAAGATGTTGTTATTTTATTTTGCCTCTTTCATTTAAATAAGACTGTGACCTTCTTGAGGAAAAAGCTTTATTCATATTAGTAAATACAATGTTTAGAATGATGTCTGCAATAGAGCATATAAATACGGCTTGCATATGTCAACTCAAGTTTAATTTGAGTGCAAACATTCAAGAATCTAAACATAAGTTAGAAACATAGATTTGGCTTCAAAAACCTCACTTTTTAAAATATTCATTGGTTGCTAGATGAAATTTGACTTTGCTCTGGCTACTTTTGATGGAATAATTTTTTTAAAAAAATCCCTGTTACATCTCTCTAATATAGTCACTTTTTCTGAAATGTGTCAGCCTTCTTTATGGGACTCATGCATGTCTGTAATTCGAATGGACATTAGAGTGTTCATGAAAGCCAATATTCTACAATATTTCATGTTTAAAAATCTTACGTGTTTTAAATTATGTGTTTAAAAATCTGTATTATATTCTGTTTACCAGTTCAGGAAAGATTGAATAGATGTTCAACAAGTTCAGAAATAAATATGGCATAATAGAGTATGGGGATGATTCATTAATATAGAAAGAATATTTGAAATGTCTATGAAGAGATTAAAAGGTATTACAAATGCTATTTGTGAAAACAAAAAGATGATGGGGAAGAAGTTTTAGCAGCACTCAAAGTAATAGAAAATTTCTATGAAAAGATCCTGAAGAACGAAGTTAATGTTTTTGAAAATGGGAACGGGAGTAAGACAAACAGCTATGTGCTTTTTTACTCATTGATTCAGTTATCAAACATAAACTAAGAGTCTACCCTATTTCAGGAAGAGGAGTATAAGCGTCAAAGAAGGACAGTATCTTTTCACAATACTTTTCTCATGTCTCCATTGACAAAATTCTTATTATTTATAAGCTTTAGGAAAGAGGACTATGGTACATGTCAGCTCTTCTGTTGTCTTCACTTTTCCTGTCTACACACAAGTCACAATCTTCAGAGGCTGCTGTCACCACCACTATTTTGTTCCTTAAATATAAAAGTAATTGAAACGGTAACATCTATACCAGTGCGTACTCAATAATTATTTGCTGTGTATCAACCAAATCCTAATTTGTTCCTTTCAAACACAGTTCAGTAGAAACTGTTCATGTTACATATGTGCAACTATGTGCAAAAAATTGTGATGATGTCCTAGGAAAACACAAATAAAAGACACAGCTATTTTCTATAAGAGGCTGAGACTAATGGATGGGGGCAGATATATAAACAATTTAAAAAAACAATTTGGCTAGGTATATTAGTTGAGGTGTATAAATAAAGAAGCGTAAAATGTAGCGTAAAAATAAAGAAGATGTTTCATTAGGATTTTGAGCATCTAGGTTGAGTGATTGAAAATTCACTTCAACCAGCTATTGTTCTAGGTGAAGGAAACGTAACTGATGACTCATTGTAAGGCTGAAAACCTTTCCTGATCATGGTGTTAGAGGATTTCCCAGAACTGGCTTCAACAAATGCTGTCAACCTCATCTTCAACTCCATCATACGTCCTGCACTCTACTTCTAGGAATCAACATTCATGAAGCATTCTCCTCACTTTTATACTCCTTTATACTCTTGCTCTTTTATTGTCCATTAGTGTCTCACGCACAATTACCTTGAAGGAAGTTTACTTACCTGTCAAAGCTCAGTTCAAGTAAAATATTCAGTACCAAGTTCTCTCCTTATATACGCATAAGAATACACACATTATGTTCTTATATAATAAACACAACACTAGATTTAAACATCCTGTGGTCTGTGCAATTCATCTCCTTTTTTCCCCATCTCTATTATGGTACACATATTATAAACAACATTTTTATATGTGGCTCTTCCTCCCCTACTACACAATGGCTTACATTTTTGTGGGGTCTGTGCCTTGTTCAACTCGAATTCTCTAGTTTTCAAAGAAAGAAGTCCTCTAAATATGCCTAGTGAATAGAATTTGGAGAATACACTATTTTGTTTCTTACTAAGGTCTTTTAATAAATAAAAACAAAAAAAAGATCAGACTCAAGTTGTCAGAAGTGTAATTCTGTGTTTATGTAATATTGTTTTACCTCAGAACTTGTATTTTGACCATTACTCTAAAAAGTTATACAGCATTGTAATAGAAGCACAATAATTTTTATTTAAAATATAATTGGGGGAAAATTACTCAGAATTTTGCAAATATGCAGAGATTTTACGGTTTTCTCTTTGACCTGCCCAGAGCTAACACTAAAATAACTCATATAAAACTGTAAATTTTCTTGTTGAAAACTGTCACACAAGTTCAACACAATTATTTGACATACTAGCTTTGTGTCTCTGGTTTAGAGAACACGTATTATTACAAAGCAAAACATTTTTCATACTTCCAAATGAGAGGAAAATTCTCAAATTCAAGTAATTCTATAATTTTCTCCAATTCTTTTATAAATACATCCAAGGCATTAAATAAAAACTTAACTACAGTACATTTTAATGGCTGAAACATATCAAGTTATATCACCTCTATCATGTATTTATTATTTATATATTTATATTTTTAATAGACTTTATTTTTAGAATGCTTATTACACACACAAAAAAATTAAACAGCTAATACAGAGTTCCCATACATTCTATCATACAGCTTCCCCCATTATGAACATCACATATTAGTGTAATATATTTATTACAATTAATGAATCAATACTGATGCATTATTATTTACTAAAGTTCACTGTTTATTCAGATTTTTAAAGTTATTACCTAATGTAATTTTTCTCTTCCAGTATCCCATCTAGGATATTATATTAGTTACCATGTTATATATATGTATAGTAATTAAGAATACACATGTCTATAATTATTTTTGTATGATTTTTTCTGGATCTACACATAACTAAACAAGGGTTCACACTAATGTCTCTTACTTAGCCCATTAGCACATGGATCATTCTAGTCTCCTTCAGGTATTATCTGTAAATCCCCATTCCATCAATGAGAAATTTGACTCCTACAATCTGCCTTTTATATACTTAATTGTTCAGTGCGGTAAATATGTGTATAAGTATCAACATTGTTAACCCATATTTCCATGGAAAACAAATTTAGCAACTAGACTGCAGTAGCTGTGTATAATTTCTTTTGCCTTTAATCTTCTAGTCCTCATTTATTTCAGAAGTTACATAAGTCATCACCTTTCCCCTCCTTGTCCCCCACCACCCTCTTTAGTGAAGTTGCTTTTAACATTTTTATTACAGTTTAGATTCATTGTCATACTCTGCGTTACTTCATGGAATTTTCCCACCTCTGAAATAAATTCTTTCACAACTGCATACATTATAGTTCACTATCTGTGTTATAAAGTTCTGGGGGTTAAGGGAAAGGCATAGTATGATGTATTCACCATTATATTACCATGCAGAATTGTTTCTCAGCTCTAAAACCTGCCCTGCATTTCAACAGTCTTCTCTTATTGCCTCCAGAAACCATGGCAACCACTGATCATTATACTGTCTCAAATTCAGCTTTTTCCAGAATGTCATATAATTGGAATTATACAGTATGTAGCCTTTGCAGACTGGATTATTTCACTTATCTATGTTAATTTAAATTTCCTCCAGGTATTTTCATGGCTAGGTAGCTCATTCCTTTTTAAAGGTAAAGAATGATCTATTAAATGTACCACTGTTTATTTTTTCATCCACTTTAAAGAGTGTTTTGGTTGTTTCTAGTATTGGGCAGTTATGAATAAAGCTATGAAAAATATTTGTGTGAATATTTTGAGTGACATACATATTTGAAAGCAATTGAGTAAATACTTGGGAAGATGATTGCTACATCAATGGAAAAGCTATGTTTAGCTTTGTAAAAAACCACCAAACTGTGCCCCAAAATGGCTGCCCTGTTTTCTTTTTCCATCAGCAACCAGTGAAGAGTTTCCACTGCTGTACAGTCTCTATAGCTTTAGCATGGTCTGATTTTTGGATTTTTGCTATTGTAGTAGGTCTAAAGTATCATTTTAATAATTTCCTTAGTGAGGTTTTTGTTTAAGTCTGTTGCCCATTTTGTTTTTTTTTTTCTTTTTTTTTTTGAGACGGAGTCTCACTCTGTGGCCCAGGCTGGAGTGCAGTGGCCGGATCTCAGCTCACTGCAAGCTCTGCCTCCCGGGTTCACGCCATTCTCCTGCCTCAGCCTCCCGAGTCACTGGGACTACAGGCGCCTGCCACTTCGCCCAGCTATGTTGCCTATTTTTAATTGGGTGACTGGTTTTCTTATGTTGAGGTTTAAGTGCTCTTTGTATCTTTTAGATACAAATCCTTTGTCGAATATGTGTGTTTATGAATACTTTAACCCAGTCTGTGACTTGTCTTTACATGCTTTTAACAGTGTCTTTAACAGAAATTTGTTTTTTGTTGTTGTGGTGGTGGTTGTTAATGAAGTCCAACTTACCAGTTTTTCTTTCAAAGATTGTGTTGTTGGTGTTATAACTGAATACTCATTGCCAAGCCCCAAATCACTAAGATTGTCTCCTATATTATTTTCTTTTTTTTTTTTTTTTTGAGACAGAGTCTCGCTCTGTCGCCCAGGCTGGAGTGCAGTGGCGCGATCTCGGCTCACTGCAAGCTCCGCCTCCCGGGTTCACGCCATTCTCCTGCCTCAGCCTCCCGAGTAGCTGGGACTACAGGCGCCCACAACCGCGCCTGGCTAATTTTTTGTATTTTTAGTAGAGACGGGGTTTCACCGTGGTCTCGATCTCCTGACCTTGTGATCCGCCCGCCTTGGCCTCCCAAAGTGCTGGGATTACAGGCGTGAGCCACCGCGCCCGGCCTCCTATATTATTTTCTTCTAGAAGTTTTATGGTTTTGCATTTTACATGTAGCTCTGTTTTATTTTGAGTTAATATGTATAAGATATGTGTGTAGATTAATTTGTTGCATATAGATCTCCAATTGTTCGAGCACCATTTGTTGGAAAGTCTATCCTTTGTCCATCAATTGTCTTTGCTCCTTTGTCAGAAATCAATTGGCTATATATTGCCAGGGCTTATCGTCTTCCATTGATCTCATTACTGTAACTTTATAGTAAGCTTTGAAATGCAGTTGTCAGTCCTCTGATCTTGTTCTTTGTCTTAACTATTGTGTTGGTTATTTAGGGTCTTTTTGTCTCATCTTGTAAGCTTTAAAACGAATTTGGTAATAACTACAAAGTAACTTGTTATAATTTGGTTTGGGATTGTGTGAATCTGTATATCATATTGGGAAGATTAACGGTTTAACTATATTGAGTCTTCCAATCCTTAAACAGAGAATATCTCTACATTTATTTAGATCTTTCATTTCTTTCATGAAGATTTTAGTATATATAGATCATGTACAAATATTGTTAGTTTATACTAAATATATTTCATTTTGGTGCTATTATAAATTGTATTGTGTTTTTAATTTTAATTTCAAATTCCAGTTGTTGAACTGATATATCAGAAAACAATTGACTATGGTATATTAATTGTTTTATCCTGTAATTGTGTTAGACTTCTCACAGTTCAAGGGATGTGTTTGACAATTCGTTGGAATTTTCCTACATAGACATTTATGTTACCTGCAAATGGAAAAGGTGGTTTTAGTACTTTCTTCTCATTCTGTATACGCTTGATTTATTTCCTTATCTTATTGCACTAGTTACAACTTCAGTTCAATATTGGATAAGAAGAGCGGGAGAGGACACCCTTCCCTTGTTCCCAATTTTAGGGGGAAAGCATCTCGTTTCTCACAGTTAATTATAATGAATGCGGTAGGTTTTGTAGATAAAGAATAGGTTTATTGTTGTAGATAAACAACGGATGCAGTAGGTTCATTGGAGATAAACAGTAGGTTTATTATCATAGATAAACAATAAACCTACTGCATCCATTATAATTAACTGTGAGAAACTACTTTGATAAAGTGAAGATTTTTTCCCCTCTAGTTCTAGTTTGTGAGATTGTTGTTATTATATTAATGAATTTTGGATTCTTTCAAATGTTTTCATATCAACTTATATAATTATATTATTTTTTCTCTTTAGCCTTCGATGTGGTAGATCGCATTAATTGCCTTTTAACTGTTAAAGTAGTCTTGCAAATCTGAAATAAATCCCACTGGTTGTGGTTATATATGTATGTGTGTATACACACACACACACACACACACACACGAATATAGTTGGATTTGACTTGTGAATATTTTGAGTGTGTTCCATGTGAACTTGATGTGATGTAAATTTTGCTGTTGCTGGTCGAACTATTCCATTACTGTCAATTAGATCAAGATGTTGCTGTTCTTCAGTTTAGCTACATCTTATTGACCAAATTCTGCTCAATCTATCAGTGACTGAAAGAGAAGTGTTGAAATCTTCAGCTGCAATAGTGGATTTACTACGTTTTCTTTCAGTTCTATCAGTCTTTGCTTCCCATATTTTGATGCTCTGTAGTTAGGTGGACATTATTAAAGATTTTTATGTCTTCTTAAAGACTTGACCCATTTATCACTATATAATGCCCACTTATCTTAGCTCTAATAATTTCACTTATTAGCTCTAATAATATCACTACATAATGCCCACTTATTAGCTCTAATAATTAGCTCTAATAACCCATTTATTAGTTCTAATATTAATTTCAATTTTTCATTTATCACCATAGAATGCCCACTTATTAGCTCTAGTAATTTCATTATATAATGCCCACTTATTAGCTCTAATAATTAGCTCTAATACGCCCACTTATTAGTTCTAATATTAATTTCAATTTCTCATTTATCACCATAGAATGCCCACTTATTAGCTCTAGTAATTTCATTATATAATGCCTACTTATTAGCTCTAATAATTTCTCAGGTTTGATTGAAATTAATATAGCTATTCCACTTTTGGCTTAATATTAGCATGGCAAATCTTTTTTCTTTCCTTTGTCTTTACCTTTAAGGGAGATTTCTTTTAAACAACCTATTGTTGGTTCTTATTTATTTTCTGTTTTCATTGCTGTTAACCACTCTGACGAGCTTTAGGTTTTAATTGGTGTATTTAGGCAATTCATATTTAAAGTAATTATTACTATAGTTGCTTAGTTATGAATATGTATCACTTTTTGAACTTTTTTCTATTGTTATATATTTTTTCTTTCTCTTCCTTTTTCTGCTATCTTTACCTTTAGTCAAATATTTCGTATCATTTTGTTTTATTTCCTCTCTTGGTGTATCAGTTATACATCTTTAAAAAAAGTAGTAGTTTTTTTCAGAGTATACTATATATATTTAACTGATCTAAGTCTACCTTAAAATAACTCTATATAGCTTCACATGTGGTGTAGGTACCTTAAAACAGAGATACCCTTATTGTCTGTATTCTGATCCATGTTATTTTTATTTTTATTATCTGTTTCTTTTACCATATATTATAACCACCCAGTATGTTATTAATGCTATTACTTTGAAGACAGAGTTATCTATTAGATCAATTAAGAAAAAGAAAATATTTTTACTGTATTTTCACTTATCCCTTCTCTGAATCTTTTTTCTTCTTGTAGATTAGAGTTTTACATATATTGTTTTCCTTCTCTCAACAATTTTTTTTTACCATATTTTGCAGGGCAGATCTAGTGGGAACAAATGCCCCAGTTCTTGTTGGTCTGAGGAAGGGTTTTATTCTTCATTTTTGAAGGATTATTTCCCTGGATATAGAATGCTAGGTTGGTGTGGTTTTTCGCAACACCTTAAAAATTTCAATCCATTTTCTTTCTGCTTTGCAAGCTTCTGATATGTCCAATATGTTTTTTTATGCTTTTTTTTTTTTCTGTAAAGATAAACTGATTTTCACCTCTGTTTTCCTACAAGACATTATCTTGGGCTTTCTGCAGTTTGAATATGATATGTATAAGTTTATATATATATATAAACTTTTAAACTTTTATAAGTTATAAGTTCATATATATGTTATATATAAGATTTATATATAAACACACACACACATATATATATAAATACACACACACATATATATATAATGCAACTTTGTATTCTCTGAACTTCTTGGATCTATGGTTTGGTGTCTATCATTATTTTTGAACACTCTCAACTACTATTACTTCAAATATGTCTTCTGCCCTTTTTTTCCTTCTCTCCTCTCTGTTATTCTTGAATATTCTTTTCTGAATTCTTTTCCATTTTTTTCTTTATTTCATGTTTAGAAATTTCTATTTACTTATCTTCAGGTTCTCTGATTCTTTCCCCATCTATGTCTAGTCCACTTGTGAGCCCATCAGATACATTCTTTTTTGAAATTTGTTTTAAGTATTTTTGAATTTTGCATGTCCTATTAATTCATTCCTAAAGTTTTATATCTCCAGTTATATTAGTCATCAATTCTTGCATATTGTCTGCTTTATATGTGAAATCCTTTAACATATTTATGATCATTATTTTAAATTCCCTGTCTGATATTTCCAATATTTTTGTCTTATCTGAGTCTAGTTCTGATGCTTGCTTTGTCTCTTGTGACTGTGTATTCTCTTGCCTTTAAGTTTGCCTTTAATTTTTTTGAATCAGGTAATAGGAAAAGAGATAAATAAGCTTTGATGTGAGATTGCATGTTAACATGACTAGAAGTTGGGCAGTGTTTTTGTTGTTGTTGTTGTTTGTTTGTTTGTTTTGAGATGCAGTCTCGCACTTTTTGCCCAGGATGGAGTACAGTGACGTGACCTCGGCTCACTGCAACCTCCGTCTCCCCAGGTTCAAGTGATTCTCCTGCCTCAGGAGAAATGAGAAATTCTATCACAACCCGTCATCATGCTCCCAAGTAGCTGGGATTACAGATGCCCACCACCATGCCTGGCAAATTTTTGTATTTTTAGTAGAGACAGGGTTTCACCATGTTGGCCAGGCTGGTCTGGAACTCCTGATCTCAACTGATCCACCCACCTTGGCTTCCCAAAGTGCTGGGATTACAGGCATCAGATATTTCTAGTAATATCTTTATTTGGTTAGGGTATTAGGGTAGTAATGATTTCATAGAATTCCTTATGAAGAATTTTCTGGTTCTTTCTTCTGTAAGAACTCATAGAGGATTAGTATTCCTTCTTCCTTAAATATTTGGTGCACCAATAAAACCATCTAAGCCATGTGTTTTTTTAATGGTTTAGGCATGAGCCACCACACCTGGCCCAGAAGTTTGGCAGTATTTAATGTTTGTTATATGTATAGGTGACTGAGGCTCCAATTTCTTCTAATGTTCTTATTTTTCACCCCCCCACCCATTGTCTTTACATTTCCCTAAGAACTCCTTAAATCATCCAGGAGTTGCAGTTCCTTTAGCTGTAATTCCGTGTTATTTTGGAGCCCTGTTGATGTGATGTGGTGTTGAGGTATGAAAGAGGTGGAGAAGTATTCTATAATCTTATAACTAAATCTCAGACTTTTAGTGGTCACTGCTCATGACCTTAGACCTTAAATGTTCCTTAGATTTTTCCTCTTACTTGAGGTCATTGAGGAAGGCTGGAAGGGGCGGAAGGTGGATCATTGTTCATCCTTCAAGTTAAATGAGGCCCAGATAAAGTATTTTCAGTTGGAGTACAGGCATCTTATTAAGAAAACGCCAGACATATTTTAAATGGCTATTTTTTCCTTGCCCTACCTAAAACATAATAGGGTTTTTCTTGGCACTGCACTGGGAGCTCCTGGCAAATTTCCTGAAAGTAAAACCCATGAATGGGCTAGGGTACTCATAAGCTTGATTCCTCAGGAATTTCTCCCTCTAAAAAGCCACTCAGCGCTTAGTCTCCAACAATTCATGAAAATTACCATTTAAATGTTCCAACCAATTTATGGTTCCACCAACCTCTATTTCAAGTAAGCTAATGTTCGCTTGTGATTCTCTGCATTTGCCTATCTCCAGATTTTGGGGTGACCGATTGTCCTGTGACCTCAATTATATGACGAATCCAAGAAAAGTCATTGATTTTCAGTACTTTCGGTTTTTTG
This sequence comes from Theropithecus gelada, assembly GCF_003255815.1. Taxonomy (NCBI): domain Eukaryota; kingdom Metazoa; phylum Chordata; class Mammalia; order Primates; family Cercopithecidae; genus Theropithecus; species Theropithecus gelada. The sequence goes on along the minus strand of NC_037681.1, from coordinate 33,823,606 downwards.
TTATTTGGGGGATTGAATTGATGACTTCCAAGCTGTTTAAGTGTCCAAGTTAAAATCAGAGGTACCACATCTCACTTTTTTTTTGTTGTTAATCTTCCACACTGCTGTTATATTGAATATCCTAAACACCAAACTGTTCTTTCCAATAGGCTTCTCTTGGTCCATTTTTCTAAAGATTAAACTCACAATATCCTGCATAATTTGTCCCAAACCTATCTCTTCTCACTGTATGGCATTCAAGTTCTCATTGACTTGATTTGACTGTTTTCACAGATCTGTGATTCTGAATGTGTTGTTTTATATACATCACATATTCACCTGCCTTTCTTACACTCTCCCTCATCCAACTGGAAAGGCCGTAGTAATTTGATTGCCAGTTCTATGATTTACTCCTTAAAATACTTGCTACTCTATTATCCATAACATTTTGAATATACAAAAAAGTCTTATAATAAAACTATTATTATCATAATGTGTCAGTCTCTCAGATTAATCCCAAAGCAGTCTCTAGTTCTAATTTATTTCTGTTGCCTAAAAGAAGAAAAAATATCTAATGAAAACTGAAAGTTTCTTTTGAAAAGAATGACACAGGTCAGATACAGTGGCTCACACCTAAAATCTCAACACTTTGTGAGGCCATGATGGGAAAAATCACTGAAACCCAGGAGTTCAAGACCAGCCTGGGCAACGCAGTGACATCTCATCCCTACAAAAAATAAAAAATTAATAAGGCATGGTGGCATGTACCTGTAGTCTGAGCTACTTGGGAGACTGAGGCTAGAGGATTGCTTGAGCCCAGGTATTCGAGGCTGCAGTTAGCCATTATTGAACCACTGCATTGTAGTCTGGGCAACAGAGTGAAACCCTGTCAAAAAAATTAAAATTAAAATTAAAAAATAAATAAACAGAAGAAGAAGAAAGAAAAACCTTTAGAACTCAGTATCTTTATGATTTAACAGTGATTAGCAATGTGTTGCATATTTTTTGCCTTGATTTAATTTAAAGTCAGACTAAGAATGGAACATTCTAGATTCTGGTATCATAAAATAATGAATAAACAATTTTAAGTGTGTCGTAATTTAAAGATGTGCTATGTGCAATACTGAGTTTTCCATGTTGTTTTTAACACAGACATCTGAAATTTAAGAATTTGCTTAATCTAGGTTTAGCTTTCTTTGAGTAGAAATATGCCATTTAATAATAATAATTATATCCGACATTTGTTGAGTACTTTTTAATTTATCAACCATTGTAGTTCAGTACCTCAAAAGCATTATCTTACTTGGCACATAACTCCTTCAGTTCAGAGATATTTTTATTTATATTTTATGAGTGCATAATTTTACTAGAAATGCATTTCCACTAATATAATGAGAGATCCTATCACAGCCTGTCATCATGCAGTGGGCCAGGCTGTCCTGAGCCAGTTGACAGTCATTTAGCTTTGCATTAGTGTGTTGGACAAGTTATCGAGTGCAATGACTGTTTGATGAAACAAGCGATTAGAATGGATTCTGCCGAGGATAAAAAATAGTGGAAGACTTACTTATTTGAATTTGTGTTCCCATCTCCCATTGCTGAGCCAACCCTGCTAACACTTTAGTCTGATGAGCCAATGTAAAAGCAGATATGATGGCCTGAGGTACCATAAGTGCATGGAAAGGGAGAGACAGAAGCAGAAAGGAAGCATGGGGAAGCTTTGTGCCAGACACTATCTTAGTCCATTTTAGCAAATTATCTGGTTTAAGCCTCTTAACAGTTTTAAGAGTTAAATTTTCCATATGAGGACACTGAAAATCCCAGAGATACAGCTACTTGTCCAAGCCCATATAGGTCAATAGCAAGCAATACAGCATTTCAGAATCTGATTTAAGTGCCTAGCATTCTTTCTGCCATACTATAATATAGTGATGCTATTAAGGGAAAATGTAAAGGTTGTCACCTGTGTTTTTAGAATGGTTAGCAAAGTGGACAATTTATGTATTTGTAGATAGTGCTTGCAAATAATCTGAGGATTCTAAATATCTAATAGAGAACTGAGTTCAACTTGAAGCTAAAGGGATACAGCGAACTGAGCTGGAATCATAAGAGAGGATTTCATTTGAGACACACCATATCCATAGACTAGGCTGTAAAAATCAGAATTGCTCTGAAGGTCTCAGAAATATTTGCTCCCCTAATTTAGAATTTGAATTGCTAAGTGCCCCAAATTTTTCAATGGTTTGTATGCAACCTCTACATTCACCAACTTGCAAGCATATGATCATGATTGCCTTAGACATTGGGAGCCCATGCAAGCAATTATGCTTTATAATATGCAGTTATATAAGCTTTCATTAGAATAGTTTGAGCTCTCTCTGTTAAATCATAAGTTAGTAACTTAGCCTTAGGGGAGGGTAATCACACCAATACAGACATGGGTGGACTCGTGCAGAACATAAATACCATCTTTGCTTATGTCTCTGTTACTCAAGGAACCAGGAAAACAACAAATTCCCAATTACAATGCAGTAAACTTTAAGAGGAACAGAGTAAGCTTTGTTCTTTTATGGTTGGTCTATTTCCAAAAAACACTTTCTTCTTCTTTCTCAATTCTTTTTCTAGTTTCTCCTAAATTGGTGTTTCTTTAGATGGAAGCAGTATCTCATACCACAAAGCACTAAACCTATTTGAAGCACTTAAGTTAATTATTGTATTCATAAAATCTAGGTTGATCTGTCTCATAGCAAAATCAGTTACTATAATTTTGCTTTCTTCTTTTTAAAAAGTCAACAAACTATAGGTGGTGCTTCTATGTAGAAACATATAAGTAGAACTGAGGTTTTACTTACAGAACTTATATCAAATGATGATAAGTGAAGGAAAGTGTTTTTGTTCTATAACCTGAATTTAAAAATATATAGTCTCTGTAATATATATTAAAGAAAGATAATTAGTTTTAAGAAGTCAAATGGGAAATAAAACAAAACAAAATGTTCCATCCTTAGATGACCTATAATTTATTTTATTTGATTCAGGCTATATCTTTAAATAGTAGTGTCAGGATCACAAGTCATTTTGAAATGTCACAAAAATGTTCCAAGTTTGTGGTTTAAAGGACCTTAGAGGGACTATTTGTGGTTTTGTACTTTCTTTGTTCAGTGATCCACTTCTGAACCTCCCTGGGAAAAGATGAAAGTAGGATGACATTTTGGAAATGATTCTTCATTCTGAAACCTCCTTGAGTGATAGACTAGGTGAAGTATAGCTATATCTTTGGCAGTAGAAACCAATCTCTCTTGTCAAATTTCCCATTCATTTTTATTTCTAGATTTATTCTTTCTACTTTTGCTCAAATACCAACACATAAGAGCCACAGATATAGGCTCTAATAATGCATTGTGGGAATTTAATACATTTTAAAAGACTGAAGGATAGTAAGAAGAGAGTTTTTAACAGATTACTTATGGAGGGAAGAGAATATTGCTAGATGAAACAAAAATTGAAAAAAATATTTTATTGACAGATGTAGCTTGTATTTTCTTCCTTTACACGTAATTGAATTGTGAATGCTTTATTATAAAAATTCACAAAATTTTGATAGAATATGCAAAATATTTCCTGAGTTACAATTTGTCATTTAGAAACATTTGCTTTAAATTCTCATATAGATCCAATAACTGTTCTGTTCATTTTCCTGTTGACTACTTTTTCCACGTTGACTTGGGATACCCCAGAAGAGATATCCTTGTTGTTAACAAGAAAATAAGCTAATATAAAAGGGATATGCTAAAGTTAGACTATAGGCCATGTACTAAGAACTAAAAAATTGAGTTTGGTGGAAACATAAAGATTATGTAGTTAAATGCTCACAACTTTCCCTTATATCACTAAATGAACAGAAAATAAAAATATTACAAAGGGTAAAAAAAAAAAAAAAGAAAAAAAAGAAAAGATGCCTGCAACATTTTTAGTCAGATACATATTCGCATAGACATTTCTATGTATTCATAGAAATATCTAGCACCATTTCTTTGAAAATAAGAAAGTATAAAGGAAGAAATTGATTTTGACATTATCCTGGAGAGTTTAAATTGATCCTAACCAAACACAGACACAAGTTAAATAGCACTGACCATCTGAGCATTTTACACTGATCAAGATAATGGCAAAAAGGTTGAACTTAAGACAAATACAGAAATAAGTAAAATGTGTGTTATTTTTTTAAAGAGATAAACTGTCTGTGATTAATCTTTTTCCCATTTATGTAACTTAAATGACATATCATTTCTTTGTAAACTGTAGGCAGGGTGTTTAAGTATATAAAAATGAAATCTACATTCTGTCTTTATGGAGTTTATGGAAATAAGGTAATACAGATTAATTCAGGCTAAAGTTTTAAAAATTAATCATTAATATTAGAGAAACAAGGATCAAAAACATCTAAGTAAGCTGTGGCTCAGATAAGAAGGCACTGGCCCATTTCTTCTTGCTCCCTCTCATTAGGCGCAGCCTTCAACACTGCAAATGGTGCAAAAAGCAAATAAGGGAGAACTCTGCGTTTGGTAAAAATAGAAGAGCTGGTGTGGGGACCCGGAATCTGAGCAACAACACAACATCAAGATGCCTCCTGTCCTCCCACCTGACAGAGGAACGCCATATAGTATTTCTTTCTCCCTATGACATAGTAGCAGAAGGCAGCCCAGATAGGCCCATTGTTTCTGCAGATCAAACAGTAGTCCCTAGGATAGCACCAGCTGAACTTAAGACATGAGAGTGCCTCTCCTTACCCATCTGCCCTGAGACTTCTTTTTTCTACCAAGAGATACCCAGGCTACAAGGCAGACCCTGCAGGAGAGACAGAGCAATACCAGGCAACCTGGTAGGTCATGGAAGCCTCTTTGTCCTCATAGGACTGAGATTCTCCATTCTTGACTGGATGTATTAGACCATTTCATGCTGCTATAATATACCCACTGACTAATGTATAATGAACAGAAATTTATTTGCAGCAGGAGCCAATCCTTCTCATCAAATTTCACATTCATTTTTATTTCTAGATTTATTCTTTAGACTTTTGCTTAAATGTCAACATTTAAAGAGTGTCCACAGATACAATATAGGCTCTAGCGATGCACTGTGGAAATTTAATAGATAGTAAAACACAACGATAGTAAAAAGAAAGCTCTCTTATTTTTACTACCTTCAGGGTTCTCCTCTATATTTGTCTTTTTACCACTTGCAGTGCTTAAGGTTGTGTCTCATGAGAGGCAGCAAGAAGAAATGGGTCTATGCCTTCTTGTCTGAACCACATTTCATGTACATGTTTTTGATCCTTGTTTCTCTTATACCAATGATGATAAAAGAATCGATCAGGCCGGGCGCAGGGGCTCACGCCTGTAATCCTAGCACTTTGGGAGGCCGAGGCAGGCGGATCACGAGGTCAGAAGATCAAGATCATCCTGGTTAACACAGTGAAAGTCCGTCTCTACCAAAAATACAAAAAATTAACCGGGCATGGTGGCGCCTGTAGTCCCAGCTACTCGAGAGGCTGAGGCAGGAGAATGGCGTGACCCCGGGAGGCGGAGCTTGCAGTGAGCAGAGATCGCGCCACTGCACTCCAGCCTGGATGACAGAGCAAGACCCCATCTCACAAACAACAAACAAACAAACAAAAGAATCAATCAACTAGACATAAAAATTCTAATTATGTACCGATCACAGGAGCATATTTGCAAAATAACATGAAACAAAAACAGATAAAGAGTTGACAGGAGAGATTCACAACTGTAATTGCAGGCTCCAACACTGTCATTATAACAATGATAAATGATAGAATTATTAGAAAATCAGCAATGACCTAGAATATCTAGAATATCTGCTCATTCAACTAAGAAGATCTAACTACCACATATAAACACTCCGTTCAGTGACAGCAGAACACACATTTTTTTTCAGACCTTCATGCAATACTCATCAAGATGTATCATCAAGATAGATCATAGACATAAGTAGATATTAATCAAGCCTCAACAAATTAAAAAAAGAAATAATTTAAAGTATGTTATCTAATTTTTATATCGAACTAGAAATAAATAACAAAACAAGAGGAATCTGAGAACATGTGGGAAATAACATATTTCTAAATGATCCATGGGTCAAAAAGGAAGTCTCAAATAATTTAAAAGCAAATACATATATGTGAACGATTTAAAAGATACAAAATATTATGCCACATAGACTAAAAAAGCGTTTAGAGAAAAATTGATAGCAATGTAGACTTACATTAAAAATGAGAGGTCTCAAGTTGATAATCTACATTTCTACTAACAAAAGTAGAAGCAGAAGAGCAAAATAAGCTTGAAACAAAAAGAAAAAAATAAATCAAAGTAGAAATCAATAAAATTGAAAACAGAAAAGCAGTAAAGAAAATTAATATAACCAAATACTTTCAAATATGTTTATCAATAAAATTGATAAAACTCCAAAAATTCTAAGCTAAAATAACAAAAAGACACCTATTGCTCATGTCAAAATTAAAGTAAGAAATAACACTCTTGATTCTGTAGCTTTTAAAAAGATAAAGAGAGAATAATACAAACAACTTTATGCTCATAGTTTCATCAACTTAAAATAAATGGAATAATTTTTTGAAAACACAAATTATCAAAAATTACCAAGACAAAATTAACAACCTAAAATAGCTCTATTACAATCTAAGCAATTAAATTATTAATTAAAAGGTCCTGACAAATAAAATTCCTGGCTGAAATGGTTTCATTGGAGAATACTAATAAACATTTGAGAAGTAATTAATACCAAATTTATACAAGTTTACCAGAAAATAGACATGAAGTGAAAATTTCCTAACTATTCTTATGAAGTATTACACTAATACCCAAGCCAGACAGTGCACAAAAAAGAAAATCATTGATTAGTATCCCTCGTGAATACAGATATAAAAATCATTAACAAAATATTATGAAATAAAACTCAACAATATATAAAAATAATTATACACATGACCAAGTGTGTTTATTCCAGAAATACAAGGATGGTTCAACATTACAAAATCAGTCATTGCAATGAACAATATCAACAGGCTAAAGGAGAAAAATCAGATGATCATGTCAATTGATGCATAAAATTAATTCAGCAAAAAATACATATTTTTAATAAAAAACTCTTAGAAAATTAGGAATAGAGGAAGACCTTCTCCAAATTTTAAATAACAGGTAAAAACCCTACAGCTAAGATTATACTTAATGATGAAAAACATCCTAAAATCCTTCCTAAAATCAGGAACAAGGTGCTATAGTTTGGATATATGTCCCCACCAAATCTCATGCTGAAATGTAATCCCCAGTGTTGGAGGTAGGGCCTGGTGAGAGGTTTTGGGGTCATGGGAGCAGATCTCTCGTGTCTTGGTGCTGTCCTCAGGTTAGAAGGTGAGTTCTCATGAGATCTGGTTGTTTTAAAGTTTGTGGCACCTCCTTCCACTCTCTCTCTTGATTCTGCTTTGGCCATGTGACATATCTCTTCTCTGTATGTAAAATGTCCCTGAGAGGCCCCCAGAAGCTGAGCCAATGCCAGTGCCGTTTTACCTGTACAGTCTGCAGAACTGTGAGCCAATTAAACCTGTTTTCTTTATAAATCACTCATTCTCAAGTATTTCTTTGTAGCAACATAAGAACAGCCTGGCACATAAGGTGAAGATGACTGCTCTTACTTCTCTTTTCTACCTAGTTCTGGAAGTCCTCAACCAGTGCAATAATGAAAAGAAAGGAAACAAAAGGTATATAGACAAGAAAGGAAAAAGTAAAAAAATTTTTCTATTTGCTGATAACATGATTGTCCATGTGGAAAATTCTAAAGGATCTATCAAAAAACAGAGCTAATAAATGATGCCAGCAAGGTCACAAGATACAAGATAAGTTTTTCATTCTAGATACTAGAGTGTGCCCATGAACACTGAAATTAAAAACACAATACCATTCACAACACTCAAAAATGAATTGTTTAACTGTAAATCTAACAAAACTGTGCAAGACTTTTATGCTAAAAAATATACAACAATGATGAAATAAATTAAAAATCCTAAATAAGTGGAAAGACATTGTGTTCATGGATTGGAAGAAACAGTATAGTAACGATGCTAGTTTTTTTCTAAATCAATGCACAGGTTTAATGTAATTCTTATCCAAAATAGCCCACTTTTTTGTATAAATATGGAATTATTACTGTAAAATTTACATGGAATGCCCAGGGAATTAAACTAGCTAAAATAATTTTAAAAAGGAAAAATTAAAAGGAATGAATTATTATATCTGATTTCAAGACTTATTATCTACATACATTAATTAATATTATGTGGTATTGACACATAAGCCAAGGAAACAAGGTAGAGGGCCTAGAAACAGACCCATACAATATACCTAACAAACTTTTGAGCAAGATGCGAGAACTAAACTGAAAAATGTTCTTTTCAAGAAATGGTCCTGTGGCAATTGTATATGCATAGACCAAAAGGAAAAAATATAAAAGAAAAAGAATCTCAGACTACACATCATATAACATACAAAAATTAAATCAAAATAAATTATATCCTTAAATGTAAATGTAAAACTAAAAAACATGTTTAAACTAAAAGAAAAAATCTTCAGGATCTAGAGCAAAGCTACAATTTCTCAGACTTGACATCAAAAGCACAATACATAAAATAAAAAAATTATAAACTTTCTCTTAGTGAAAACCAGTGTGAAAAGGATAAAGAGACCAAGGTACATATTTGGAGAAAACACTTTAAAATTAGATATCTGAGAAAGCATTAGTATTTAGAACATAAAAAAGACCTCTCCAACCTCAACAAAACAAAACTATACAGATTGTAAAAGGTGTTGTAAAAATGAACTAGGAAACTCAATTAGAATATGGGCAAAAGATATAGAGAGACATTTCAGTGAAGAGGATATACAGATGGCAAATAAGCATCATATCAACGTCATTGTTTACCAGAAAATTACAAATTAAAACCACAGTGATATATTATTACCTAATACCACACATCTATTACAATGGCTAAAATTTAAAAAAAAAATAGTGACCGCAGCAAATATTGCCATTTCTGTAGAAAAACTAGATCACTCATCTATTTCCTGTGAAAATGTAAAATGATACAGCCACTGTAGAAAATAGCCTGGAGCTTGGTAATAAAAAAAGGTATACAACTGTCATTCAGCCTAGCAAATCGTACTCTTGTGAATGTCTCCATGAGTGGGGAGAAAGCTCTGTTCACAAAAACCTATACAACAAATATTTATAGCAGATGTATTCATAATCGCCAAAACCTCGACTCAATCCAGATGTACTTCAGTAGGTGAATGGTCAAACAAATGGCAGTAAATATGCACCATGGAATACTACTTTAGAAAGGAATAGATCATTTATGTACATATCAACTTAGGCAAGTCTCCAGAGAATCACACAAAGTTAAAAAAAATACTAATTCCCAAAGTTTATATTCTGTATTTTCTATTCATGATGAAATTTTAGAAATAGAGGATCAGTTTAGTGGCAACGTTTAGAAATGAGTGGGAGAAATGAAGGGAGGTGTGTATAGTTACCAAAGAATAGAAAGGATCCTTACAGTGTTATCGGTGTTTAGCATTTTTACTCCTATTTGTGGATAAACACATTTACTCGTTTTAAAATTGTATCAGATTTAATAGACAGATATATGTGTGTAGGTAAAACTCGGTAAGTGTGAATTAGATCAGTGGATTGTATTTATATTAATATCCTGGTTATGCTATTATACTATGCTTAGGCAAAATGTCACCACTGGGGGAAACTGGACGAAGTATATAAGGGATCTCTCTGTATTATTCCTTCTACCACATGTGAATCTACAATAATCTCAATTAACAAATATGCTGCTCATAAGTGAGAGAGGTTCATATGCCAAATATTTCCAGAAAAAAGGTAGTACTAAATTCATGATATTGTAAGGTTTGAACAATGAAATAGTTTATAATTCCATAGGAAAGAGGATTTTTTAACACGTAAAACTCATCAGGATCTGGCAATTACACAAGGAAAAAGGAGTACAATTAGCTGTACCAAGTATGAAGTCAGATGTGAGCTATGATTATGACACAAACATCATGTTTTATTTTCAAGGCCAGTCCTGGGTGAACATTTGTCTGTGGCCCAGCATCAGAGACTCATGCATCAGGTACAGGTAGATGGATTAAGAAGAGGATTGAACACAATAAACTAAAATGAAAAGGATACAAAATAAATACATGCCTCAGGCAGTGAGAAATCTCAAATATTCCATAGTAACACAATGTTTCTTATGGTGATGATATAAAAATACATCACTAAGATTATAGTATACTGAGATGCTGCATCACCATTATCCCAGAGCTACAGTATGAGTGGCTGATGAACAGTAATGGAATTTTAATTAACATTTTGGTAGCGGAAGATCAGTTCAATAATTATTTTCATTTAATTGAGAGCCTTCTGGAAATTGGGATGCTTGTTTCATGCACAGATCATTGCTTACCACCTTCAGATTTTATTTGTATGGCTAGCTATTAAATCTTACCTATAACCATCATGAAGCTAAATGCATATCACTTCTGTTTTAAAGTGCCTTTCAAGGAAAAAGTTCAAACATTCAAAGGATCATGCTCCGTGATGGAAAAGAAGAAAACAATAGCTTTTTCTATTCGATATGAGCCTTCATGGAGAAAATTTAGAAAATGTTCTACATTTATGGTGGTTTAATGTTTAAATAAGCACATAAGTACGTTTCTTAGAGTCGAATACCAGTACTTGAGGTAGAAATGATATTTTTTAAAAACATTCTATGGATATGCTTTCAGGCATACAGTGGATATTGTTCACTGCCATCCATCATCATTCATATTTTTCTCCTTCCAAACAGAATCCCTTTCTCTTTTCAAACAGAAAGGTCTTTGGATATTCACCATTTTCACAACTTTGTGCATCTTATTCAGCAGCTACTGAGTCTACCCTCAGCTTCAGAGAATAGTTGGAGAAAATTAGAATGATTATATCTTCCCTTTCTGTATTTGAATCAAGAATGGGCATGTCATCTAACCCAGAACAATGAGACAATATAAATAGTTGGTGAGAGCTCCTGTGGAGGTCCTCTCTGGTATTTTCAAGGGGAAAGGTCTCAGTTTCTACACAGAATCTGCAAAAGGGCCGTCCTACCTTCTAAATCCCTTCAGTAGTTTTTGGTAATCTAGTGAAGGCATTTCATGTAGGTAAATGTACTCAGTCCTGTAAAATGCCATTTATATATCAAACAATACTTGGATTGATAATCAACCATTCAATTTAAACATATGAAGATCACTGAGGACTTTGATAACATTAATTTCCTTGAGGTACTGGAAACAAAAGCTTTATGTAAAGTATTCAAAAAGATTCAGAGTGTTGGGGGTGGGGGGTGTGGAGTGGGGATAGAGAAAGCATTAGAAAAAATAGCTAATGCGTGCTGGGCTTAATACATAGGTGATGGGTTGATAGGTGCAGCAAACCATGATGGCACATGTTTACCTATGTAACAAATCTTCATATCCTGCACATGTACCCCAGAACTTAAAATAAAAATAAAATAGAAATAATTGAAGGCAACCAGTATCCATCAACAGATGAATGGATACACCAAATGTGATAAATAGACATAAAGTAATATTATTTGGTCATAAAAAAAAAGTTCTGATACATGCTAAAATATGCCTTAACCTTGCATAAATTATGCTAACTAAAAGAAATGAGACACATAAGAATAAATGATGTAACATTCCACTTACTTGAAATATTTACAATAAGACAATTCATAGAGAAGTTCTCAGGGGCTGGGGGAGAGGGAATAGAAGTTATTACTTAATGGGTGCAGAGTTTCTGTTGGAAGTGATAAAAAAGGTTTAGAATAGATAGTGATGATGGTTGCACAGCAATATGAATATAAAATGCCACTGAGCTGAATATTTTAAGATGATTAAAATGACAAATTTTGTTTACATATATATATATATATATATATTTCACCATGATAAAACCATTTAGACAATTAATGTAGATAATTCTTTGAAATAATTTTCTTTAAAATGAATAAAAATATTTAGTGCTAGTTGAGTAAGTTCAACAAAGGACGGACTTGAAACTATAAAAATAAAAGGATATTTAATTCCTATAATGACACTTAAAGACAGTGATACATCATGAATAATGGCATTTTGAAAATGTGACAGAAGAGAAAATCCAAAGAATAGCTGAAAGAAAAGTGGAGAAAAAAAGTCCCAAGAACAGGTTTTCCCTTGAAAAAAAGATCAGAAAGAATGATAAAGTTGGCTCTTTGGAAGTAATGAAGAGGTGGGTCTGACTGTATTACATACATATCAATGTGAAGAACAAGAGGTGTGTGTGTGGCATGTTAAATCATCCTGTGGACTCTATTGACAAGTGTTTTTATGTGGAGTGAATATATTATGAGGCTTCAAGTTACTAGATTAAAAATGCTATGAAAGATTACTCTAATTAAAAACTCTTCTAGAAGTGTGAAACAAGTCACTGGTGACGCACTTGTTCAAATGATCAATTTAATTCAGATTAATGAAATCTACAAAGTCACAAAGAAAACAGAAGACATAAATTGTTAGAAGATAACCACCCTTACATGCTAGATAACCAAAAACAAACTTCTTAGATATAAAATGCCAATAAATATATTCATTTACTTTTAACAAATTAAAACACAGAACCAAACAAAATATTTAAAAAAAAATCAATTTTAATTAATTTTATTTTAATAAGAGAAACATTTATGCTTTTGCAGGTAGAATCAACTATCGTTTAACATATTCATTTTTTTCTGCCATATCATGTTGCTCTGACTCAAATTAGGGCTAAAGATATTTGAATATTTTATTGCACCACAATATAAAAAGGGCTAATACAGATATAAACATAGAAGAGAAAAACAAATCAGAAAATGAGGCTCCCTGGGGTGGGTTATATTTGTCTCATGTCTCAAAATATGAATAACAACTTAAATTTAGCAAGCATTAAAGAAGAATACATGTAGTTAGTCTTAATCCCTGGGAGTAACAAAAATTACAAATATATCATTTGTGACTGGTAAGTGCCATTTGATACTTGTGGAATAATTAAAATTACAGTACAAAAAACAGATCAAGTCTACATAGTATTATTCCTCACACCTTCTCCTTTTAAATTATAAAATCACACTTGCTTATGTGACAAGATTTTGAGAGACTTAAATGAGATAATGCATGTAAGTGAAACTGTTCTTCACTCTTAATGGCTGCATTGGATCTTGCATTGGTTATTCATTAAAAAACCACTCAGTAAGCACCAATGTACAAGCCCTGTTTTAAGAACTGGTGGCACAGTGCATAAAAGCACTTTATGCAGAAAAGTACTTCTCTGCATAGCACCTTTTTATGCCCAAAAGCACTTCTCTGCATAGTTTATATCTTTCTTTCAGTCTTCATTTAGTCCCAATGTCTCATCATGAGATTGCAATAAAAATTCTCAATTTCCCCCTTTATTATTTGTGAAAATTATGAATGTTTTTGTAGCTATGATCACCTGTCACTTTTCCACTAACCACAGAGATAGACTATGAAATGGCTTCAACTGAGAGTTACGAATCAACCCCAAGCAAACCTGAGGAGGAGCAACGAATTCTAGGCCAGGCTAAGCGAGGCATTTTTTATACTTTGGTAGTAATGCCAACTATGATATATAACACTAACAAAATACTTACTAATGTGTCAGTCCAGGAAGACTATTAAGCATTGTATGAGTACAAACAAGTTTCTATGACTATTCTGCATGTTTTCTGTCCTCATTTTCCCAAGCTACAGGACTATGAATTAGCAAAGCTTAAATCTGAACACAGGCAGCCTGAGAGCCTGCACTTGCTTTAGCCTTGGAGACTTATTTGCCCTTAAGTAATTCTCCCTAATTTTGATCCTTGATGTTAAATATGGCCAAGGCAAACACAGACTCCTTGTATCTTGAATAGTTGACCCTGAAGCCAGTGAAATAAATAAAATATGATCTATCATTGAATCACATGTATTTTCTGTGGGAGGTGAAATGATTTGTAGTAAATTATACATCATTTTCAAAGTAAGGTGAAATATAAAGGAAAATTTAAAATAATGTTGTTTAAATATAAATATATATGTATACATATAGTTAAACAAATAATTACTTAAATAATATTTAAAATATCAAAATATTTTAAAATTTAAGATTGTATGTGTATTAACAAGTATATGTAACTATAAATTACATAAAAAATAACTATGTATGTATATTTTATGCTATGCATTAATCATTTTTTCTCTCTCAAAAATTTTATACATAGCTCCTGACTCTATAATTTATAATAAAATATATACACAGTACCATAAACTCACATTATCTTTGCAGCAGGGGAAATCAAAGAGAATAAAATCAAGATTCTTCTCTTTCCTAGAATTATATAAATATATATTCCCATATAAAACAAACAATATCTGATAAACCGTGATAGATAAAATCCCAGGTTATTTTTTATTGAATCGTTCTAAATGTTGAATTGAGTTAGCATAAGAAAGCATTAATTTAATATAAATTTTTATTATTACTAGGACCTATATATTACCACTACAAACATTAAACAAATATTACTAGCATCAGTATCACTTAATATTTTTAATGTTTATTTGACCCGTTAACTTTGTTTACATGAATTGAATTAAGTACTCATCATTCAACATTTAGCAGATTTTTTAATGAAAAATAAAGACGATAAATAACATATTCAGTACAACTTTCATTTATCACCATTATTGAAGACTTATTGTGGAACACACACTGGGTTTAACATATTTTATTTATTCCTTAATAAATTATTTACATTTTAGTTAATGTTGTTAATGAAAATGTTGAATAGTTTTGCAGTGCTTTAAAATAATCTGTGTAGCATATTACATTTACAATGACATGAAAACTTATAGAAACTTGTAAACAATAGATCTATTTGTCATCTCAACTTTTTGAGTAGGACAGTAAAATTCAAAGGGACACAATGATTTGCATAATTCCAGACAGCTACTGTATGGTGGTGAAGATTGGAATCTAGGTGCTCTGAATTGTAACACTGCTCTCTTCTCATTATACCTGACATTTACTAAGAGCACTGAATCTTTCTGTCCAAAGTCTTCCACTATTCTTATGCCTCCCCCATTTACCTAATTAATGCCTCTAAAATGTAGACAGTTTTAAATGTATTTTTAGTTATTTTTATTTTTTTAATATAAGAAACTAGCCAAGTTAACAAAAAACATTACAATTGAAGTGTTTACAATCTTTGGTAATCTGAATATTTTCCACATCCATTCCAAAAGTTATGTAGGTGAAAGATATTTTAATGTTAATTTTCAACTGATAATATGGGTTAGTCATGTAGCTATCATCATTGAAAGAGGCATGTATTTTTTTAAATGGAGACTTTCTAAAAGAATTCTATTTTCATCAATATAAATTGAAGTGATTGCCATTTTCAACTATAAATCATTTGCACCGTTTTAGGAAGCACTACTTGTTCCTGTCATGATTCCAGTCCTTGACATTGCCGCTGATCATTAAACCCTTTTTCTCCTTGTATTCATATAATTCAGATAGCTACCTTGGCAATGCAGGATGTCACATTTTCACGATATTCACGAACATAGAATGGGAGCCTTCAATTTCTGTAATCAAGATATTTGAGAGTTGATGTGCCCAAGGTCCTCTCTTTAATCAGCTAAGGTACTTCCCTCCCTGAACTCAAATTATCCCTGCAACAGGAGTAATCAAGGCAGAATAAAATCCAGGCTATTCTCTTTGGCCCAGTTTATCTCTCCACAGCCACAGGGAAGGCTGCTGCATCAATCAAGTCTCCAAATAAAAAGGTAATTATTTCTTGATTTCTCGGGAGCAGATGCAATGAGAGCAAGGTTGCTTCTACTGGGAGTCCCTACTGTGTTGCCAAACAGCAGCAGTTATCTTAGAAGACAGAAGCAATTACTTGCAAGATGTTCTTGTCTTTTTAGGTAAGGCTGAGTGCTAGTTATTAAAATTCATCTGGCATTTGAGTAACCACTACAGGCCAGGCATAATGCTAGATATTCTTATGTGTATGTACATATTTTATATATGTATACAAGTTAAATTTCTTTTAAACTTCAAACTTATATGAATGCACTCACATATGCACAAAAATATTAACACTGTAAGGTTTGAATCATCTTCAAATAAGAGTGAGGAAAAGCTCAGTGAGTGAGTGAAATGACCAAGGTCACTGAGCTAGTCAGCAGCTCAGTAGTATTTGAAACTTATGTTTCTATCATCTTTCCACTACCTTTTTATTATCAACATGGAGTAGTTTGCAAAGCCTTTTTTAATGCATAACTCACACACTCATATATACACTACAACAGCTTGCCATTGCCATCTTAAATGCTTAGGACAGCAGTTCTAATCTTTTGTTTGTCCTAAAGGGTCCTTGGTGATGGAGGGACCAGCCTGGATGTTAGCCTAAACTATTCTTTCAAATTTTATTTAACTCCCAATCTCCCTTGTCCAAATGGTATAAAATATGTGAAATTTACTAATTAGCTAAATTTAGCATTCCATTTCTTCTTGATACCATTTGAGGGAAAATATATATTATATACTTAGTCCAATCATTGAATTGATATAATTGGATTACTCACTGCCCAGATGGAAAGAAGGATGCCATCACTGGTGAGGTATAGTACAGGCAGCCCCTGACACAAGATAACAGTGTAATTCTTGAACTAGGGGAGGGTGCTACTGACATCTAGTGAATAGAGGCCAGGGATG
Organism: Theropithecus gelada; assembly: GCF_003255815.1. Classification (NCBI taxonomy): domain Eukaryota; kingdom Metazoa; phylum Chordata; class Mammalia; order Primates; family Cercopithecidae; genus Theropithecus; species Theropithecus gelada. The sequence continues at coordinate 33,806,683 of NC_037681.1, read as the reverse complement.
CTTCTAAACATCTGCAATGCATTAGACAGCACAACAGAGAATTGTGCTGCACAGTTGTGCCCTGAGAGGGCAAAGTGACATTGGCCGAGGTAACTATCTTCATCTCATGAATTCCTAAGAGGCAGCATGTTCGTGATAACTGATTCATGCAGGTTTATGAAGATTCATGTTCTTTCTGTGGCTCCTTATGGATCTGAGGGGCCCTCCAGATACAGACTCCATCAGCTGAGTAAATAATTCATTGAGAATGAAAACTGCCCCCTTCGCCCAATCTTGTTTCCTTTCCTTCCCTTTCCTCATCTTTTACAGGAAGGACAGGAGACAAGATTGGGCAGAGGAAGCAGTTTTCATTTATTAGGGGATTATTCTCAAAAATAGTCCCCTAATAAATCTTATGCATGCTAAGTCCCATATCAGGCCCTTCTTCCTCTGGAACCTGACCAAAAAGGGCTGGTATCTGAACTGGTCTGAGAAAGCAGATGCTAAAATGAGGTTTTGCAGTTGGATTATCCACTGCCCGGTTGAAAATGAGGACACCATCAATGGTGATAAATAAAGTAAAGGCAGCCCCTGGCACAAGAGAACAATGCAATTTTTAAAATCTTCAGTGGCGGAGCGATGATATACACTCAGGTAGACAGTAAAAGAGAATGAACTAGATGATATGGCGTGATGTGTTAAATATTTGAGAAATATTGGAGACATAGTAGTTATAAGGAGAGTGGAATTGAGTAGCTTTGCTAAGCTTGAAGTATGCCTTGAAGAAAAAGATAAAAATGTGATTGATTAATCTGGAATTAAAAGCTAAGCATGAATGCCAGTGCATGAATGCAAGTAGCATATAAAGAGGATCTCATTTACTGCAGCTAGAGGCAAAGAATGTTGAGGACCAAACCAAAATCTCAATCATGAGTCGAAGAGAGCTGTAAAGAAACTTAAACTCTCAACGTAAGCAGGTCTGCTATCGCCACATAAAAACTCAGGCCAGGAAAGAATGAAACTATCATGGAATAAGAGCATCTGGATTATTACTCTAAAAATATTGTAAACCCACATACCCTTCGATTTCAACATCTGCCACAGATATGACCAATACATTCCTGTTAAGGGGAGCCTCCTTTGTGTCAAAATGACTTAGAGACCTCCCCTTCATACTACAAAGTATTCCACCCTCACAATGTGTTTCCACATTCCCTTCTGACCATTAGATCAATAACCAAAGTTAAGCCACAACATTGCCCATCTGGTGACGTGTGGGCCTGATAGGAGAGTAAATAAACCATACCTCAAAGGAGTTAGAGAATCTAGCCAACAGCTAGTAGTCATGGCTGAGAGAGTAAGCGTGAGATTACCGTATTAGATACTAGTCAAATATTGGAAGTGGGGAGGTACATACAAATACATAGGAAAGTATTGGTCAATTTTGGAGTGTTATCTCAGTTTTCAGACTCCTAGTAAATAATAAAAACATGAAAGGAGGATGTCTTATAAAAACATGGAAAGACTGACAACCCACACTAAGTAAGGTAGAAATGCTGCTTCTGATAGCTTATGCAAAACAGGATTACAAGCCTTAAGTAAGTAGGTATTCTAAAATGGAAATACCATGTAAACCTGAAACACACACACACACACACACACACACACAGCCCTCAAATTACTGCCTCCCATTGGTGTGGCAGGGATAAACTATTTACCAAAGTAATTAAGAATGTGTTGGCAGTATGAACTCTAGCGTCATCAAGAAATTCAGTGATAGCTCATTTCTATAGGCCATCACTGATTGTAGGATATATCACTACAGAACTGGGCTCACTAATAGCAATGGTGATAATACAACACCAAAACAAAGACCAGGAGGTGGCATTTACATGACAGGAACCAGGTGGATATAGTTATCATATGAGAGTTAAGACTAGAGTAATAACAAAGGAGACCTGACTTGCTAGAGTTATGAAATGGTTAGTGGTGCATGGCTTCTGTAGATGTAAATTTGAAGAGCATCTAACAAGGGTATTCCTTATTCTGTACAACCAAATATAGCAAGAATACATGATCAGAAGGATCTTGCTTTTGTCAGCTTCTGTACAGAGATGATTTTTGATTCAGAAGCCATAGACTGAAGATGAGACTGGGTTTTTGGAAGAGGGGCCCAATAATACCATCGAAATAATGATACCTTCAAGTTCTTTTCCAAACGATTTATGGCATTAATGTTTAAGTAACCATCAACTGAAGAAAAGGGAGGTCTCAAACATTTCAAGACTTCTATGCATAGAATTTTAAGTGGTAATGATACCCAGAAACTTGAAGTATCACAATGAAGGTATCAAAACCAGTTTAATAAACAGTCTGTTCACAGATCAGCTCACAGTGGAACCACTTGTCAATGTATGTATCCTTCACCAGTAGATATATCCCCAGTTCCTTAATATATACTCGGAATAGACAAAGTTGGTAGTTGCTATATTCTCTATATTGATTCTTATGCCTTTAGAGTAAGAGTTGTAATGACGGATTATATGGTTTGGCTCTGTATCCCCAGTCAAATCTCACATTGAGTTGTAATTCCCATAATCCCCATGTGTCGAGGATGGGACCTGGTAGGAGGTGATTGGATCATGGGGGAAGTGTCTCCCATGCTGTTCTCGTGATAGTGAGTGAATTCTCATGAGATCTGGTGGTTTTAAAAGGGGCAGCTTTTTCCTGCACTCTCACTTCTCTCTCCTGCCATCATGTGAAGAAGGTCCTTGCTTCTTCTTCATCTTCCACCATGATTGTAAGTTTCCTGAGACCTCCCCAGCCATGTGGAATTGTGAGTCAATTAACCCTCTTTTGTTTATAAATTACCTAGTCTCAGGCAGCTCTTTACAGCAGTGTGAAAACAGACTAATACAGTAAATAGGTACTGGAAGTGGGGCTCTACCCTGCAAAGCCACAGGGGCAGAGCTGCCCAAGACTGTGGAAGCCCACCTCTTGCATCAGCATGCTCTGGATTTGAGACATGGAGTCATAGGAGATCATTTTCAAGTTTTAGTGTCTACCCTGCTGGAGTTTGGACTTGCATGGGGGCCCGTAGCCCCTGTGTTTTGGCCAATTTATTTCATTAGGAATTTGTATATTTACTAATGCCTGTATCACCATTGTGTCTTGAAAACAACTCACTTGTGTTTTATTTTACTGGCTCATAGACTGAAGAGACTTGCCTTGTCTCAGATGAGACTTTGGACTTGGATTTTTGTGTTAATGCTGGAATGAGTTAATACTTTGGGGGATGATTGGGAAGGCATGATTGTGTTTTGAAATTTTGGGACATAAGATTTGGGGAGAGCGAAGAGTGGGCTGACATGGTTTGGCTCTGTGTCCTCACCCAAATCTCATCTTCAGTTATAGTTCCCATAATCCCCACATGTCAAGGATGGACCTTGTGGGAGGTGATTTCATCATGGGGTGATTACCCTGATGCTGCTCTTGTGATAATGAGTGAATTCTCATGAGATCTGATGGTATTTAAAGTGGCATATTTTTCCTGTGATCTCACTTCTCTCTCCTGCCATCTTCTGAAGAAGGTCCTTGCTCTGTCTTCACATCCTGTCATGATTGTAAGTTTCCTGATGCCTTCTCAGACATGTGGAACTGTGAGTCAGTTAAACCTATTTTCTTTATAAGTTACCCAGTCTTGGACAGTTCTTTGTAGGAGTGTGAAAATGGACTAATCCAATAGAGAAATCCAAGTAGAATTTTCTGAAATTTCGCTGTACTTTGGCAAAAATATAAACAACATGCATTATTATTGCATCCCAATAACTGATGGTACCCATTATATCTCCATTTAATCAGTCTTAGCCCTGTTTTTTTTTTTTTTTTAAATGAGAGCGGAGTAGTGACAACTCAACAAAGTAGCAGACCCAAATTTCACCAGCAGTGTAATCTGATGAGTCTGATAATCAGAAAGTGGTTGATCTGCTGCTAAACAATGGTGTCACGGGGCAATATGTTTGACACTTAGGTAAATCACCTGGGCATATATTGGTATTCTCTGCTAATTTTGATGGTAAATAGACAACTGCAACAGCAGTGATTTAAGAAGGGCATTATGAATGTTGGCTCATACTACTCAAGAATGATGGTGTACATTGTGTCACTGGGCTCAGCAGATGTGCTTGCCAAGGTGGAACAAAATATAGAATAAGAATAGAGGAGAAATATAATGAGAATAAATTGTGGCCTCAAAACCAGCAAGAGACTGAGGTTCCTTTCACTAATTTTCTGTTGTTTTTTGTTTTATCCAGGAAAATTGGCCTGTAAGCGTCTCCAAAAATCTGTTATGTATATGTATACCTTCAGGATGAACAGGCTGGATGTTTTGATATACCACCACCACCTAGACCCTCCTTCAAAAACATATTCTCCCAGGATTTTAGAGTGCTGCCAGAAGATAGCTCTCAGCTATTAGCAGTCATTGGAGACAATTATCTCACTCAAGATTAACCCAACCTCTTGGGCAGCCTCCATCCAATAATTAGGCACTATCAGAATATAAAGACCCAGACCTCTTTCTCTAGCTTGGGATAATTCTGTAGTGCCTTCCAGACTGAGAACTCACTTTGGGGTAAGATAAGTCCCTAGTTATGACTGCATTTTAGGTCACTATTTTTCTATACCTAATTGTTTTCTTCTCATACCTTTTGCAGGTAATGTTCCCAAATGAACACTTCTTAACAAATCATTTGCATGCTAACCTTTGTCTAGGGAGCGTCTTCCCTGGGGAATTTAATATGCCATAGATGCCATGTTCTCAAGCCTTTCTACTACAAGCGGTCAGAAAAGAATTGTATGATTTTTTTTTTCCTTTTATTCTTAACAGTTCTTAGCATGGCACAGTATACAGGATAAATATATATTAAATTAATCTAGTTTGTTTAAACTCATTTTCAATTTAAACATAATAAAATATAAAACTTGTGGAAGTCTGTTTGGATCTAAAGTACATGCCTTTTCCATTATATCACTTTGCACTAACACCTCACACAATACCTTATGTTGTTTTAGCATGCATTATCTTTCAGAATAATGACACATCTCAGCATTTGTTAACTCATTGAAGAAATTCTATCAGGCATTGAAAGTGGCACTACAAAAATAAATGACTAGGGCATTGTTCCTGTCCTAGAGATGTTCATGCTGTAGCTTAGGGAAACAAACTAAAATATGGATAAGCACAATATAATGAAATGAGGGTTAAGAAAGGGGCATTAGCAAAGTGCTAAGTGAAAAAGAAGGAACAAGTCTGCTTCTATGGTGCTCTACTGTGACGTTTTCTTTTAGAAAAAGTGATTAACCTGAATGTAGAAGGGTATGTAATTTTTTAGATAAACAAGTAGATGAAGGTAGAGAAAAGGGAAAATAAACACAGGAGACATACATGATTATAGTCTATGTAAACAATGGTGAGAAATCGACTTAGATAAAGTGCATGAGTTTACAGGAGTAGAGTGAAATTATGATGCAGGAGAGTCCTGTTAAAGGTGAAAAAATTTATTTACTAATATTTGTTGAAGCTGTGATTATATTATCAAATGCTACTTTATCGAATCATTCAGCAAGTAATCTGAAGGATGTATAAGAGTTTTTAAAAACTTGAATCATGAAGACTAATTAATAGCATATCCCAGTCGTTTAGAGAACAGATGATATATGTCAAGATTTCTTGTGAGAAGTGGGAAAATATCTGTAGCTGTGAGTTAGTGACTATCTACGTGGCCTGTGGATGGATTGTAGTCTGAATAAGGGTGGAGAGCTTAGGAAATAAAGAATGAGCACATATAAAGAGAAATGTGAATAAATTAATCTGGGGCACTTTAAATTTTAGTTTCCTAGGAATATGGAGGTTTGATGTTCAGGATCAATGTCGAGAGCTAAAACTTATATAAATGTCTAGTGTGACTCTAATACACATAGACACACTGCTCATTTTATGAGATAAATGAGTGGTTGTGATTGGATGAAGTGCCACAGGGGAGTATGAAAATTAAAAGAAAAATAACATTGTAGAACAAAAATCTTAACACAATGTAAACGTAATGAAAGTTTGGGAATAAATAGAAGAAACAATTGGACCTAAGGAAATATGTAAGTTTTCTTGGAAGGACGGAAATATTGATAAGTTATTAAATGAATAGTTGTAAATGAACATAAATCTGGCTTATATGAAGAGGAATAATAAACGATAAATATGGTGCATAACTTTAACATTAGCAGAGGAAAAATTGATCTATGCAATAAAAATTAGAAAAGGAAGTAATGTAAATACATTAAGTGGAACAAATGAAAAACAATGTGGTATGATTGAATGCTTGTGTAGCTGTACTTACAATAGATATAAATAAGTTTAACCCATCAATTAATACTCTCAAACTGGTGAGAAATATGATATTCAACAATATATTGTCTAAAAAGGTTTCATTTACAGTTAAAAAAAAAACAACCAAAAATCTTAAACATTGTTAAAGGAAAGTCTGGAAAAGAATAGGCCAAACTGTAAAGTTAAAAAAATAATAATAAGAGGATAATATTAAGCTAAGACTGAGCACCTAATGTTGAAACAGCACCAAAAATACAAGGAAAGAGGGATGGAGGGAAGGAAGAAAGGAAAGGGGCAAAGAAGGGGAAAAGAAAGAGGAGACAGGAGAGGAGAGGAGAAAGGAAATGGGGAAGAGAGAGAGCGGGGGCAGGAGTGAGGGAGAAGGAGGAGAAGAAAGAGAAATAGAGGAAAAAGAAAATAATTAATCAATAATAATAACAAGAAAAAAACAGGTGATATGGTTGGCTTGTCCTCACCCGAATATCATCTTGAAATTTAGCTCGCATAATTCCCATGTGTTGTGGGAGGAACTTGGTGGGAGGCAATTGAATTGGGGGCGAGTCTTTCCCATGGTGTTGTCATGATAGTGAATAAGTCTCATGAGATCTGATGATTTTATAAAGGGGTGTTCCCCTGAACTAGCTCTCCTTCCTGCTGCCAGGTAAGATGGGACTTTGCTCCTCTCTTGCTTTCCACCATAATTGTGAGGCTTCCCCAGCCATGTGGAACTCTGAGTCAATTAAGCCTCTTTCCTTTATAAATTACCCAATCTCAGGTATGTCAGCATGAGAACAGACTAATACAGTAAATTGGTACCAGTAGAGTGGGGTGCTGATGAAAGTGCCTTTGCAAAATTATGACTGAGACAGTGAAAGATCTAATTTAATCAACTCCATCTTGCTTCTAACCTGCAAGCTGTCCTTGTTTATTCTGGGCGTAGGCTAAACTAACTTTGGGAGAAACTTAGTTTATAGTTTATAGTTTAAAACAAAGATGATAACATCCCTTTCCCAAAGCAAACCTCCTTCTTGCCTGGGGACTAGATTGGCTTCGTAGCACTAACATTAGCCACAGAATTAGAAATTATGGTTCAGGAATCATGCAGCCAGAGGCTACAAGATTCCAACCCTCCCTAAACTGCCCCAAAGATCAGTGCTTGAGATATTTTACAGACCCTGTACTTGATGGATCAGCTGGCACCACCCAAATGGATAAAGTGGCTCATCTGATCTTGTGGCCTCCCCACCCAGGAACTGACTCAATGTAAGAAGACAGCTTTAACTCCCAATGATTTCATCCCTGACCAATCAGCATTCCTGGCTCCCTGCTTTCCCTCACCCACCAAGTAGTTCTTAAAAACTCTGATCCCCGAATGCTCTGGGAGAAAGGTTTGAGTAATAATAAAACTCCAGTCTCCTGCACAGCAGCTTTGCATGAATTACTGTTTCTCTATTGCGATTCCCCTGTCTTGATAAATTGACTCTGTCTAGGCAGTGTGCAAACTGAACCCATTGAGCAGTTACACTACTGTAAAGATACCTGAAAGTGTGGAAGTGACTTGAACTCTAGGTAACAGGCAGAGGTTAGAATAGTTTGGAGGGCTCAGAAGAAGATAGGAAAATGTTTGAAATTTCCTAGAGACTTGGAGAGTTCAGAAGACAGGAAGATGTGGGAAAGTTTAGAACTTCCTAGAGACTTGTTGAATGGCTTTGACCAAAATGCTGATAGTATGGACAATAAAGTCCAGGCTGAGGTGGTCTCAAGAGGAGATGAGGCACTTGTTGGAAACTGAAGAAAAGTGACTCCTACTATGCTTAGCAAAGAGACTGATGGCATGTTGCCTTTGCCCTAGATATCTGTGGAACTTTGAACTTGAGAGAGATGATTTAGGGTATCTGGTAGAAAAAAATGTCTAAGTGGCATAGTGTTCAAAAGAAAGCAGAGCATAAAAGTTTGGAAAATTTGCAACCTGATGATGGAGTAGAAAAGAAAAATGCATTTTCTGGGGAGAAATTCAAGCATGCTGCAGAAATTTGCATAAGTAATGAGAGGCCAAAGGCTAATAACCAAGACAATGGGGAAAACGTCTTCGGGGCATGTCAGAGAATTTCATGCCAGCCCCTCTCATCACAGACCCGAGGTCTAGGAAGAAAAAATGGTTTCTTGCACCAGGCCCAGGGACCACTACTATGTGGAGCCTAGGGACTTGGTGCCCTATATCCCAGCTTCCCCAGCCATGGCTAAAAGAGGACAAGGTACAGCTCAGTCCATGGTTTCAGAGGGTGCAAGCCCCAAGCCTTGGAAGCTTCCATGTGACATTGAGCCTGTGGGTACACAGAATTCAACAATTGACGTTTGGGAACCTCCACCTAGATTTCAGAGAATCTACGGAAATGCCTGGATGTCCAGGCAGAAGTTTACTGCAGGAGTGGGGCCCTCACGGAGACCCTCTGGTAGGGCAGTGTGGAAGGGAAATGTGGGGTTAGAGCCCCCACATGGAATCCCCACTGGGGCACTGCCTAGTGGAGCTGTGAGAAGAGACCCACTGTCTTCCATATCCCAGAATGGTAGATCCACCAACAGCTTGCACTGTATACCTGGAAAAGCCATCAGCACTCAACACTAGACCATGAAAGCAGTCAAGATTGAGGCTATACCCTGCAAAGCCACAGGAGTGGAGCTGCCCAAGACCATGGGAACCCATCTCTTTCATTTGCATTCCCTGGATGTGAGACATGGAGTCAAAGGAGATCATTTTGGAGCTCTATTTAACTGCCCTGCTGGATTTTGGACTTGCATGGGGCCTGTAGGCTTTTAGTCTGGCCAGGTGTATTTGGAACAGGTGTATTTACCCGATTCCTGTATCCTCATTGTATCTAGGAAGTATGTAACTTGCTTTTGAAATTCACATGCTCATAGGTGGAAGGGATGTGCTTTGTCTCAGATGAGACTTTGGACTGTGGACTTTTGAGTTAATGCTGAAATGAATTAAGACTTTGGGGGACTGTTGGGAACGCATGATTGGTTTTGAAATGTGACATCATGAGATTTGGGTGGGGCCAGGCATGGAATGATATGGTTTGGCTGTGTCTCCACCTAAATCTCATCTTGAATTGTAGTTCCCATAATTTCCATGAGTCATGGGAGGGAACCGGTGGGAGGTAATTGAATTATGAGAGTGGATCTTTCCCATGCTGTTCTCGTGATAGTGAAGAAGTCTCACAAGTTCTGATTATTTTATTAAGGGGAGTTCCCCTGCACATACTCTCTTGCGTGCTACCATGTAAGATATGACTTTGCTCCTCCTTCACCTTCTGCCATGACTGTAAGTCTCCCCCAGCCATGTGGAACTGTGAGTCAATTAAACATCTTTTCTTTATAAATTACCCAATCTCGGGTATGTCTTTATTAGTAGCATGACAACAGGTTAATACACCAAGTAAACACACATGTTGCTAGAACAAAGCAGTAAAGAGAGAGAAGGAATAGTTAATGAAGTAGGAGAAAAACCAGAAGTGCATAGCAAACTGAACACTTAAAATACTTCATGAACATCCCTTCAAAGCCAAAACTCTATTTTGGTAATGCTTGTCTGCCATGGCTCTTTTCCTTTCTGACACACAAGATACAACTGGGTGGTCTTCATTCATGATTTCATAATTCTAAGAGGCCTTGACGTCTCCATCACATGACCTAAGGGTCAAAAAGGCTCCAAAGAGCTAACCTTATATGGAATGCTCACTATAGGTCAGGAGCTTTAAAAACTATTTTGTGGTGTAAGTTCACCAACTTTTTAGCCAGGCTTTGAGTCAGGCACAATTAGTAGCACTATTTGAAAGATGAGGAGCTTGAGTTGCAGAGAAATTTGTAAGGAACACATAGTTCCTATTACGACAAGTTCTTCTTCCCGATGGAAAGACAGGAATCTGACTTCAAAGCCCTTGTTTCTATCTGCTATGCCTTACTGCCTCTAACTGGCCAGTGATACTTCCTACTGTTTTTTTCCAATAGGAGATAAATTAAATAAATTGGAAAGATTTGGAATATAGCAAATAATTAGCTCATGTATTTATGGAACCTGCAGAGGTCTTTAGTTTTCTAGGGCACAGCACAAATGGCTTTCTTTTATCCAGCTCGTTTGGAAAATTCCAAGTCTAGCTGTGGAAATGAAAAAGAGTTCTCAGTCTACTAAAATGATTTTGTTCCCAATCTGATGTAGCCTGGTGTGATTTATGCCTTTGAAAAGGATGACCAACATGGTACATAACTGCCATGCCAATTTCAGCTAAATTACCTCTGCCCTTTTGCAGTTTCCCTGTGAAACTCTAATTTGGCTTGTGAAATCAAGTTGTTTTAACAGCAATGCTTTTTCTCTTTTTAGAAGTTTTCTATAAAATGGTAAAAATGTTTATTTTTAGTTTTAAATATAGGTTATGGAGTGAGATATCATTCTTTTTAAAATCAGAAATGACTAAAATCTGAATTTTGAAATTATAGGGGGAAATATATCACCCCAGCAAAGCACTATGCAGAAAATAATGCACCAAAAGATTTAAAATGTAAGCTATCTGTTTAACCTATCTGCCATTCAAAGGCAGGAGTGGCAAGATGGTGGAAAGAGGTCAAGTGAACAGAAAATGAAGAGCAAATCACAATATTGGAGGATCAGAAGAATTGGAAGGGGAATGACATGATTTTAAGTGGGTTCCAATTGCCTTTGTGTGAATATTAAGAACATCCTTATAATGATTGTAAAGATGCTTAATGATGTGATCTCCTGCTTAGATCTCTAACTTCACCCCTGGTTAGACTCCTACACAAACCTTATGCCAGTCATACCGAATATTGTCTGAATCCTTAAAAATTACCTTACGATTTGTGCCTCTGGAAATCCTCATGTTCTGTTTCCTGCTTCTGTGAAGATCTGGACAACTTGATTCACAACCTTATTTATTTTTATGATGTATTTTAGCCTTTGGTCCAGATTGCTGGTCTGTAAGGACATCACTGATTGGCCCAGATTCTAAAGAGTTACTTATTTCACTTTCTGAAAGTTCATATAATCACATGCTTTCCTCTTTTTATTTTAGAGTCTCTCTCTCTCTCTCTCACTCTCTCTCTCTATATATAGTCTATACATATATATAGACTTATATATATGTGTGTGTGTGTGTGTGTGTGTGTGTGTGTGTGTTCCAAAATGCCTCTGAAGAAAGAAATGCATTCTATAAGACTTTAGGTAGATTTTTTATTTTTTTTGAACAGAGTCTTACTTTGTTGCCCAGGCTGGAGTGCAGTGGCACGATGTGGGCTCACTGCAACCTCCATCTCCCAGGTTGAAGCAATTCTCCAGCCTCAGCCTCCTGAGTAGCTAGTATTACAGGCCTGCGCCACCACGCTCAGCTAATTTTTGTATTTTCAGTAGAGATAAGGTTTCGCCATGTTGGCCAGGCTGGTCTCAAACTACTCTTGACCTCAAGTGATCCGCCTGTCTTGGCCTCCCAAAGTGCTGGGATTACAGGCATGAGCCATTGCGCCTGGCACCTTTGGGTAGTTTTTGTTGTTATTTTGTTTTACCCCATTTCTCAGTACAAAATGTGAGGCATGTGAGTCCTCTTAACTGGAGCATGTGTGTGGAGGGGAACATTTTGTTGTTTAGTGCCAAAATGACATAGATAGAAATTTAAAGAATGTGACATTTGTGAAACGTTCTCCGTAAAAAAAGAACAGGTACTTATCAGCCCTGGACTAGAGGAAGACACCATGCACTGCTGGCTGCTGTGGGGGAGATAAAACTGGCAGGGCACTGAGCACAAGCCTAAAAAAATAAAAGTGTGCCTTATTTTGTGTGTGGGGGGGGCGGGGGAGGTGATTGTATATATGAGATGTGTGCTTGGGGGGTGTGGTTTTGTATGTGTGCACATGTGTGTAGTGTAATGTGTGGTAGGTGATGTGTGGTGTGGGTGTTTGTATGTGATGAGTGAAAGTGGTGTGACTATGATGTATTATGTGTGGTGTACGTGTATATGTGCCTATGTGGAGTATGGTATATGGGGTGTGTGTGTGTGTGTGTGTGAGAGAGAGAGAGAGAGAGAGAGAGAACATAAGAGAGAGATAGGAAGAAACCTCTCAACTATGTTGTAAGCATTTAGTAAAATTACAAAAATAGCCATATTCTTGGTGCAGTTGTCTCCTGTGAAGGTCAGCGAAGGAGATGAGTTTTGCATAACGAAGATGTATAAGCCAGACCATGTGCAGCAGAGAGAAAGCCAGCATGTGAAATACTATCTTATCTTCATGACTACTATAGGCTCTGAAACATATTGGTGCTTAGAGACATTCTTAAAAACATTAATGAATGATGTAAACATTACAATTTGTGTTACAAACAAAAACTATTTTATTAGATACTTGTTCATTATCTTTATAGAAAGGAGAGATAAAGAAAATAGTTTCAAGATTATAAGTTTAACAAATGTGTCTGTGAAAATTACTGAAGTCATGTTTGCTGATATAAAATTAGTCCTTCAGTTGTTGAGATTGAATTGAATTATTTTTACTGAGCATTATTAAAATTATTATTAAGGTTTTCTTCAGTAAATCAAACTATTTAATTTACGGATGCTCTCTAGGTGTTACTGTATAGCAATGATATTCTGCAGGCAATTATGTAGTAAAAGATTCCGAGCATGTTTGTGATGTGTTTAATTCCTGACCCTTGGCTTTATTTAGTTAATATTCTTCTGTTCTTTCATTCATTTAACTTCATTCATTCATTCATTCATGCAAAAGCTTGAGAGATTTCTACATGTCAAGCATTATTTTAGGTGTTAAGGGACATGATAGTGAATGAAGCCAGCAAAACTGTCTGCCCTTATGGATTTCACATTCATGTGGTTGCAAATGCAAGAAATCAATACAGGGAAGTGTTAACACAAATTGGAAAAATCAAAAAAGAAGAGAGTGGTGACTAAAGGAACCAAAAGATTGAAGTACAACTTGGTCTGATAAAATTTCTGGAACCCACTAAGAGAAAATTAGTCAATATTCTCTCTCTGTTTTTTTTTTCTCCTATCCTCTAAGAGTTTTATCTATTTTTTCTATACTTTCTTTCTAAAGGCTAGACTTTTGTGCCCTGTAGATAACCACTAACGTGATCCAGTCACATCCAAAAACATTTTAATCTCATTTTTGCTTCAGACTCCAAGAATAAGTTTTCTGATTGCACTAGGTTGTGGTCAACTTTTGTCACAACTGTGACAGATTGGGGACATAATTAAATGTACTAAATGGTTGCCACCAATATAATATTATGAATGAGTGAAAATTTTTAAAAAGAGTAATAAAACTGTAGAGAACGCTGAAATCTCTTTTTGACACTCAGGGTGTCCTTATCGCTTTATGTCTATTCTGGTTCCCTCTATGTCCGGTAGAAAGTATTCCCCTTTGGGATTTTAACTCCTGTATGTCTATGTGTGGACACTTACCTATTTTACAGTTTAAAGCAATATAGTTGGCTATTTATTTTTGGTTGGTAAACGGGTTTGTAAGATTTAAAGCAATAAAGAACATAACAGAGAAGAAGATGAGCTGGTTTAACTACTCATATAAACTATTTCAAATATCTTTACATATTCAACATAATATCAAGAAAAAAGGTAACTGATCTATGTTCCTATGAATTGAGGAATATCACCTGGCCATTTTGAGCTTTCATTTATTAATACCTATAAAACTTTCATTATGGAATACATATTTATGTGACACATTCTATCTGATGTTGTCCAGGTCCTGAGGGGGAAAATTATTTTCTTGCTTCCTTGACAGGGTTTTTGTAAGGATCAGAAAAAAAGAAGCAGTATCAAATGACAAAAGCAATGTATAAAGTGCCTAAAAATGGAAGTGATCACTATTAAAGAAGATCATGCTTTTAAGAGAGCATCACGAACTCTAACATGTGGCTAAGTTTGCAACACATTTGTCAGACTTTCTGGGAGATTACTCAGAGGTGTCTGGGTCAGTACCAGCTAGCCATCTGGTGCAATCTAAAGGAATTAGAAGACAAAAATCCATTTTTCCTGCTGCATTTATTTGAGCAGGGTGGTTTTATCATGCATATCCTGTACCATGCTTTGTATTTACAAGGCTTGCTGACTATCACTGCAGTGCAGTGCTCCCAGGACACCATCAATGCTTCCCTAGGGAAAACCTGAACAACAGCTCAAGCTTTGAGAGTTTGTTCGCCAATGGAAAGGGGTTGCAGGAGCCCAGTAGGCATCCACCACGAATTTGAAGCTGTTGCGTTTGTATTCTCCTTCTCACCCACTGAGTTCATTCTTCTTATAAATAATAGTACTTGCTCTAACTTTGTAGTTCTTCTTCTCCAAAAAAAACATCTGGACATTCTTTGCTGAAAAATACACAGCATAACTCTCCTGAGAATATTTTTCATCTAAAAATGTAATGTTTTAAATCAGGTAAAATTAAAGAGTAGGATTAAATATCATAGCTTGATCTCCTAGACTGGGAAGCACATGGTGTTGCTTTAAACTTGGATGCCAGAGCTGAATTTTTCCAACAAGTGACAAACAGCAATTAGAATGTAAGCAAATGAAGCATACAAATTAAATGAAAATACTCTTCTCTTTAGTCCACTCTGTCTCTGTTTTGCCTTAGAACCCAACTGCCATAGATCATACTTACTGATCACTGCTTATTTCTTTGAACTGACGCCAAAGGTCACACCTTATAGGAATCTTTCCTTGATTCCCTCCCTCTAGACTTCCGCACCTCAACTCGTGATCTTTCACACCTAGCATAGTTCTTGGCACATGGTAGGCAATTTTGATACATTAGTTAAATGAATGAATTGGGCTTACAATGCTGTGGTAGGCAGAATAATGCCTCATCAGTATGTCTATATCCTAATCTCCAGAACCTGTAAACATTTTAGTTTGTATGGCAAGGGGGAAATAATAATGCAGGTGGAATTAAGGTTTCTCTTCAGATGACCTTGAGATGGTGATGTTGTCTCTGATTATGTATGAACCCAATGTAAACTCAAGGGTTTTATAAGTGAAAGAAAGACACAAGAGAGTGTGATGATGCAGCATGCAGAAGACCCTACTGGCTGTTACTGACTTAGAAAATGGAAGATGGGCAGGAGCCAAGAATGAGGACACCTTCTAGGAGCTGGAAAAGACAAGGAAACCTTTTGTTTGTTGTGCAAGAGCATTGCTGCCTTTCTGATATCTTGATTTTAGCCCAGTGAGATCTGTTTCAGGCTTCTGCTCTCTAGAATTGTTGAGATCATTTTTTGTTTCTTGAGATAGAATCTCACTCTGTCACCAGGCTGGAGTGCAGTGGCCCACGATCTCATCTCACTGCACCCTCCACCTCCCAGGTTCAACTGATTCTCCTGCCTCAGCCTCCCAAGTTGCTGAGCCTACAGGCTAATTTTTGTATTTTTACTAGAGATGGGGATTCACCATGTTAGCCAGGATGGTCTTGATCTCCTGACCTCGTAATCCGCCCGCCTCAGCCTCCCAAATGCTGGAATTACACGTGTGAGCCACCGCGCGTGGCCCAAATTGTATTGTTATGCCCAAATTTGTGGTAATTTGCTATGCAGCAATAGAAAACCAGTATAGATACCGTAATACAGACTTTTTTGTTTGTTTCCTCCTTTTCTGCTGAAGCCAGTGGTGAAGTCATGGGCAGAATCTTTCAATATCAGAGGAAGTATAACCATAATATTTCCTGATTGAATGTACTTCTTGAAAGTTCAGTAATGAAAATGCATTGAGTTTAGAGATTGCACGGCTCTGAATCCTAGCCCAACACAAGACTTTGTAACCTTGGGTAAATCACTAAACTGTACTGAATGTTTTTATCTGTTTAATGGAGACCATAATATATACTTTGAAGGGGCACTGTGAACATTAAATGATCTGCTAAAGGTCACCGTACACAAAGTAAAATAAATGCGCTATAGCAGAGAATAATTTTGAATGGTGAATGAAGAATGTAATAAGGCATAAGCACCAAATGTGTGTTGAGAACTGTGATATTTCTGGGGGGTGTTAGAGCTGACATTGGCCTTGCATGAAGGCAAAGGTTCACACATGTGGACACAGCACAGAAAGGGCACTCCAGGCTGTTCAACCTGTGTTCAGGGTAAGACATGAGGAGCAGCCCAGAGCAGCGGCTGGTGACACCACCTAGTGGCCACAAGGGTGATGCTGGAGCCGGAAGGCTTTGGATTGCCTGGTTCCACAATTTCCAGAGGTTGGCAGTTTAGGATCATTATTCAAACCCTTTGTGCCTCCGATTACTCAAACGTAAAAAGACAGGAAGCTCTGGCAATTTAATGTGTCAGTACATCTAAAGCACAAGAGCAGAGTATTTATACAAATCCAGTAAAAATTAGCTAATGTAGGTGTTATTTACTGCACGTGGAGAAGTGAGTATGGGGAAGGTGTTATGGAATATTTTCAGCCTGGATCGCTTGAGCAGCAGCCTCCTCAAACCCACAGAAAATGTCTTGTATGGAGGAATTTCATGCACTCTTACAGGACTGGGCAAGAGAGTTCAACTACAGTTGAAGTTCAATGAGGATAGAAATTAGATTTTGCTGTTGTAATTCACCAATTTATCCTCAGCACTCAATGTCTTGCCAATAGAGGTACTCTAAATATTTCCTGATTGAACATACTCGTCTAAAGTTTAGGCTATAGCCTAAAGTAGCTTATCAGTGCTATTATTTGCATAAACTAGGGTGTAATCAGTGTGAATGAAACACTTGAAGCCCAGTACATCAAGCCAGATAGACCATAGTTTAAATCATCCAGGGATAGGAGTCTATATTTCTCCTCTGCTTGCTTGTAGGACATTCAAACTCACTTGCTCTCAGGTTCTACCTTTATGAAATGATAAATCTGTGGGTTGTGTTCTATTCTAGTCTGTTACTTTGCATGGTTTTGTAAATTAATAATAATACCATAATTATGTAAATCCCAGTCCAGATTCCATCTTTCTATTTTACAATCTATATAACTTACCTACCATATTTGCTAGGAGTGTAACTAAATGTCAATGAAACATCAAGAGTTCAGTCTAGGCCCTGTTGCTTGCTTCACAGAAAGCCAATCACTGAAACAACGAGTATTGCCAGGGAAAGCGGCTTTATTTGGATGCTGCAGCCAAGGAGAATGGGACGTCACTCAAAAATCCATCTTCTCAATGGACTAAAATTAGAGGTAGAAAAAGAAGGGGAGAAATGTAACTAAGTATGGGAAAATAGGAATTAGGAGAGGATTAGGAAGAGAAGGTGGTCAACAGGCAGCAGCAGGTTACTTATGCAACCATAATTGGCGAGGGGTCTGGGTCTGACATCTCATTGTCCAGATATAGTTATCTGGTAAGTTGAGTTCCTTGAAACTGTCTTGAAGCCTGATAGCTGGTTTTCTGACAAAGGAACTCAGATAAGAAAAATGTAAGCTTCTTCAGTTTTAAGAATGGGAGGGTCAACTTTTCTCTTTATTTAATTTTTTTCAAAAGAAACCATAAACATCAGTTCTATGGGACAATTGGGCCAGTTTCATAAACATTATACCATATAAGCAAAGTGTATGAGACGGGTACTGGTCCATAACCAATGTTCAATGAGCCCCTCCTTGTTTCTCAGCCTTAATAATATTTAAGTGATTTTCTTCCATAAGTTAACAGGCATAAAGTGTTATCTACAGTCCTGGCAGAAGAGTAAGATGTCTCATTGAATCTATTCCCTGGTTTATGTCTCCCACACTATTCTTATTTAAATGGAATTATCCTGTTATCACATTACCATTTTACAGATAAACTCTATGTAATATAAGCACCATGCAGAGCATTATAGCCATGCTAAAATATCATTTTTCCTGGGAAATAATATCAGTATCAAGGTGTATGGCAAGAAAATATAAATCTTTCTTTCAACGGGCTGAGAATTAAAAAAAGAGTAATGATTCTGTACAATAATAGTATAAGAAAAATGAAGGTGAATATTTAGGTAGTGTTGATTAGAAAGCAGAAAACAATCATTTGCCGCAGTGACTGATTTATGGTTTCCTCTTAGTACACATGTTGAGGTTATTTCCTCCAGAAGGAAGCTGTAGACAAATTCATAATTTATAATATTTAGGAATACACTTGTGATAAAGTAGCTAGTGTTAACAGGAGAACAGCCATTCCAAGGATTATGCTACTGTTTTTAGGATGTTGATGGTCCTATTTTTATGATCATTAATAATTTTAATACTTGTCTATAAATCTCATTTTCAAACTAATAGCTGCATGAAGCATCATAGGTATAGTAAAAAGAATTAGGGAAGCTGGATTTGAGACAAGCTTCTTTGCGCTCTGGCAATGGAGTTCTTTCCCCTAATTCTTTGAACTTCACTTACCGTATTGATAAAATGTGTAAAACATAGTGTAATATGTGAAAGCACTGTAAAAATGATAAAGTGACATAGCATAACCATTGATTTGTGAATGTGAGTTGAATAATAGTCGTTGTCAAATCTATGAAAAATATATGTGTATGTGTTACGATATCCAAAGAGTAAGATCTTTTTAAATATTAACCACAGGCATGAATTTCAGTGGTTGGTTGATTGGTTGGCTGCTTTTTGTGTGTCTGTAATTTTCCCAGTTACTCCATCCAACATTCCCTGCTCTCTAGTATAATGACTCTCAGATATTCATTTGGGCCTAACACAAGATTAGCTTTTTTATATTTCTTGTGCAAAATTTTCTAAACCATGTTATTTTATAAAGATTAAAAATAAGTCTATTAAGAAAATTAAAGTTACCAAATTAGATTAATAAACAGACATCAACTTGAAACATCCTCTACCACATAATCTGCCCATGACTGTAGAAAGTGTAATTTTTGAGGAGCCTCACAACATTGCAGGTAAGTAACTTTTTCATCCCAATTGGTTATTTAGATTTGTTTTTCTATCTAGAAAGTCTGAGTTTTAGGCCTTTGTCCTAAAAATTTTACACAACTTTAAAACTGAATATCTTTAGTCTTAACGAATCCTGAATGACTGTGTAATGAATTCCTATATATTTCTACCATTTCACTAAGAGTAAGGTATCATTGAAGAATGAATTTCCTGATCATGACAATTACGGCCACAATCTCATATTCAGACACTCTGTGGTGACCCATTTCTGGGTTGGAAATCCAGAACAGAGTATGAATCATACAAATGCACATGATTTCAAGCTTAAGGAGGTTTTATCCCAACTTCATTGGGATGGGAAGCATGAAGGAGGAGTTAATCAGCCTAACCATTTTCTTGAAAGTGAAAAATTTGATTGTCCCAATTAGAAATGAGGTTGTCATGGCTGTTATTTTTCTGATTTATTGCCTGTCAATGGCAGACACCAACAATAGACTTTGAATTCTTGAAATATAATACAGATAGCCCCTCTTACCTTTTAAGTTGGAAAGAATGTATTTTTCTTTCCTAGAAAAGAGTATGCTGTTTAGTATTGTGCATGTGTGACTGTGCATATCCAAACATACTTGTTCGTGTGTTGATTGTGGGAACTGGTTGACATGTATCATCTAATTTAAAATTCAC
The DNA here is from genome assembly GCF_003255815.1 of Theropithecus gelada. Classification (NCBI taxonomy): domain Eukaryota; kingdom Metazoa; phylum Chordata; class Mammalia; order Primates; family Cercopithecidae; genus Theropithecus; species Theropithecus gelada. The sequence continues at coordinate 33,786,685 of NC_037681.1, read as the reverse complement.
AACAACGGGAAGGATTATATTTCCTATGTAGTTTATTGTAAATGACAGTTAATAAATGAGGTAAGTTGAATCAATATCCATAGCTATCTGATTCAAAAGACTGCACATACGTTTTTGTGTGTTTGTGCATGAAGGATATATGTATTTGTATGTACACTTAAAAAAATGATTGCAGCATATTGCTAATCCAGATCTTATCAGGAGTCCACCTATAGTACTATGCATAATTTTCCTCTGTCAGTTTGTATCATTGGCCAAAATCTAACAGATGTTTCTAAGAGTAAAAGCACAGGGAACTAACATTGTTATCATTGATGAAGTACATGTGCTCACACAGCTATCTTTATTTCATGCCTGTGAGGTTGATCAGCCACATTTCTAGTTTGGGAGTCAGCTATGCCTATTCTTATACCTTTTATATTAATAAAACACCATTTTGAAGTTTTGGGTTGACATTAAAAAAATGTACCTCAACTTAAAACTGACATCCAATGTCCTTGCACATTTTTTTGAAAACATTATCCTTTCCACAGCAAATATGTTAACTTTACAAAAAAATTAATTTATCATAAATGGAAAGTTTTATTTCTGGATTGATATTCAATTCTGTTCTATTTTTCCATATGCTTATAGTATACTAATACTATACCCTATTGATTACTGTAACTTTATGGTGAGTTTTAAAATCAGGTAGTATAAGTCCTTCAGTATTACTTTTCTCCTGAGTTTTTCTGGCTATTTAAAGGCCTTTGCATCTTCAGGTAAATTTTAGGTGAGTTTATGAATTTTTTTTTTTTTTTTTTTTTTTTTTTTTTTTTTTTTGAGACGGAGTCCCGCTCTGTCGCCCAGGCTGGAGTGCAGTGGCGCGATCTCGGCTCACTGCAAGCTCCACCTCCCGGGTTCACGCCATTCTCCCGCCTCAGCCTCCGAGTAGCTGGGACTACAGGCGCCCGCCACCACGCCCGGCTAGTTTTTTTTTTGTATTTTTAGTAGAGACAGGGTTTCACCATTTTAGCCAGGATGGTCTCGATCTCCTGACCTCGTGATCCACCCGCCTCGGCCTCCCAAAGTGCTGGGATTACAGGCTTGAGCCACCGCGCCCGGCCCGAGTTTATGAATTTTAACAACAAAAAAATTCTGCTTGGATTGTGACAGACATTGAATTGAATCTATAGATCAATTTAGGGGTGAATTGCTATCTTTATAATATTGAGTCTTCCACTCAATGAAAATGCAATGGCGTTCATTTATTTGGAAAAATTATCTCACCAATACTTTGTAGTTTTAATTGAATATGCCTTGAAGTTATTTTATTAAATGTATTCCTAAGTATTCTATATTTTTGTTATTATAAAATACATTATTTTCATAATTTCATATTTAAATTATTTGTTGTTAATACATAAAATACAATTTATTGATCTTGCATCTTGCAACCTTGCTAAAGTTCTTTGTTAGTTCTAGTAGTTTTTAATATAGATTTGTTAGGATATTCTACATAATGATATCATCAGGGAATAAAACCAGTTTTACATCTTCCTTTGTTACTAGGATGACATTAATGTTTGTTCTGATTGATGGATTGATTGTTTCATTAATAGATTTGCCTTATAATACTGGCGAGAACACCTGTACAATATTGAGTATCTTTCTGTGTATTTGTAGTTTTATTGTGGATTTATTTTTCAGAAATGTGTATTTGATACCTAAGAATTTGGATATTTCCCCTCTCTTATTGATTTCTAGTTTAATTACATTATGTATATAAATAATATATTACATTAATTTGAATTACTCAAATTTGTTAAAGTTTCCATTAGGATATGTCTGTTTTGGTGAATGTTCCACATCTACTTGAAAAAAAAAAAACATTCGTGTGTTTGGGTGGAATGTTCTATAAATATCCATTAAATCCAGTTGGTTGATAATGTTGTTCTAAATTCTTGCTGGTTTTCTATCCTTTTATCATTTACAGATAAATGTTGAAGTTCTCTATTGTGAATTTGTATGTTTCTTCTTACTCTTTTGTTAGATTTTTCCATTTATAAAACCCTTTGTTAGACATATCTCCATTTGAGACTGTTGTGTCTTTTAGGTGAACTGATCATTTTATCTTTATATACTATCTCTTTTTGTTTTGTTAGTTTTATTTGTTCTAATATCTGTTTTGTCTCCAGCTTACTATTGATTTGTTTTTGCATGGTATAACTTTTTTCCATGTTTCTAATTGTAGCCTATCCATATCATGTTCTTAAAGTGGGTTTATTTTAGATGGCGTTGGGTTATTACCTTTTAATCCATTATCCAAATCTAGTCTCTTTTATTGGTGTTTTAATACCACTTACATTTAATGTAATTAATGATATATTTAGATTTCAGTCTACTTTTTCTTATTTACTTTCTGTTAGTTCCCTCTGCTTTTTATTTCTCTTTTTTCCCTTCCTCTTTCTGCCTTCTGTTTGGGTTATTTAAACATGTATACAAAGCATTCACTATAATTCATCTAGTTTCAAGATTATTTATTCATTTATTTACACTAGTCTTTTTACACTAATTTGTTGTTCTAGGAATTAAAAGTTTACAAACTAAACTTTTATAGTCTTCTTAGAATTAACACACTCCAATTTCAATTGAATATAGAAAGCACTTATTTGTACTTCCAAATGTATTCTATAATCAATTTGTCTATAAATTGTTTTACTTTTTTCTCCATAAAAATGCATGGTATTTTAATTGAAATTCTAACAATTTTAAATTAATTTAAGAAAAATTACATTTAATATGTTGAATTTTTCTTGATATGTGTTGACATTTGTTCAAGACTGCCTTTTTTTCAGGAATATTTTTAAGATTTTTGGGTGTTAAAGCTATTTCTTGTTAAATTTGTGTGTGGTTCTTTTATTTATCTCTATTCTATTTTATTTATCTCCATTCTATTCTATTCTATTCTATTCATTTTCTTTCCTTATATATTTTTTGAATGTGCATAAAAGATACTGATCTTCTGAATATTATTTATAGCTCTAGCTAATTTACTAGATCCCTTTATTTTTTCCCATAAATCTGCCAATTTTGTTGAGTTTTATTGGCACATTTATGTGCACATTTATACTATTTACATCAAAGGTGACATTACTTCTTCCTTTCCAATTTTTATACTCCATTTTTGGTGCCTAATCACATTGCCTAACTTCTCTACAATGACATTGAATAGTTACAGAGATGGTGGCCTTCCTTGTCTAGTTCCAGACAAAGCATAATAAGAGAAAAAGTAATGAAGAAGCTGCTGGTGTGTTACAATTAAGTCAGAACTCTTGTTTGCTGGAGTCCTACATCTCTATTGAATCTACATCTATGTCTACATCTACTGTGTCAAGGAAGTATTTAAATGCTTTTTACAGGAATTGTCTGTTTAAAGCTTTTTCAGATTTTATTAAGATGGTTATATGATTTTTTTTTTAGTACTTTATAGTTAATTGACAATAAGTAAAAATTATTGTGTATATCACATACACTATGATGTTTATATGCATGTGTACATTGTAGAATGATGAAATCAAGCTAATTAACACATCTTTCACTTCACATACTTATTTGTGGTGCAAAAACTTAAAATCTATTCCCTTCAAATTTTTCAAATATACATTATTATTAACTACAGTCACTATGCTGTGCAATAGATTAGCAGTACTTATTCCTCCAGTCTAACTAAAACTTCGTACCCATTGACCAATGTCTCCCCTTTGCTTTTCACCCCACTCCCCCAGCCTCTGGTAACCATCATTCTACTCCCAACCTCTATGAGTTCAACTTTCTTATATTCCAGATATGAGTGAGATCATGTGGCATTTGTGTTTCTGTGCCTGTCTTATTTTACTTAGTGTAATGTCCCCTGCATACATTTATGTTGATGCAAACGACAGAATTCCCTTTCCTTTTTGGGCTGAATAATGTTCCATTGTGTGTATATATATATTTTACCCATTAATCCATATTGAACACTTAGGTAGTTTCTGTATCTTGGCTGTTGTGAATAACACTGCGATGGACATAGGAGTGCACATATCTCTTTAGCATACTTATTTCAATTTGTTGGGATATATACCCAGAAGTGGGATTGCTGGATGATACGGTAATTCATTTCTTTTTTTTTTTTTTTTTTTTTTTTTGAGGAATCTTCATAATGTTTTCCAAAATGGCTGTACTGACTTACTTTCTCATCAACAGAGTGTAAGCATTCCCTTTGCTTCACATCCTTGCCAACACTTGCCATCTTTCATCTTTGTGGTAATAGGCATTCTAACAGGGTAAGGTGATATCTCATTATTGTTTTTATAAATTGTATTTCCCTGATAATTTTTGTACTTAAGCATTTTTTTTTATATATCTGTTTGCCTTTTGTACATCTTTTCCTGAGAAATGTCTATTCGTGTACTTTACTCATTTTTAAATAGGGTTATTTGCTTTCTTGTTATTGAGTAATCTGAGTCTCTTATATATTTTTAGATATTAACTCCTCATCAGAGGAGTTATATGTCATTTTTTCTCCCAATCTGTGGATCGTCTCTTCATTCTAGGCATTTGTTTCATTTGCTGTGCAGAAGCTGTTTAGTTTGATGTAATCTCATTTATCTATTTTTGTTTTTGTTGCCTGTGCTTTTGTTATCGTAATAAATAAATCACTCCCTAAACCAATGCCATGGCTATTTGGGCTCTTTTTTGGTTCCATATAAATTTTAAAATATTTTTTCTAGTTCTGTGAAGAATATCATTGGTAGTTTGATAGGAATAGCATTGAATCTGTAAATTCCTGTAGGCGGTATAGCCATTTTAATGACATTGATTTTTCCTATTAATGAGCATGGGATGTTTTTCCATTTGTTTGTGTCTTCTCTGATTTCTTTGAGCAGTGTTTTGTAATTCTCATTGTAGAGCTCTTTCACCTTCCTGGTTAAGTGTATTCCTAGGTAGTGCGTGTGTGTGTGGTGCGTGTGTGTATGTGTGTGTGTGGCAATTGTGAATGGGATTTCCTTTCTGATTTAGCTCTCAGTTTAGTTGTTGTTGGTGTATACGAATGCTAGTGCTTTCTGTACGTAGATCTTACATCCTGCGACTTTGCTGAAGTTGCTTATCAGCTGAAGTTGATATTGATTTTAATGATAAAAAATTCCTCCAATATATGATAAAATCTAGACAATAGGTTTTATTGTATTTTTTAAGATTGTATATGTTTCTTTTTTATTTCCTGTTTGATCAGAGTATTTAAAATATTGTATTATTAAATGCAAAGCATTTTTTAAATTTTGTCATTAATTTCTGGTTATATGTGATTTGTGATTAGATACATTTATATTATTAATTTTCTTATTATGTGTCAAGTTTTTCCTTATTACCTTCTTAATCATGTTCTTTTAATCTTCTATATCTTTACTAATTTTTGTTGATTTTATGTGTCTTGGATTTAGAATATGTGTTTTAGATTCTTCATTTTAGCATGTTTCTCTCTAAAGCATTTTTTAGTTTTATTTTCTCTTACAAACTGATTTTTATTTTTTCTTGCAGCTCTGTATTTTCTTCCTCAAAAATATTTTTGCTGTATTTTTGAGGCTATAGACATTAATAGCTGATTTTTTTTTAGTATTAAAGCTTTTAGTATTATAAAGTGAACTAGAATCTATTATGATTTTATTCTGAAAGTAATCTCACTAGACACTAATATTTTATCCTTCACTCTCCTTCTACTTACTCTTCCATAGTTCATCATTGTCACTTTTATATGTTTAGCCTTTCTTGATTTCATTGTTTTATGTTTGTCTCGAGTGTTCTGCAAAGGGTGAGGAAGCCTTTCTAACTTTTTAAATATTATCAGTACATTTGGCTTCAGTTCTCTTGTGGTTGTTTTATTTCTATTTTATTTTTTCTATCACTTTTTTATCATTTAAATTTCATGCTTTCGTTCAAATGTTCAAATTTTTATACTTACTTTTGTATGTAATGTTCTCATCTCTGTCCCCCAAATTTGGATACAGTATATCGGTTCCCTGCTATTAGCTATGATGAACTTTACCAGCTAACTCTTCTTCCTCCTTTTCTCTTTTTCCTCCAAGATTTAATGTGAAGTAAAAATCTTTTATATGCATAGTTTTGTAGTTTGACTCTATCTTCATTATAAGACATATGCTATTCACATACTATACCTTTTCCGTTATAATGTTCATTTTATTTTATTTCAGTTTATCAGAAAACATGTTAATTTACTACTCATGACTAAGTTTTTATGTTGCTGTCCCTCCGTTTTTTGTTTTTTTTTTTAATTATCTGAAGCTTGTTTTCTAATAGATACATCTCTTTTTAAATTAGCTCTTTAGTATTTGCTTGGCTAAATATCATCTTATTGCAAAGCAAAAACTGAATCTAAATTTTTACAAAAATTTGCTAACCCCAGTAGTGATTCCTGTATCTGATGTTATATAGATTTTTATTGAGGGGAATTTCACTAGAATGGAAAGTTTTTTCTCTGCACCCGAGTATGATATCATTACTCCTCGGTATCCACTCTTAATTTCCTTTCTAAGTTGAAGCTTGTCTTTTACTTGTGAACACTTTCATCACTTTGACTTGCCCTTACTCTTTTCTCCCTTTGCCTCTTTTTAGCATTTCTCTTCAGGGTTTAGCTAAGTGCCACATGTGTTTGCAAAAGTCTAAATCTTGGGAATACTCGGATATTTCTGCCTATGCAGGTGATTGCCTTTTTTGTTAATTGCTTCTGTTGTGCTTTTTTGGCTGCCACTCTCCATGAAACATTAGTTGTTCAAGTTATGAATTCTTGGAGGAAGATGCTATGTGAAACTTAACTTTACCATCTTTAACTGCAATTTTAATTCCACTTGATCACACAAATCTTGCTTTCGTATTTGTATTGACTATATCTCCTCTATGGTTTAATTTATGCATGTAAGGAATAGCAGTTCTGCCACTGCCTGTAGAGAGATGAAACTGTTCTTGATCTGAGTGTTTTCAAGTCAGAATTATTTTTATATTTCTTTTCTAAAGACATAATACAATATTTATCATTTAATAAATACTTTACAATGTGTTAAAATACCTCTACCATTACTTGAGAAAATGATGTATCATGGAGATAATTATATCCCAATATGGAAATAAAGAAGTATGGATATTCTTGAGGCATAAAAATATGGGTAGGACATAAGTGGTCACAAATATTAAAGTGTTTCCTTTTCTACTTGCATTATAGTGTGAAAAAGTTAGTCTAGTACTAGATAAGTAAGAGTCAAATAAGACAATGATTAGGAAGATAGTGTCTGGGAAGCCAACATTCAACTAGCTACTGGACTATGAATTAACCTAAGCCAAATTTCCCAGTGCTTTAATAGTAAATTGATACTCTATCAAACAAAAATGTCTTATTAATAAGGCAGCATCATTTCAACTGAAAAAATATGCAAGAATAAAATGAATCATTTGTGACTTTCTGATAAAAACATATTTTGCTTATCTTTAGAAGAAAACAAATTGATCTGCAGTTCAATTACCTTAGCAAAATAAATTTTAAAGTTAGATTTGGAGTCAGCTAACAATTGAGATTTGCCTTTCAAAATAATTTGTGTTAGGAATTCAAAGTATATTATTTTATATAAGTTTAAACACAATTTGAGTCATCTGCCAAATTTTACCTCAAAGATGGGGTAATTCATTGAACCTTTTGTGATTTGAAATATTGTTTTTTATCTTTTCTCAGATTAATGAAAATCATGAGAACTGCTTTATCGAACACCAATTTTTGCCAGGCTAAGCATTACATATACATATACACAAATATGCACACGTACTGTGTATATTACATGTACATAATCTTTACTTCACAAAAAATACTTGCAAGAAAATATTAATAAACCCATTTTACATGTGAAAAAATAGGCTCAACAAGATTCGTTACATTTCCCTCAGTTAAAGAGCTCATATTCTGCAGAGGCGATAACCGAACCTGTTCTGTCTATTCTACATCTTTCTGGTGCTGCTCTACCTTTTCAAACTTCAATATAAATAAGAGTTAGCCATTATATTTATATAGATATTTGCAGTGTGTGAAGGAAGTGAGAAAACATTTACATTAATTTAGAATGATCTCATTGACTTTTACTTTCAAGCACCTGTAGTGCCTGGGATGTTCTTATGCAATTAGCTTTTGTCAATACATCTTTTTTTCATATAGACCTGAAGATAATGATGAATTATTTTTTCAATTAAAAATCTAATGTCTAATGTCTAATCATGAATCTACATTCTTTTAAGATACATGAAATAATATAATTAGATATGCATACAACACTACCAGTAATAAACCTGAGATATGGTAAAGTTAGTGCAATAAATTGTTCATAAATGTGTCTCTACGGAAGAATAAAAGGTACAAAGAAAGACAATAGTAGGTGCACAAAAGATGCCCTTAACAGTCTTGTTTCAAAGTCCAGACCCTTTTGAGTAGTAAATAACTATAAATAACCTCCTATTTGAAAATAACAATTAGTTAGCTGGGTCTTATTATTTACAATTTTTAGACTATTCCATCAATTTATTCTTTTACAGTGCTTTCCAATGTGTCAGCTAAAATATTTAGTGTTTTCCTTACTTCTTTTATTGTCTCTCAATATCAATACCCCTTAATATGCTAATACCTTCTCTTCTATTTTCTTCAGAAGCTGATTCTCAAAGGAATGATACACATTCATTATCTTCATCTCATTCAATTCCTATTCACTTTCCAACAGACTGAGATATGAAATCCATATAAACTACCATTTTATCAAAGTTATCAGGGCCTGATACCACTCTACTTTCCCTGACAATTGTTTTCACAACCCTGGAATTTCCTTCCTCCTCTTTTTATATTGCCACAAATTCTTTCACCACTCAGCTAGAACACTCATTTTCATAGACCAAGAAACTTAATTCAATCATCAACTTGTCATTTGTTCGATGTGTCTTTTAGGGTAAACAAAATTTTATTAAGTAGTAAGAAATTACTTGCTCAAAGGACATTCATTCTCTATTGTCCAAAAACTCTGAGTCCTAATTTGTTTGCTCTTCTAGTCACATCTAATGACAGCCTTGTTGATATTTAGCTTAGAGGGCACTTTCCCTTGTTTAATTGAGCTGAAATATATTAGAGAGAAGAAAACACACAAATCATAGACAAGTCAGAATTTAAAGTTGTTCCTAAAATGGCAGGACAATTATGGTAAAATAGGCCAGGTGCACTGGCTCACACCTGTTATCCCAGTGCTTTGGGAGGCCAAGGCAGATGGACCACTTGAGGTTCAGAATTTGAGAGGAACCTGGCCAACATGGTGAAACTCCATCTCTATTTAAAAAATACAAAAATTAGCCAGGTGTTGTGGTATGCACCTGTAATCCCAGCTACTTGGGAGGCTGAGGCAGGAAAATCACTTGAACCTGGGAGGCAGAGGTTGCAGTGAGCCAATATCGCACCACTGCACTCCAGCTTGGGCAGCAAAGTGAGACTCCATCTCCAAATATATATATATATACAAATATATATGAGATAAAATAAGAGAGAACATATTTCATATTACAAGGTAAGTTAGTTACAGTAAATTGCAAGTGCAGATGAAATAGTTATCAAGGAGCTTAAGTACTGGATGTGAGAGAAACTCCAGCTTTATTTACAGTGAACATTGTAAATGAATAGACATTTTCTGTATTGTAAAATTTGTGTAAGCATATTTTCCCTATTTATAATTCAATATTTTTGTATTAAGGTGCATTAATTAATGATAATATACTTTCTATTTTAATTATAAAGATGTACAATTTATTTTTCTTTTTTCTTTTTTCTTTCCAATGTTTATTTTAAGTTCAGGGGTACGTGTGCAGGATGTGCATGTTTATTACATAAGTAAACATGTGCCATGGTGGTTTGCTGCACAGCGCATCCCATCAACCAGGTATTAAGCCAAGTGTCCACTAGCTATTCTTCCTGATGCTCTTCCTCCCCTCAGCCCCATCCTCTGACAGGCCCTAGTTTGTGTTTTTCCTTGACATATGTCAATGTATTCTCATCATTCAGCTCCCACTTACAAGTTAGAACATTTATTTTTTCTGTTCCTGGGTTAGTTTGCTTAGGATAATGTCCTCCAGTTCCATCCATGTTCCTGCAAAGGACATTATCTCATTCCTTTTCATTGCTGCATAGTATTCCATGGTGTATATGTACCATATTTTCTTTATCCAGTCTGTTACTGATGGGCATTTGGGTTGATTCCATGTCTTTGGTATTGTGAATAGTGCTGCACTGAACATACACATGCATATATCTTTCTAATAATAGAAAATTTATATTCTTTTGGGTATATAACCAGTAATGAGATTGCTTGGCTGCATGGCATTTCGGCTTCTAGGTCTCTGAGGAATCACCACATTGTCTTCCACAATGGTTGAACTAATTTACACTCCAACCGACAGTGTAAAAGCATTCCTTTTTTCTTCACAACCATGGCAGCATATGCTGTTTCTTGACTTTTCAATAATCGTCATTCTGACTGGTATGAGGTGGTATCTTATTATGGTTTTGATATGCCTTCCTCTAAAGATTAGTGATGTTGAATTTTAAAGCCAGAGTGCCCCTTTTCCTCCAAATGACCGCAACTCCTCTCCAGCAAAGACTCAGAACTGAGCTGAGGCTGAGATGGTTGAAATGAAGCAAGCTTCAGAATGTGGATAAAAACAAACTTTGCTGAGCTAAAGGAACCTATTTTAATCCAATGCAAAGAAGCTAAGAATCATGATAAAACAATGCAGGAGCTGAAAGCCAAAAACAGCTGGAATACAGAGGAACATGACCACCCTGACAGAGCTGAAAGACACACTGCAAGAACTTCACAGTGCAATCACAAGTATTAACAGCAGGTGAGACCAAGAACCTCAGAGCTTGAAGACTATCTGCCTGCAATAAGACAGACAGACAAGAATAGAGACATAAGAATAAAACAGAATGAACAGAATGTTTGGAAAATATGGGATTATGTAAAGACACTGAATCAACAACTAATTGGGGTACTTGAAAGAGAGGGGGAAATGGAAGTGACTTAGAAAATATACTTCAGGATATCATCAAGGAGATCTTCCCCACCTAACAAGACAAGCCAACATTCAAATTCAGAAAATGCTCAAACTCCAGTAAGATGCTCCATGAGAAGATCATAATTATCAAATTCTCCAAGATCGAAATGAAAGAAAAAATAGCAGCCAGAGAGAAAGGCCAGGTCACCTACAAAGGGAAGCGCATCAGACTACAGAGGAGCCCTAGGGGGAAACCCTATAAACTAGAAGAGATTGGGGGGCCAATATTCACCATTCTTAAAGAAAAGAATTTTCAACCTAGAAGTTCACATATGGCCAAACTAAGCTTCATAATAAGAACTTTTTCAGACAAGCAAATGCTGAGGGAATTTATTACCACCAGACCTGCCTTACCAGAGCTCCTGAAGGAAGCACTAAATATGGACAGGAGAAACCGCTACCAGTCACGACAAAAACACACTGAAGTATACAGACCAGTGACACTATGAAGCAACCACATCACATCTGCAAAATAACCAGCTCGCATCAGGATAACAGTATATATATATATATATATACACACACACACACACATATATATATATAATTATTTTTTTTAAACAGGATATCACTCTGTTACCCAGGCTGAGTGCAGTGGCACAATCATGGCTCACAGCAGCCTCGACCTGCCAGGGTCAAGCAATCCTCAGCCTGCCAAGTAGCTGGGGCTACAGGCACATGCTACCATGCCCAGCAAATTTTTGTACTTTTAGTAGAGAACATACACATGCATATATCTTTATAATAATATGTCTTAATATGTTGCACGGGCTGGTCTTGAACTCAAGTGATCTGCTCACCTCGGCTTCCCAAAGTGCTGGGATTACAGGCATGAGCCTCTGTGCCCAGAAAGATGTATAATTTCTAGTTGGCATTCTTATTGCTCTAATATTAATGAGTTTTTCGTTATGGGAAAAATTAAAATTTTGACATTGTGATGGAGACTTCCTAAAGACTCAGAGCACTTCTGGATAGTATTATATTGAAAAAATATTTTGTAAATGATTATCCAGTGAATAGGATACTATACTGTCTATGACTTGGGGATTAAACTCCAAGAGAGAGTTTGGTGAAATGTGCATTATTTTGTAGCTGAGGAGGTAGCAGCTTCATCATAGACCTGGTGCCCATGAATAGGTTATTAGCCAAAGACAATCATGCCTTTCAGCCTCCCCATAAGGTCCAGCTATTTACTAGTTACTCCATAATCCCACTCCTCTCTTATCAGCATTTTAAAAAATAAACTTTATATTAGGTTTGCAATTAGTTGCCTATAACATTACCGAGAAATCTGCAAGCAATTTATATATAGCTGCTACTTACCAGTGTAATCACATTTGCCTCTCTAGTGTAACATTCAGAAAAATGAGACAAATAGTTTTGGTCAGGCCGGGCACGGTGGCTCACGCCTGTAATCCCAGCACTTTGGGAGGCCGAGGCGGGCGGATCACAAGGTCAGGAGATCGAGACCACGGTGAAACCTCGTCTCTACTAAAAATACAAAAAATTAGCCGGGCGCGGTTGTGGGCGCCTGTAGTCCCAGCTACTCGGGAGGCTGAGGCAGGAGAATGGCGGGAACCCGGGAGGCGGAGCTTGCAGTGAGCTGAGATCCGGCCACTGCACTCCAGCCTGGGCGACAGAGCGAGACTCCGTCTCAAAAAAAAAAAAAAAAAAAAATAGTTTTGGTCACTTTCAATGTACTTTTAGGTTTTAGTTCTTTAGCTTTGTAACATATTTTATTGAAGCATAACAAGAATTTGGAAAAATTCACAAACATCAGAACATAGAATGTCACAGTAAATCACAACCTGCCCCTGACCTAATGATCCTTTCAGGTAATTAACTCCAAAGACAATCACATTCTTACCTGAAACCGTGGATAGATTTTGCTTTTCCTTGATATTGTATTATTGGAATTATAAAATATGCATGCTTTTTGCCACTGACATCTTTCATAAAATGTTTGTGAATTTTATACAAATTTATGTGCATAGTTGTATTTTGTTTGTTTTCACTTCCATAGGATACAAATATACATCAATTTATAAACTCACTTTATTGTATACAGAGTGTAAGTGATAATTGTAGAAAATGTCCTTTGTTGAGGGTATGTACACATTTATGATTGGTATGAGTGCAAATATGAGACATAGGGCATAAATGTGTTCAATAGATACTATCAAAAAGTGTTCAGATGTGATTTTTTTTTCTTAAATGAAACTCTCAACAGATTTAATTTTTTAAATTGTGGTAAAATATATGTAATATAAAATTTCTTATATTCAACTATTTTTATGTATACAATTTATTGGCATTAATTACATATACAATGTTGTGGAATCATTACTACTATCTTTTTCCAAAATTTCCTCACCTAAACAGAAACACTATACCCATTAAACAATCTTTCCATTTCTGCCTTTCCCCTGGTAATCTCTTGTACATTCTTTTTCAATGAATTTGCTGTGTCTGTATAATTCATAGAAGGGGTATCACATAATATTTTCCCAGGCAACTTACATCACTTAGCATAATATTTTCAGGGTTCATTCATGCCGTAGCATGTATCAGAACATCATTTCTTTCATGGACTGAATGATATTCCATTGCATTCATATACCACATTTTCTTTATACATTCTTCTGTTGACAGACATTTGGGTTATTTTAACCTTTTGGCTATTATAAATAATGCTGCAATGAACATTGGTATACAAGTATCTGTTTGAGTCCCTGAGTATATATCTGAAAGCAGAATTATCAAGTTATATGGTAATTGTGTAGAGGTATTTAGCTTTTTGAGAAACCATCAAGCTACTTTTCACAGTGAGTGCACTATTTACATTTTCATCAGCAATTTATGAGTGTTCTAATTTCTGCACATCCTGGACATTTGTTAGTTTCCATTTCTTAATTAATTAAATATTTTTTATTATAACCATATTAGTAGGTGTGAAGTAGTATCTCAATGTGATTTTGATTTCCATTTCCCTAATGATTAATGATGTTGAGCATCTTTTCATGTACTTATTGGCCATTTATGAATATTATATGAAGAAATGTAAACTTGAGCCAATTACAAAATTTTTAATGGATTATCTCTTTGTTATTGAATTGTAATTTTTTATATATTCTGGATATTGAATCTTTATCAGATATATGATTTTCAAAAATTTTCTCCCATCTTGTAGGTAGTCTTTTCACTTTCTTGATAATGTCCTTTGTTGCACAAAAGATTCTAATTTTGTTAAATAATTTGTTAATTATTTTTTGGCTTCTTGTACTTTTGGTATCATATCTAAGATTTCCTTGACAAATCCAAGGTTAAGAAGATTTCCTTTAAGAGTTTTATGGTTTTTGTCTCTTATATTTAAGTCCTTGACCCATTTTGAGTAAATTTTAAAATATAGTTTAACTTTTTATGTTTGCATGTGGAAGCTCAGTTATTGTAGCACCATTTGTTGAAGCCAGCGGTAATTATGAGTGTTTCAATTATTCCACATTCTCATAAAGATGTACTGTTGTCTGTGTTTTTATTCTTCTGTTATCTAAAGGTTTTATACTTTGGTTATAATTTGTATTTAAATGTACAATTATATTTACTGTGAAGGTCAGTACCCTTTCAAAAGTTTATTGGACGTTTGGATGTCCTATTTTATAAAGTGCATGTTCTAGCATTTGTCTATCTTTCCAAATGTGAAAAGCTAATTTGTTTATATATATTGGATAAGAGCCTTTTGCTGCTTAATTTCTTATTCTTTTAATGGTGATTTTTGAAATTCTTAGTTGTATTAGAGTAGAATTTTTAATCTCTTTTCATTGTGATTAATCCTTTTCTATCTGTGTTAATTTTTTTTGCTAGCCCAAGTTCATGAAGATATTTTTCTGTACTGTCTTCTAGTAGTGTTAATTTGTACATTTATATTTCCACTCAATTTATATTTATTTTGTATATAGCATAATATAGGAATCTATTAATAGATTCTTTTTTGAAAATGTCAATCAACATACAAGTGGCCCAGCAGCAATTATTGAAAAGGCCATTTTTCCCCTATTGTACTCTAACATTTCACTTTTATATATCAGTGAAACGTATGTATGTGCAACTGCTTTTAAATACACTTTTACATTCTTTTGATCAGCTTACCTATACTTTTACCAATTTTACACTGTACTAATTACTAGAGCATTGCAATAAATCTTGATATAAATTGGAATGAATCATTTAGCTTTCTTTTTCTTCTTGAACATAGTTTGGCTATGTAAGACCCTTCATATTTCTAAATTAATATTGGAAAGAATTTGCCAACCTCAACAAAACAACAGAAAGTTTTACTTAGTTTTGATTGATATCATATTGGATCTGAATATTTAGAAAGAACTGTGATTTTTATAATATTGTGTATTTTCACAAAATCACATTGTATATCTGTACGTGTACAGGTTTGTTGTACATATGTATATCATGTATGTATACACACAAAAATACAATCTGCAATTTCTTACAGCACAGTTTTGCAGCATTTGGTGTTAATTCAAATATATTTTATCATAATTATTCTCAGTTATTTGATATTCTTTTTAATATGAATATTTTAAAATTTTATTTTCTAATTGTTTTTAGTATATATAAGAAAAATTAATCTATATATTGACTTTCATACAACCAACACGTTAAATTTATTTATTGATTCCTATAGTTTGCCAATGGATGCTTTTGGATTTTCTATATATGTAATTGTATGATCTCTGAATAATGAGAGTTATTTCTTTCTTTTTAATCTTGTGGTCTTTATTTCTTTTTCTTCTATAACTTGTAATATCATTAATAGAATTTGTAAAGTCAGGGACACTTATGACATTTCTCATGTCTAAGGAAATACATTCAATAATTCACTCATAACTGTAAAATTTACAGTGTGTTTTTGGTTAATATTCTGTGTCATACTGTATACATTTCCATCTACTTACACATTATCATGAAACTTTTATTGTTGATGGGTGATTAATTTTTTTTTTTTTTTTTTTTTTTTTTTTTTGAGACGGAGTCTCGCTCTGTCGCCCAGGCTGGAGTGCAGTGGCCGGATCTCAGCTCACTGCAAGCTCTGCCTCCCGGGTTCCCGCCATTCTCCTGCCTCAGCCTCCCGAGTAGCTGGGACTACAGGCGCCCACAACCGCGCCCGGCTAATTTTTTTGTATTTTTAGTAGAGACGAGGTTTCACCGTGGTCTCGATCTCCTGACCTTGTGATCCGCCCGCCTCGGCCTCCCAAAGTGCTGGGATTACAGGCGTGAGCCACCGCGCCCGGCCCAAGGGTGATTAATTTTATCAAATATTCTTCCTAAATATATCAATAATATGCTGTCATTTTCTCATTTTTATTAATATATAATAAATTATATAGATTGAAAAATATTAAGCCACTCTCACATTCTTGTAATAAACCCTAATTGACTTTGAGATATATTATCAGTTTTCATAAATAAATGAATATAGTTGACCCTTGAACAGCACAGGTTTGAGCTGCATAGTCCACTTGTATACAGATTTTCTTCTGCTACAGTCACTCCTGAGACAGCAAAACCAACGCCTCCTCTGCCTTTTCCTTCTCAGCCTCATCAACATGAAGACAATGAGGATAAAGGCCTTTTAAATGATTCCACTGCCACTTAATGAATAATAAATGTATCTTATGTTCCTTATGATTCTTTTTAATAAAATTTTCTTTTCTCTAGCTTGATTTATGGTAAGAATATAGTCTGTAATACACATAACATACAAAATATGTGTTAATCAACAGTTTATATTATCAATAAGGATTCTCATCAACAATGTGCTATTAATAGTTAAGTTTTGGGGGAGTCAAAAGTTACGCACAAATTTTCAATTGCATGGATGGGTCAGCATCCCTAACCTTTACGTCGTTCAAGGGTCAGTTGTAAAACGATTTCATCAGTGTTGGTAACACATTATTCTGTGAATTTTTTTCTACTAATGATCTTGCCAGAGTTTACTATAAAGAATATTATAGCTTTATAACAGGAATTGTGAAGTGTTCTCATGCTTTTTATGTTCTCTAAAATACTTTTTGTAATATCAGTGCTATTTATTTTCTAAAAACTTGAAATAATTCATTGGGCACATCCTGTGTACCTCAAATTGTGTTGAGGGTATTAATGAATTCATTGTTTTACATACATACAGGACTATTTAGGCTATTTCTTCTTGAGTCTGTTTCTACAAGTTTTTCGTTTCGTGATATATGCATATGTCATACAAAGTGTTAAATATATTGGCCTGAAATATTTTTAATCTTGTTAAATCTTCAATTTGTAAGAAGGATCTGTAGTAATTATCCAGTTTTCATTAGTGATATGAGAATGTATTGCTTTGTTATTTGATTTTACTTTTTCTTTAAAACATTTCAAACATAAAAAAGTAATTTTGTATATACCCGTAAATCTACTATAACAATTATCAAGTCATGATCAATCTTGTTATTTTATCTATACTCCCACTCATTTTGAAACTACATTACCCATATTATTTTGAATTAAATCCTATGAATCTTATTATTTTGTTTATACATGTGTTTGTGGGTTTTTTGTTTTTTTCCAGAGTGTCACTCACTCTCCTGCCCAAGCTGTAGCTAGAGTACAGTGGCATGATCTCAGCTCACTGGAACCTCCGCCCCCTGGATTCAAGCAATTCTTCTGCCTCAGCCTCCCAAGAAGCTGGGATTCCGGGTGTGGTGGCTCATGCCTGTAATCCCAGCTACTCAGGAGAATCGCTTGAACATGGAGACAGAGGTTGCAGTGAGCCAAGACTGTGCCACCGCACCCCAGCCTGAGTGACAGAGTGAGACTCCATCTTGAAAAAATAAATAAAAATAAATAAATACATTAAAAAGTACGTAAATTCAACTTCCAGGGTATTTATCCATTTTCCTGACTTTTAAAAAATAATTCTTTTCCTGTGTTACTTTTTCCTCTGTCATTGTGGTAGTTAGTTAACACTAGTAGGACCCCATGGTTTATGCTTCAGTGTTTATGCCCTTTTGTAGTTATTTCCTCTTGAATCCAAGCTTAGCTTATGACTCAAAGACTTTAGAATAGAATATAGCAAAAATGTTGCTGTGCCAGTCCTAGCCTAAGCTTTAACAACGTATAAAACTTCCACTTACGAGCTCTTAGAAGTCCTAAAGTTTCACATGAGAATTCCAGATGAAACTGTGTAAAGAGAAAATATGAAGAGGTCATGTGGAGAGAGAGAACCTTGAGAACTGAAGAATCCGGACATGACTCTAATCTAGCTCTTCTGGCCAGCCCCCCACTGCCCAAATCTCCCTTGCTGAGGCACCAAAGAGCTAAAGAAGCTGTTGCAGCCTTTCTAGTGACAGCAGGCATTGAAGTGAGCGTAGATAAGCCCACTACCTCTGTAAAATCCTGACCCTCAGAATCATGAGCAATCACAAGGGATTGTTGTTTTAAGCCACAATATTTTAAAGGTAGTCTGTTCCATGGAAGAAGATGAACAAATAGAATGACACCAAGAAGAGGGGTGCTTCAGAAACAAAATATCAAAATATGCAGCACTGACTTTATGATCAGGTGGAAGTTATGGACCTAAAAACCTTGAGGAAACTGTTAGAAAGAGCTAAAAACAAATGGACGTTAATGATATTGGCACAAAAAGTAGTGAAGCTGCCACCTTCTCATGTGGAAGATAGCAAATGTGGTTAATAAACGTGCAAATCTGGCTAAGAAAATTTCCAGGCAGATTGGTGAATGTACCAACTGGTTCCTTTAATTGCCCACAATAAAGAATGTGAGAAGTGAGATGAGCTAAAAGAGGAATTGCTGGAATTTGTTTTTCTCGATATGGCCTCAATCCATTCCAGTAGTGTAAAGGCAACATTCTATGGGTTGTTGGTTTCCTTGAAGGAAATGAAAGTAAGCAACAAGAAGGCATCCAGGGAGAAATCATTCCATAAAAGTAATGGGCAGCATTTCAGATGTTATGCTTTTATTAGCATCATCATATCTTAATAATGAGAGGACCTCTGGAGGTCTTTTAGCTCTTTGGAAACAGGTCCACGCATATTTGAAATATTGGAAACTAATCCAGAGCAGAAGAATACATTTCCCAATATCACACAAGCTGGTGAGAAGCAGAGCTAAAAATAAAATCTAGTTTTCCTGGCATCCTTCCTGCTGCAAAGCATTGAAGGTCCCTTCCTTTTGCAAAGTGAAACAGGGTAGTGGTAGAGAGAACTCAGTGCTTAACTGTCAAACTGAACCCAGGCTGCTTGATAATGTCACAGGGAGAAATAATCTAATGGGCTGAAATGAAGAGAGGAAAATAGTTCCCAGCAAGTGGCATCAGCTTATTTGGTATTTTTTTCTAAGCTTATTGTTACAGACATGTTAATAGCAAATCTGAGAAGGTTCTTTTGTGAATCAGGTTATGGCTGTGATTGTTCAAAAACTCATTACTAATTTACAAAGAGCAGCAAAACTCATTTTCTCTTAATGTGAAATCACTTCAGCCTGTCAGTAGAAAAAGAACTGTTGAAAAGTGAATTGACCACATGCAGATCCATTCTTTCTTTTAAAAAGAAATGAAAAAGTCATCTAAAAGGAAAATATCTTGCAATAATGAGATATATGTAACACTCAGCCAGAGTTAAGCCCCAGTTAATATGGTTTTCTGAATTAGGCTATTTTTCTCATTTGCCTACTGTGGGTACCACACAGGTAGACTTCATAAACCTGAGTTATCTGTCTATTCAAGAGCAGCAGTGGCTCTTTGACTCAGGATTTCATTAAAACAACAGCAAGATTTTGGGCAATAACTGAATTCACTTTCTGGAATTAGAGATACATAGTTTAATACGTACATATTCTTTCCATAAATTGCATGATTTAGGTGATCAAAATGAGTTCTGATCACAATTCCTGGTTACTCCACGTTAAGAAATAATGATTGTTAACCATAGTGGCTGTAGAGATAGGTCTCTGTGGTGTGAGATTGTTTTTCTGTATTCTGTCTGTGGTTCCTATGACCTCTCTCATGCTCTGTCACTTGGGATATCTAGCTCTTATTCTAGAGTCTTTCAAAGTCTTATTTTTCACACCAGATCATGTGGCCAAAGTTCAGCATTTAACCACTGTGTCTTTGTCTTTTTTTCCTATAGCTTTATTTTCCACTCTCTATTGAAAATCCCTGGTTATCTGCTTAATTCATTAAAGTCAGGAGAGGTTGTGGGCACTGCAGCTTTCTGATTGTTTTAAGATTGGCATATCTGCATTATCTCTGCCATGATCATCATTGGTCTAATCCCTCACTTGTTTGTTTGTTTATTTTTAAGGACTTAATTATTTTAGAGCAGTTTTCGGTTCATAGCAAAATTGAAAGGATATAACAGGGATTTCTCATATGCCCTCTGCCCCCTCACATGCAGAGCCTTTCATTATCAATATCCCCTACCAACATGGGACAATTGTTACAAGTGACGAACCTATATTTTCATATCATAATCACCAAACTCCATAGTTTACATTAGGGTTTACCCTCGTTGTTGTACATTACGTAAGTTGGAAAAATTTATAATGATATGTACCCACCATTAAGGTACCATGAAGAGTATTTTCCCTGCTCTGAAAATTGTCTCGTCTCTGTGTATTCAACCTCTTCATCCCCAACTCCTGGCAACCACTGATCTTTTTACTGTTTTCATAATTTTGCCTTTTCTAGAATGTCATATCATTGGAAATTTATAGATCGGCTTCTGTCACTTAGTAAATAGCACTTAAGATTCTGACATGTTTTTTCATAGCTTGAAGGTTCATTTCTTTTTAGTGTTGAATGACATTCTATTGTTTGGATGTAACGCAGGCTATTTATCCTTTCACCTACTGAAGGACGGATATCTTGGTTGTTTTCCAAGTTCGGGCAATTAGCAATAAAGGTGCTTCCAGCATTCATGTGCAGGCTTTTGTGTGAACAAATATTTTTCATTTCTTTGGGTAGATACTAAGGAATGTGATTCCTGGTTAGTATGGTAAGAGTAGGTTTAGTTTTGTAAGAAACTGCCGACTGTCTTCGAAAGAGGCTATACCATTTTGCATTTCCACCAGCAACAAATGAAAGCTCCACTCCAGCATTTGGTCATGACAGTATTCTGGATTTTTCTGGATGCTAATAGATGTACTGCTCCTTTGCTTTTTGATAAATGAGTACATGTATCTTCAGCGGAGAAGTGTGTTAGTTGCTTATAGCAAGAGTATAAATCAACATCATCTTCATGAAGCAACAGTTGCATAATTTTAAGACATTAAGATAGATTTGTAGTAAATTGATCATGAATATTTTACAGAATAAAATGAAAAAATGGATCACTTTTAGATATAATTA
Source organism: Theropithecus gelada (assembly GCF_003255815.1). Lineage (NCBI taxonomy): Eukaryota > Metazoa > Chordata > Mammalia > Primates > Cercopithecidae > Theropithecus > Theropithecus gelada. The sequence goes on along the minus strand of NC_037681.1, from coordinate 33,765,108 downwards.
TGGATTCCAAAAGTATTGTTTGAAATGAGCCACTAACTCCACTATCCAATGAGGGCAATTTTATAAAAACTGTGAGACCAATAGCAATGATAACAAAAACAAAAACTTGATACCTATAGGTGTATTTACATTTTGAAAAGCTATTAAATTCTATAGTTTTAAATCTAAAGTGCATTGCCTACTGATATATCTATTTGTGTGTGATCAGCAGACAAGTTTAACACTTTTGGTTTATATTTTTCTTCATATATATGATAGTTCACTCAGTTGAATGTTTCTAAGTGAACATCCATCATTTGTTAATATCTTATAAGCCCATGTAATCATATAAGTCCTAATTCCTGAATCTGAATGCCTAAGATATATATTCTAGTGTGACCACAACTACACTTTCTAGGTATTTATTGAATATGAGACTACCACATATCTGCACAAGAACCTTCAGGAGCATACCATCAGGCAAAAAAAACACAACATTATGAGAACAGTGACCAGCAAACTAGACTCCAGGAATCCCCTGAAACAAGTTTTCATCTCAGTACTTAAGAGAAGTCATTCTGTAAAATAATGCAATAAATTATGTTCCACACTTGATTATCTAGATTCTAATTTTAAGCCATTAAACACATAGGTAACCATGACACTTCCATAATCTTTTCAAAAATTACTGAAGGTGGTAGTTAAATCTGACATTTTGTCTACTTTTTACATAATAACTATTCCAGAACATGACTGAAGAAAAAACTTAGTATCAAAAGATCTCAATTCAGATAGTAGCTTCCCAATCTATAAATGGAAGGATACTTAGAAGTTATCTAAACTCTGTCAGTTTTCTCATCCATAAAATAAGAATAATGAGGTTTAATAAAGTTTTTGCAAAGATTAACATACATGGTGATATATAAAAAGACTTTTTTTTTTTTTTTTTTTGAGATGAGGTCTTGCTTTGTCTCCTAGGCTGGAGTGCAGTGGTGTAATCTGGTTCACTGCAGCCTCAAACTTCTGTACTCAACAATCCTGCCACCTCAGCCTCCTAAGTAGCTAGGACCACAGGCACGTGCCGCCACACCTGGCTATCTTTTCTTTTTATTATTTTTTGTAGAGACAGGATCTCACTATGTTGCCCAGGCTTGTCTTGAACTGCTGGCCTCAAGCAATCCTCATGCTTCAGCCTCTCAAAGTGCTGGGATTACAGGTGTTCGCCACTGCATCCAGCCTGCAAAGTCTTTATCTCAGTATCCTGTCTTTATGTTTTCAGAAAACTTGTAAGATTCAGTTTTACTCCCAGAATACTCCTCTCACTATTGCATTCCATTTTCTCTTAGGATTTTATCACTCTTTTTTAGATTTAACCTTGATAGTTGTCTTCTTCAATCACAGAGAAAGTTCAGTGGGCATTGCCTCTTCACTCATCTCTGACTAAAATGGAAACAGCCACTTAAGAATAAAGTAATCCTTTCATGGAACATTTTCATTTTACTATGCAAACATCTGAATTTGAACCATAAAAATCAGTGATAGCCAAAACAGCTATAAAGGATGATATTTAAGGGGGAAGAAGAAGCAAGATGATCCTTTTCTTTGCAGTTCATTAAACTCACAGGTTGTGTAGTAGAATTCCACATCTATTAATAGGTTAGTTTGGATTGTGTGTTGGGCAAACATTGAAGCAGTCAGATGAATAGACTAGGGCAATAAACAGAGGTGAAAGTTGAGAATAAGACCTATTTTTCTCTGGGGTTTCAAAATCTAATTGAGGAGAAAGACATTGAAAAGGCAGCTGATGTACATTTTCATATAACAAGTAGTCAACTTAAACATAGGGTGTAATGAGAGAAGGCACTATCTACCACAAGCTGGGAGTGAGGTGGGCAGTTGCCTGAGTAAGGGGGGAGCATTCAGCAGAAAGTTGTTGCTTGCATGGTGTGAGTAGACTTTCTACCAAAACAAAGATGAAGGTCATCTAAAGAACAGAATACAGTGGTAGAAGTGAGAAAAGCTTATCGATACATACAATCCTAGATAAGAGTCCAATATGGCCCAAGAGGAGGTAAAATAATTAGCCTCCTCTACTCAGCTCTACAGTGCTGGAGACTCTGATGACTTCCAACTTCAGGTTTAATACTGTCAAAAGAGGAGCAGAGGCTACCTAAGTGGGCCAGCACGCCTACCATACAATGAGTTAGGCTGTGAAAATGGTATTATCGCTAAAAATTTGACATCTACAGAGTTTTTCTGTGTTCTCTATTCATAATATTTTTAGGGCATAAGGATAGACAAATGTCTTTCCAGAGATTACCTGACATGAACACTAGTGTGGCAGGATTAGCAAATGATCATATTCCAGGGCATCATGCTACCATGCCATTTAAATAATCTGATTGTTTCATGACCCTTGCATCAGCTAGCTCTTGCAATTGCTAAGACTGATTGTAAAGGAGTTCAAGCAACATGTCTTCTGAAAAAATAAAAGTAAAAACTTCACATTTGGCCTGGCATGGTGGCTTACGCCTGTAATCCCAGCACTTTGGGAGACTGAGGCGGGTGGATCACCTGAGGTCAGGAGTTCGAGACCAGCCTGGCTAACATGATGAAACCCCATCTCCACTAAAAATACAAAAATTAGATGGGCATGGTGGCGCGTGCCTGTAATCCCAGGCTGAAGCAGGAGAATCGCTTGAACCCAGGAGGCGCAGGTTGCAGTGAGCTGAGATAGCACCATTGCACTCCAGCCTGGGGGACAAGAGCAAGACTTGTCTCAAAAAAACAAAACAAAACAAAACCTTGATGTTTGTTGTTACAACATTAGGGCAAGCTTTCTATAGAAGAGTAATAAAAGGCTGCTAAAAAAAATTACCAAAATCCTACTACTCAGAAATGAAACCAAAACAGAAACATTGTTATTATTTAGTGAACAGCATTCTAGATATTTCTCTGTAGAGACAGACATATGAATAGACATGTAAATAAATAGAATAATAGATCAATTCATACAATCCCACAAATGAGATTCTACATCACACTACATTATTTTTACTTTTATAATATTTAATTTAATGAAATAAAATAAAGCAGAAGTCAAATTACAGCAAAAATAAACTCTATCCTAGCACAAAAAAATTAATTCTAAAATGTAGTTTTAAATTAAAAACAGCAAAAGCAACAAAAACAGAAGATAAAGTTAAGAGTATTGTGTCATTTTTTCTACGATTCAACTTGAAATAGTAACTTTATATTCATATTTAATAGAAGAGGATATAATATTTGTATGTCTATTCTCCATATGGATTGATTTATTTTGTTATATTGTTAAGTTTACATTGCCAATGCTTTAAAAAGTTAGTCTCCGTTAATCGTGATTGACAAAGATTTTGTTTCATTCTAATTTAATTTCCATATTTAAATAGAGGGTAGTTTTCAGCATCATTCATTTCACTGAATCTTCACATTCTTGAGTCTGTTATTTTAATTTCTGTCTAGCTTGACGTGTTTTCAAGTCAGGAGTGAGAATTAAAGCTCATGGGTGTTTTCTTCCGTTACACTTGCAAGAGCACATGACTGGCTTCAGAATTCTAGGGTCAAGTTTCTTTCTGTCAGAATTTTGCAGTCACTGCCTCATTGCCTTCCAGCATGGAGCATTTCTGTGGAAAGTCCTCCACCCCAGAGGCCTCCATTTTGATCAGTTTGGCGATGTCTTCCAATAAATATACTGAACTTCCAATTCTTCTTACTGACTTATTTTCCTTTAGCAATTGTATTTCTTAATTTTCAAAAGCTTTTATGTATTTTATTTTTTATATTTTTTACTTGTTACAGCTTGCTCTATCTTTATAGATTTATACTCTACGTTATAGATTTTCTCTCTCTGAACATAACGGCATATCATTTTTAAAAGTTTTTCCTGTGCCTGTATTGTATCTTTTATTGTAGATTTACTTGTAATTATTATTATTATTTTTACCTTGATCCCTGCCTTTCACATTTGAGGTCATTGTCAAATCTTGGCCATCTATTCATTTTTAAGATAGAGGAACCGTAACACTTATTGCAGATGGTATTTGGGTGATGTCACATGTCTGCTTGTGAATTTCTCTATACTTATTACTATCAGTGTATGGATCTGAACAGAAGAAGTTATGAGAGTGATTGACAATTAATGTTAGTACAATGAGATTTTTACCCTTTTGTTTGGTAGACTTTATCCCCTTGTTCTGCGAATTGTGTTTCCTCCCTCTTTCTGTCCCTTTCCTCCCTTTTCTGTCTAGTCGTGTGCAACATATAGCTCCCATGTTTATGTCCATGTATGCTTAATGTTTAGCTCCAACATATAAGTGGGAATGTGTGGTGTTTTGCTTTTTGTTCCTGTATTAATTTGCTTAAGACTGTGGCCTCCAGCTCCATCCATGTTGCTGCACAGGACATGATTTCATTATACTTTATGCTACCTGGTATTCCATGATGTATATGTACCACATTTTCTATATCCAATTCACTGTTGATGGGCACCTATGTGGAATCCATGTCTTTGCTATTGTGAATAGTGATGTGATGAACATATATGTGCATGTGTCTTTTGGTAGAATGATCTATGTTCCTCTGAGTATATACCAAGAAATAGGATGACTGGGTTGAATGGTAGCCTTGTTTTAAGTTCTTTGAGAAATTTCCAGACTGCCTTTTACAATGGCTGAACTAATTTACATTCCTACCAACTACATATAAGCATTCCCTTTACTTCAAAGCCTTGCCAACATCTGTTGTTTTTTGACTTTTTAACAATAGTCATTCTGACTGGTGTGACATGGTACCTCATTGTGGTTTTGATTTGCATTTCTCTGATGATTAGCGATAATGAGCGTTTTTTTCATTTTTTTAGGCCGTTTATATATCTTCTATTGAGGAGTGCCTGTTATGTCTTTGTCCATTTTTTTATTGGGGTTATTTGCTTTTAACTTGTTGATTTGTTTAAGTTCTTTATAGATTATGAATATTAGACCTTTGTCAGATGCTGATATGGTTTTGCTCCGTGACACACGAAAATCTCATTTCAAAATGTAATCCCCAAATGGCCCAGGAGGGACCTGTTGGAAGGTGATTGGATTATGGGGGCAGTTTCCCCCATGATGTTCTTATGATGGTGGGTGAGTTCTCACAACAGCTGATGGTTTTAAAGTGTGGCACTTCCTTTTTTCCTTGCTCTCTCTCTCCTACCACCAGGTAAGACGTGCCTTCTTCCCCTTGACCTTTTCCCATAATTGTAAGTTTCCTGAGTCCTATCCAGCCATGGGAACTGTGTGTCAATTAAACCTCTCTTTTTTTAAATAAATTACTGAGTCTCAAGTAGTTCTTTATAGCAGTGTGAAAACAGACTAATACAGATACGTAGTTCATTAATATTTTCTCCCATTCCATAGGTTGTCTGTTTATTCTGTTGCTGTGCAGAAGCTGTTTAGTTTAATTAGGTATCACTTGTCAATTTTTGTTTTTGTTGCAATTGCTTGGGGACTTAGCCAAAAATTATTTGTCAAGGCCAATGTTGACATGAGTATTTCCTAGACTGTATTCTAGTGTTTTTATAGTTTGAGATCTTACATTTAAATATTTATTCCATCTTGAGTAAATATTTGTATTAGTGAAAGATAATAATTTGGTTTCATTTTTCTGCTTACGGCAAGCCAGTTAACCTAACACATTTATCAAATGGCAAATCCTTTCCCTATTACTTGTTTTCCTTGACCTTGTTGAAAATCAGATGGTTGTAAGTGAGCAGCTTTATTTTTTTAGTTTTCTATTCTGTTCCATTGGTCTCTGTGTCTGTTTTTGTATCAGTAACCTGCTGTTTTTTCATTGTAGCCTTATTGTTTGAAGTTAGGTAGTGTGATGCCTCCAGCTTTGTTATTTTTGTTTAGATTCGCATTGGGTATTTGGGCTCTTTTTTGGTTCCACATAAATTTTAGAATAGTTTTTCTAATTCTATGATATCTTGATAGGAATAGCATTAAATCTGTAAATTGCTTTGGGCAGTATGGCCATTTTAATGATATGGATTTTTCATTATCACGAAACATTAAAACATTCCATGAGTATGTGACTTTACCCTGCCCTTTAGCTGACTTTAAGACTTTTTTCTTTAGTGTTGACCTTGATGAATATTATACTATGTGCCTTGGAGGTGGTCATTTCACGTCATATCTAGCTGGGGTTCTGTGTGTTTCTTGGATTTGTATGTAAACCTCCCTAAAGAGATAAGAGGAATTTTCATGAACTATATCTTCAAATATATTTTCCAAGTTGCTTATTCTCTCTCCTTCTCTCTCAGGACTGACAATGAGTCATAGATTTTGTTGCTTTACCAAATCCCACATTCTTGGAGGTTTCATTTATTTTTCTTATTTTTTTCCTTATTTTTGTCTAACTGAGTTAATTTAAAGAACCAGTCTTCAAGTTTTGAGATTATTTCCTCAGCTTGGTCTATTCCACTGCTAATACTTCTGATTACTTGATAAAATGCTGATAGTTTTTCGGCTTTAGAATTTAAGTTGGGTTATTTCTGAAAATGGCTATTTTATCTTTCAGTTCTTGGATTGCTTTACTAAATTATTTGAATTCCTTGAATTGAATTTCTACTTTCTCCTGAATCTCAGTGAGTTTCCTGGCCACAGATGCTGCATTTTATATCTGGTATGTCAGTCATTTCAGACTGGTTAAAAACCATTGCTGGGGAGCTAGTGGACTCATTTGGAGGTAAGGGTACACTCTGACTTTTTGGATTGCCAGAGTTCTTGTGCTAATTCATTCTCATCTGGGAGGGCTGGCATTTCTTTAACTGTGGTGTAAGTTGAGAATAGTCAGTTGGCTTAATTTCTGAATGCTTTTAGAGACCCAGGGCTCTGTACAGAATCTTTATGTGTGGATAAATTTTTGAACTTGGTTTCACAGCTGTCTGTATTAGCAGGATAAAATTTAGGTGTTGTAGTTTGGGCAGCAATCCAGTAAATGAGGCTTAACAGTAATGGCTGGTAGCTAGGTTAATACCTGGTCACAGGGCTTTTTGGTACTTCCTGGGTTCACAGATAGGCTCTGCAGTGGGGAGGGAGGGAGATGGTTCCATCAACAGATCTGCTCGTAAAACTTGAGAGGGCTCCCTCTGATAGCTGGTGCTGTGCCCACATTTCTTTTGTTAGATTTTCTGGGCCTCATGGTCTTCTTGGGCAGAAGCTGTGGCAGGGAAATATGCCATACGCTTTTTGGACTGGACCTGAGAAGGGAGGCATGTTCCACTCTTACCCCAGCTCAGGAACCCATGCATCTCACCCCTCTCAGGGCTCTGAGAGTAGGGGCTCTTTCTCTGTTTGAGTGCTAGCCCCAAATCTTGGTTCCATACTCCCAAGCTGCACACTACAGCCCTGGGGGCACTGGAATATCCTATGGCTTGGGTTTGGGTTCTTGTTGCACTGGGAGATACAGTGTGCTCCAGGGTCATGAAGAAAGTATGCAGATGCAACTACACAGTCAGGCTGGCCTTCCAGGGCTGCACCATGCACCTGCTCCTATAGGGCAGCTAGGCATGGACCCTGGGAGGGGCTGGTAGGCAGAAGGGCTTGCAAAGCAGATGCACCCCAGTCCTGCAGGAAAGCTGGCCCAACTCTCTCCTGGCTTGGAGGTCAGTAGGGGTCCATGCCTCCCAGAGGAGAATGGAAATCCCTGGGGAATGGGCATCTATGGCTGCTCTTGCCTGCAGTGGTCCAGCACACAAAAGCTCCTGGGCTCTATGCTGTCCAAAGGTCTGTCTCTGACTGCTCCCCAGGGAGATCCCCCTGCCAGCTCCCACATCCATGGTCATGTAAGGTCTCTTGTAGCTAGAAAATCAGATGCTCATGGCGAGAGTGAACCATCCCTCAGTTCCTTCATTCAGTCTTTTCTTAGAACTGTTTGGGGCCAGGAATTAGCCCTGGCATTTGGGTAGCTAACTCAGGGTTTCCAACTTCCTCCCTCTTCAGCCTTGGTTTCGACCTTGCCTCTCCATCCACTTTCAGCATTTTCTCCCTGAATACCTGTTCAAATTATGGTGGTTTACCGAATAATTTGGCCTGTCTTGAGAGGAGTGGCACTTCCTGGCTGTGTCTAGTTGGCCATCTTGTTGGTCTCCTCTATCTTAAAATGGAGTCAACCAATCCACTACAAATAATGTGATTTGAGGAAGTCCAAAGCTCTAATTCAGGTTTTTATTTGTTTGTTTTGTGTGCTTTCCTGGTTTGTTTTTTTGTTGTTAGAAGAACTATCTCAACAAATTCATTTTATTCTCTCCAATAAATGTATATCTCATCTAAATTTTGGTATTGAGCTTTATTATACACCCTATTTCCAACCAAAAGGACTTGTTGTTTTTAAGTGAATGCAACTTAATTATCCTATTTCTATTATTTAGATACTATCATTCCTTCTATCTGGAGGTTTCTGTAATGGCTGCATTAACAGTACTCAAAAGTAATGTGGATGATAATAATTGTGGATTTTATTCTTGTTTTGAAATCTGTCTTTAATCATCTCATGTAAAGTTGTAAGCCTTTGAAGCATTTGAGAATTTCATACAAAACATTTCTGAAAGATAAATTTTCTCATATTTTCTTGGACACATTGATTGATCATTTTAGCTAGTCTCTGAAGAAATCCATGAAAAAGTACTTGTTACTATTTTTACCCACAATAGCATAATTTAAATTTGAGTTAAATAGGCTTGTAAACAAATTTGTATAACCACGATGGGAAATGATCTTCCCAGTAGTATAGCTAAACTAATAAAGTAATTATGGTAGGGATAAGCAATTATAGTCCAAGCAATGTAAATTCATATGTGGAACACCACAGGGGTAAGGGGAATACAGTATATAGACACTGTCAGAACAAGAGACTGCTAGGAGTTCTAGGTTTTATCCTTCTCTACAGATAGACATTGTCTACCCAGTTTCCCAAGAGACCACCAGATAAATGTCTTCTTTCAACTCATCATGATTAAAGGTTAATAATATTTTATACAAAAATAATGTGTTCTTTTAAAAGGTAGTAAAAATTTCTGGGACAGAGATTGAGTATGTTCTTCAGCAATCTTACAAATGATTTATTAGTTTATTTACATAAAATCAAATCAGTGAATATTCTATCTTACATAAGCTGAACTACAATGCTTCCATAATAAGTCAAGCATAAATTTTAATCCATTTAACAACCTTTAGCAAACATTTATTTAAGGACTCTTGTGTTTCAGGGATAGTAATGGTTACTAGGTATACAAAGCAAATCAATCTCAGTTCCTGCCTAAAAAGTACCTAATCTTTAAGTTTCAAGATAATAGAGACATATAATCTAATAAAATAAATAAATTCATCTATTTTATTAAACAATTATTTGGTACCCACTACATGCAAGCTATTGTGTATATTTTGGTATGTGCTAAAATTCTATGATTCTGTGTACGTTTTTCATGTACCTATTTTTAATAAATTTGCATTTTTTCTTAATACTATAACACAATTTGCATTTTTAATCTTTAAAGTCTTTCACTATTATTCAATTTTTGCCAATATTCCCTCACAAAGTTCTTGTGGTATATCTTAGCTTTTTTCTGAATGCACTTTTATCATATTCATATATATTATGAATCTTTCAAGATACAGTTCAGTAGTCACCTCCTCCACTCCACCATGATACTTACAGACATACACACCACCCAAATGAGAATAATCTTTTCCTCTTGTAAATGCTCATAGCATTTTCTCTGTGTCCCGAGGAATTTTCATTTTGTTACACTGCATTGTGTATATGCCTCCTCACTTCAATACATTGTGTTTCTGTAGAATAGGATTCGTATCTCTTCATTTTTATTTTGTTGGAATTTGCGGACAGTTTCTGGTATATAATGGATCTTATTACGTGTTTTTAATGTAAATTTTATGTATATTTAATTTGAAATTTATAGTACCTTTCAAAATTCTTGACCATTCTTTATATATTTAATAATGAAATTGAAATAAATGAATTAAAAATCTATCACTCTGATTACCTTTCCAGAAAATGGTACCTTGGTTTCTTTCAGAGAGAAAATATTTGACAATCAACAAGGAGAGTACTCTGATATGACTGATATGACATATCTGAACCAAAACAACAAGCATAAAATAGGTGATTAGTCATTACATAATATTATAAAAATCTATAGAAATCTCTTAATCAGAACATTTATGAGAAATGTCATAAATTTAAAATTAATGTGAATTGCTTTTACATTAGTGTGTTGTTTGTAAGCCATCTACACATAATATTAATTAGCATGGATATCGTACGTCCAAACAGAGCTACAAGCTGTACTAATATTTTTTCTTTGTATAATTCTACTTAAATTATTGGATGAAAAAAGTTATTTCCAATACAAACATTGAGACATACCCTAGAAATCTGTCTATATAGTACATTCTTGCTCTGGTTTTGAAAAAAAGCATATCAGGTGGTTTACCAATGGAATAAAATGACAGATGAAATAGTGAACACCCTAGACAAACCCAGGCATCTCTACATGCATAGTTAACTGCTATTTTAATATCTGGCCGGATGACATGTAAAACCATAATATTTAATGTCTATCTAACCATACCAAACTTTCCAAATATTGTTGCAATGTTTCTTTTTAAAAATAAAAATACAAATTTTACTTAGATGTCAAATTGAAAAATAAAATAAATATTGACAAGAAATACATGTAATGAAATGTTACAAATAACATTTTCATATATATATATATTTATGATTGGTCACATTTTATTAATTGGAGCGTTAAACATAAATACTTTTAGCATGTTTTCTACCCTAGAAAATATGGAAGATAAAGCTCTGTTGTGCTTCTTCATTTTCCTAACTAAGTATTTTATAAAGCATTGAGGTATAATTCTTTTCACAAAGTGATAAATCCTCTACGCAAAATTGTTCCTACTGAAAATATAATAATTCTCCAAATACAGAAGCATCATCCTTTTATAGTCAATTTTGTCCCTCTTATTTCAGCCATTTACTTGAAAACAATTGGGAAACAATTTCAAAGTTGACATCAACCTTGGCAACAGCCACCCAATTAAGATAAAATAATATTTTTAATATAGTATATTCTATGTAAATAAACAATTTCTTTTAGATATAGATTTATTACAAACATATTTTTAAAGTTTTTCAAACATGCAATTTAATATACTCATTTAGATCACACATTTTATAGTTTACATTGAAGTTGGGAAAATTAATTTTTTAATTTTAATTTTAAATACCAATGAGACTTATTGAAAGTCTCATTTTCTTTAGTAAGGAATTTTGGTAAAACAAAAAATACAAAAATTACCAGTTTCTTAATTGATGTAAGGTTGTTTATTATTTAGGACTCTATCACAGCCTTTGAAATAATTTGATTTGTGTAAACTTCTCCTTTTCTATAGAAATTTCACCTAGCATAAAAGCTCCACTTTTATTTTTAATAACATTTGCTTGATATTTAACACAAATGTCTTTCAAGCTGAGAAGGCCACATAGTATCACTGCTTGACATATGTAGAGATTCATCACTCTAAATAATTTGTGCATCACCATATTATATGAAGATATGCTTGATTTTTACTGATATGTTTTTGTTACCAACTTCCATTATTTAAAATAAGGCAAAAAGAAAGAACTAAGAAATTACCACAGATTATCCTATTGAATTTGCAATCAAATATGCAATTTATTTCTTTATTTAGTAATTCATATTAAGATCCTTTTATGTGCAGAGAACTTAGAAATTAGAAACTTTGTAATTAGAAATATAATATTCAAGAAAAATAGCTTATATCTTCAAAACTTTGGTCACTTTTTAACAATGAAAACTGCATAACCTGTGCATGTGTCTTTGTGCATATGCATGTGTGTGTAATATTGACCAATTATCTGACGATAGAAAAAATAAAAGTGATTGATCATAAAATCAGCTTTTACTTTGCATGGTCATACTGAACTTACTCTCATAAAAATTAAAAATAAACTAGCTGCAAGAACAAAACTAACAGAAATATTCAGAAGTTCCATTTTTTGAAAGATATTTTGGTAGCAATAAAGTTCATATATTTCAGTTTGTAAGTAATATCTAGCTTGTGACATGCAATTATAAGAAGATCTATAATTCTTTTTTAGCTATTTTCTCTGTATGGACAACAAAATATATATGACATGACTCTAATAAACATGCCATCTTTATAAATTTTTCTCTCAGCTCTATCTGTTTTCTAAATGTATTTCTGTTTAGTCCCTAACTTCTACTATGTATGATTTAGTTTTATTTTATGTAGTTTATTTTTTAAGGAAGGTAAGATTTTGCTTATCAAATTATTTAAGAAAACCTATTTTGAAATACCCTAAACAAATATTTATTATGCATATTTTTAGCTTGCAAGAAATAAATGGATTCTCCAGACAGCTGAAGAGAACGAGAAGTAAAGATATATGAAATCAGGGAATTAGACTGAAAACAATCACCTATATCAGCACTATGATCTGGGCATTCAGCCTTTCGATGTCCGTAAGCTAGGGTAGCTAATTTACTGAAAATTCGGGTTTAATTAATCTAGCTACACTAAAAAAGAGTAAAATCTGGGACTTCTTCTTACGAGTTATAGCCAATTTAGGCTTCAAGGATTTCTACACATCAAGAAAGGGAGATCTTATATTTAAATTTATATTAAATATCATTTACGTAGGCAAACTATTTTCAAAAAATACGATAAGTAAAAGCAAACAAAATAAATTAAAATGACCAATAGTTTTAGATAACCAAAGGCCATCAGAGTTTTGAATAATTAGAAACTGATTAAAATCATTATTAAAATACTGAAAGAAATAAGATATAAATATATAAGAAAGCAAAGAGGTTACTGAAAATTTAAAAATTGATTCAAAAAAAATGCCATATACAAATTTAAAATTGAGAAAATAAATAAATCATATGACCATACATTTTGTAATATAAATGAAATAGGTCAATTTTTTGAAAGATACAAGCTACCAAAACTCACACACAAAAAATAGATAATTTGGATATATTGTCTATACGTATTTATAATTGAATAATTAAGAGTCTTCCAAAAAGAAAGCCTAAGACCCACATAATTTCACTGGTGAATTCAACCTAATATTTAAGGAAGGAATAATACCAATTTTCCACAATTTGTTCCAGAAAACAGAAACAGAGAAGATTTTTCCTAATTCATTCTCTGAGTCAATCATTATCCAAAACTAAAACTTATATAAAGCCCGTGCAATACATAAAATGTACAAATCTTTTTTGCCTGTGCTTTGGGGATTGTATACAAATACCTTTTTCAAGAATAATGTCAAGAAGCTTTTTATATGTTCTTTTCTAATTTTATCTTTTCATTAGCGTTTAAATATTTAACCATTTTGAGTTAATTTTTGTATACGGGGTAAAATTAAGGATTCATGTGGATAACAAGTTTTTCTAACATTTATTGAAGAGACTGCCCTTTCCCCATTGCATGTTATTGACGCCTTTGTCAAAGATGAATTGGCTGTAGACACATTACCTTATTTTGGTATCTCTGTTTTGTGCCATTGATCTACATGTCTGTTTTGTGCCAATTCTGTACTCTTCTGAATTGGAAATATTTGTAGTAAATTTTGAGATCAGATTGTGTGATGTCTCCAGCTTTGTTCTTTTTGCTTGAAATTGCTTTGGATATTTGAGTCTATTATGGCTTCATGCAAATCTTAGAATTACTTTTTTTTTTCTTTCTATTTTTGTAAGAAATGTCTTGGGAGTTTTGATAGGGATTGCATTGAATCTGCAGATATCTTTAGGTATTATGGGCATTTTAATAATACTAATTCTGCCAACCCATAAACACATGCTATCTTTCCATTTATTTGTATCTTCTTTAATTTTTGTCATTAATATTTTCAATAGCTTTTTAATGTACGGATCTTGCAACTCCTTGTTTAATTTATTCATATTTTTGATGCAATCATAATTTTTTCTCTTTCTTTTTCAGATATTTCATTGTTAGTATATAGAAGCACTACTCATTATTGAATGCTTATTTTGTGTCCTCCAACTTTATTAAATTCATTTATCAATTTTAACAGTTTTTATGGTGGAGTCTTTAGAGTTTTTATATCTAAGATCATATCATCTGCAGAGACAATTTAACTTCTTCCTTTCTGATTTGGATGCATGTAATTTCTTGCTTATGCCTGATACCTGTCACTGGGACCTCCTATAGACACTTCTCAAAACAAAAGGCATACAAATAGGCAATAGGAATGTTTAAAAATGCTCAACATCAATCATCAGGGAAATGCAAATTAAAATCACAATGAGATATCACCTCACGGCTACTCAAGTAGCTTTTATCAAAAAGGCAAAAGCTAACAAGTGTTGGTGAGGGTGAGGATAAAAGGGAACCACTGTACATTGTTGGTAGGAAGGTAAATTAGTACAGGCATTCTGGAAAATATTATGGAGTTTTCCCTAAAATCTAAAAATATAGAACTCCCATATAATCCAGTAATTCAATTTCTGGGTATATATCAAATAAAATGAAATCAGCATGTTGAAGAGATATCTGCATTCCCATGTTCACTGCAGTGTTGTTTACAATGGCCAAGATAGGGAATCAACCTAAGTGTCCATCAACAGAAGAATGAGTAAAAATAATGCAGTATATATTCACAATGAAATACTATTCAGCCTTGAAAAACAAGTAAATCTATAGGTGAATCTGGAAGATATTATGACAAATAAAATAAACCAGGCACAGAAGGATAAATACAGCATGTTCCCACATATATGTGGCATCTAACATTGTCAAACTTACAGAAATACAAAGCAGAATGGTAGTTAAAAGGGATTCCGGGAGACGGGAAGATACTGGTTAAAGGGTGTAAAGTTTCAGACAGACAGGAAGAATAAATTCTGGAGACATATTGTACAGCATAGTGACTATAGTTAACAATAACGTATGGTATGTTTGAAAACTGCTAAGAGAGCAGATTTTAAATGTTCTCACCACAAAAAATAAGTATGTGAGGTGATAGATATTGATTTAATAATTTCACAATGTATACACACAGGAAAACATCACTTTGTACCCCATAAATGTATACAATCATTACTTGTAGATTAAAAATAAACTAAAAGGAAAAAACTAGACTAATATATCTGAAGAACACAAATGCAAAATTCCTCAACAAAATGTTAGCAAAAAGAACTCAATAGTATATAAAGAGAATTATAACCAAAACAAAACAGAATTTATTCAAATATCCAAGAATGACTGAACACACAAACCAATCAATGTAATTTACCATTTCAACAGGCTAAAAAAAAAAAAAGAAAAAAAGAAAAATATGTGATTATTTCAATAGATGCAGCAAAACCTTTCGGCAAAAGCTCATCAATTCATTGACCTAACAAACAAAAATTTCTTATAAACTAGGAATAAATGGGAGCTTTCTCAACTTGATAAAGTACACTCATAAAACCTAAAGCTAACATCATACATAATGGTCAGAGGCTGAACGTTATATCTTTAAAGTAGGGAAAAGGCAATTATAACTTCTCTTGCCACCCTTTTCAGCATCTCACCAAAAATTCTACCTAATGCAATAAGACAAAAAATAAAAGGTACTCTTATTGGAAAGAAAAATACCTGTCTTTATTTGCTGATGATATAATAGTCTATATGTAAAATCCCCAAAAATCTACAAAGAAAAATCCTCTAGAGTATATAAGCAAGCATAGAAAATCTTCACAGCACAAAGTTCGCGTACAAAACTCAATTCTTTTTCTACGTACCAACAATGAAGTTTTGCAATCTGGAATTTAGAAAACAATACTATTTTCAGTAGTAGCAGAAAATAAAACATTTATGTATAAATTTAACAAAATATGTGCAGGTCTGTATGCAAAAAGTTAAGACTCAGATGGAACATGTTAAAGATCTAATTATATGGAAAACATTCTATGCCATTGATTGAAAATCCCAATATTATTGACACTCTTTTCTCCCAAATTGATCTACAGATTTAATTCAATCTCAATTAAAATTCCACCAAACTACTTCGTAGATATAGACAAACTTATTCTAAAGTTTAAATAGAAAGGCAAAAGATAACAAAAAAAAAGTACAGTGTGGAGACATAAACTACCCAACTTCAAAACTTACAGTATATCAAGATTATATGATACAGTGAAAAGATACATATAAATCAAGGAAAGAGAATATAGACATAGAACAAAGCAAATATGATTAGCTGATTTTTAATAAGCACATAAAGGAAATTTGAAGGGGAGATGATAACCTTTCTCAAAAAATGATGCATCAACAATTAGATTTCCATATTTAACAAAAGAACCCAAACACAAATTTTACAATAAAATTAACATAAAACATATCATAGTTATAAATATAAAATGAAAAACCATAAAATGTTAAAACGAAAAACCATAAAATGCCTGAATACATGTAAGAGAAAATCTGCATGGGTTCAGTGAGGAGTTTGGGTACAGTGAGGAGTTTTTTAAGATAAAACACTAAAGACACTTTCCGTAAAGAAAAAATGATAGGTGTACTTCATTAAAGTAAAAACTTCTGTTCTGTGAAAGATACTATTGGAGTATAAAAAATGCACAGACTGGAAGAAAATATTTGTAAAACACATACCTGATAAAGAAATTTTATCCAAAAACATAAAGACAGACAACCCAATTAAAAAACTGGATAAAAATTTAAACAGTCACCTAATCAAAGATGATACACAGATGGTCAATAAACATAAAAATATTCCCAATGTCATTTGTCATTAGAAAAAGGCAAATGAAAAAGTAATAAAATGTCAGTACATGTGTACTAGAATGACTAAACTCCAAAAAACACTGACTGATGATATAACTAGCGATGAGCATGCAGGGCAACAAGGATTGTCACTCATTGCTGGTGGAAATGCAATGTGGCAAACTACCTTGAAAGACAGTTTGGTAATTTCTTACAAGGACAAAAATAGTCTTCCCATACAATCCAGTAGTTGACATCTTGTTAGTTACCCAACTATTTTGAAAACCTATATTCACAAAAAAACTTGGATGTGAGTATTTATAGCAGTTTTATTTTGACTAAAACTGAAAAAAAAGTCAGATGCCTTTAATAGGTGAATACATAAACAAACTGTGGAATATCCATACAACACCTTCTATGTATGTGTGTATTTATTTATAATTTTTATTTTAACGAACATGGTAGGTACATGGTAGGTATATTTATTTATGGGGTACAAGAGATACTCCATAAATGTATGCAGGCATGCAATGCATAATAATCACATTATGGAAAATGGGGTATTCATCCACTCAAGCATTTATCTTTTGAGCTACGAACAACCCAATTAAACTCCTCTAGCTACATTAAAATGTACAATTAAATCATTATTAACTATAGTTACCCTGTTATGCCATCAAACACTAGGTCTTATTAATTCTTGCTATTTTTATTGTACCCATTAACATTTGCACCTTCTCCCACCCCATCGCCCTACTGCCGTTCCCAGTCTCTGCTAACCATTCTTCTACTGTCTATCTCCATGAGTTCAATTGTTTCATTTTTAGACCTCATACATAAGTCAGAATATGCAATGCTTGTCTTTCTGTGCCTGGCTTGTTTAACTGAACATAATGACCTCCAATTCTATCCACATTGTGCGAGTGACAAAAATCTCATTATTTTTATACCGGAATTGTTCTCCATTGTGCCTAAGGACCACATTTTCTTTATTTACTCATCTGTTGATAGACACTTAGGTTGCTTCCAAATCTTGGTTATTGTGAACAGTGCTGCAGTAAATGGGGGAGTGCACATCTCTCTTTGATACACTGACTTCCTTTCTTTTGGGTATATCCCTAGATTTTTGGAATGCTGGATTAAATATTATCTCTCTTTTTAATTCTTTGAGGAACCTCCAAATTGTTCTCCATAATAGTTGAACTAACTTACATTCCCACCAACAGTGTAGAAGGACTGCCTTTTCTCTACATTGGTGCCAGCATTTGTTGTTGCCTGTCTTGATATAAGTCATTTTAACTGGGAAGAGATGATACATCATTGTAGTTTTATTTTGCATTTCTCTCATGATCAGTGATATTGAGCACACTTTCATATGCCTGTTTGCCATGTGTATCTCTTCTTTTGAGAAATCTCTGTTGAGAAATGTCTCTTCAAATCTTTTGCCAATTTAAAAATCAGATTACTAGGTTTTTTTTTTTTTTTTTTTTCCCCTACAAAGTTGTTTGAGCTCCTTTTTATAGGATGAGTAAAAAGATGTACGGCCCGGCGTGGTGGCTCAGGCCTATAGTGACAGCACTTGGTAGGCTGAGGGAGGTGGATTATTTGAGGTCAGGAGTTTGAGGCCATCTTAACCAACATGGTGAAAGCCTGTATCTACTGAAAATACAAAAATCAGCCAGGTGCGGTAGCACACACCTGCAATCCTAGCTCCTGGGAGGGCTGAGGCAGAAGAATCTCTTGAGATTGGAAGGTGGAGGTTGCAGTGAGACAAGATCACACCAGTGCACTCCAGCCTGGGTGACAGAGTGAGATTCTGTGGGGGGGGGGGGGGGGGGAGATGCAAACCATTCATCAAGGGCCAAAATCCTTTCTACTCCAAGTGCATAAGCAAAATCTACTGTTTCTGTAGGAAGGATACATTTAAAACTCCTCTGACTCTGGGGGAGAGGTAGAAACTTTTCCACCTTTGTCCACGGGTAGATATCAACATACTTTGGGGGAGAAGTAGAAGCAAAAGTAGTTTTGTCCCTGGAGGAAGAAACAGAAGCACTATAGCTGGATGTGGGGCAGAGAGCTCTTTGCACAGGAGATTTTTGAGATGTACAAAAGAGTTTCTCATCTTTGGGGGTAATAAGCAGAAGTGTTGAAAAATCCAACCCTCAAAGACAAAATACACAGACTTCTTGGACTGACACTGAATCAGGATAACCGAGAAATACTAGAACATGCACCGGATACTTCCAGTCTCACACCAAGTAATAGCAACCTAGTCCTGGAGAAACGTGATGTCTGTGGGCTGCTCTGAAGGGGACTAAACAGCAATAAAACTCAGTATCAATTCAAATAATTATTAATAGTGTATTGACTCAGTTTTCAACATCAATGGCCTGAGAGAAGAAAACAGTTGTCTATTGGAAGTCATGAAAACTTTGCACATAAGTATCTAACTTTTAAGCAGTCAGTTCCAAATTAAAGGAGAAAAGTTACACAGAAGAATAAAATAACTTATTAAGAGATAAAGTAGTCGACTAAATCAAACTCAGATGTGGGTAAGTTGTTAAAACTGACAGGAATTTAAATATAACTATGACTAACATTCTCAGAAATCTAGTGAAAAAGAAGGATAGCATTTGTGGACAAAAAAGGAATTAGAGCACACTAATAAGAAAATAAGAAACTGAGTCAAATGATAACTCTAGAATTTTTAAAAATGCTTCTAGACATAATGAATTCCCTTGATAGTGATAAAATCAGTTGGACACAGCTAAGGAGATAGATAAACTGTGAGACAGATCATTATAAAACATCAAAATTGAAAGGCACAAACAAAGACTATGGAAAAAATATTAAAAAATAAAAAAAGTAGAGAACATCCAAAAGGTCTAGTGTACATGTATTTGCAGTCCCAGAAAGTGAATAGAGAGAGAATCAGAAAGCTTTGTCCTAGGTAAATGCAAATAAACTGAGAATATTCATGTCTTAGAAAAGGTGTGGGGTCAGAATGAAAGAAGTCTAGAATTTGGAGCACTTGACAATAGTTTTATTACAAATCTTTAAATTTAGTCAAATGTATGAGCAAGATACCAAAAAAGAAATAAATAGGCCTTCAGCAGGTACCAATATAAGATATTAATAAGCTGGGCAGAAAAGGGGACATTTCAGAGGTGGCCAGTGAGAAGTTAGAAACAGCTTGTGGATCAAAAGTTTTGTGACTGAGAAGATTAATACAATATTTATGCCAACCAAGATGAGGTAGACAGTAGAAAACATGAAAATAATAGAATAATCTTAGTAGGGGGTATAACTTTGAAGTGACTATATAATTACCCTCAATGAGACTAGTTTAAAACAGAAGGACTTTCTCTATGTTTAATTGGAAAATTTATGAATATTTGGCTTCTAATGTAAGATAAATACATATAGTTTAAAAGTAAGTATCTAACACTTATAAAACACTAACCATGGAATAGATAAAATCCTAAGTGTTTTATTTATACCAACTCATTCATCCTAACAATTACCACAGGAAATAGGTGACTACGAGGATTATCCTTGTTTTTAAAATGAAGAAATTTATCAAGATTACACAATTAGAAAATGGCAAAGCTTAGATATAAATGTTTGTAAGAGGCTCACAAGTTCAAATTTTTAACTACCACCATAGTGAATGGGGGCTATAAAAAAGTAAGGCCCTGTAGAAAAAAACAAGAAAGTTGTGTTTTTATACACATGAGCTAATAGGGGTAAATTCTGGCCTCAATGCATTCCTTACTAATTAGTACATCAAAGAGGGTACATTTCCTGTAGCCCTCTCTTGATGTACCATTTTTGGCCTCATTTTATAACTTTAGACATGTAGGGTATCAATACTGTTGATTTTTATAGAGTTTTGCATGTTCCTTTTTATTTCCTTTTGACACAAATTTTTGGCAATTTGTATTTATCTTTCATTTTGTCTATATTCTTTGTTGCTCTTTTTTAAGGTCCAGAAAACATTGGTTTACCAAGAAAAATTGTGTAGGTCTGCATGTTGACATTTTGTAAGGTAGCTAAGGATGATGGGATCCATGATTCTCATTTTCTTTGGCCTTCTGGATATATATACATCATGCATCTTGAGTGCAGAAAATTAACTTTTATGTGTTTGATAGCTGTGATGCACTCATTAACTCACTTAAAAAATACCTTTTCTGTCATTTCTTGGCTTGTGGTGAAAAATGGGCAAATCCAGCATGTGTTCAGTCTATCATCCAAAGAAAACCAGAAATTAGGAAAATTAAGTCCACAGAAAGTAGATAAAGTCTTTTTGTTGTCTTCCTGCATGTGAATGACAGGTTGGCAGGGTGTACAATTCTTGGAACAGAAAGATTTTCTCTAAAAACTGCGTATGTTGCTAAAATCTGGTATATTATCTCCTGACTAATTTTTCATCCTATATAAAAGTTCTCTTTTGCCTAGATGCTTACAGTTTCTTTTATTTTCATGTCAAGACATTCTTTGCGCATTTCCAAGGTGGAGGGGTTTCTCCATTAAAAAAAAAAAAATCTATGTTTACTGCTTTTGTTTGACATATCAACAATTAAGAGGGACATATTACTATTTACAAAATTAGTTGGGTTTGGGGCCATTTCTCCTTATATTATTATTGGAATATAGAAACTCAAATATTGTTCAAATTGTAATATGTATATCAGATACATTGTCAATAGAGCTAGATCCAGTTCATGCTGTTTCATGCTCCTTCTTTACTTATATTTTTATGATGTAAATATTATCACTCATTTTATCATTTGATTTTTACATTATACATCATTGTTTCACTGTTTTCATTTGATTATATTAATTTATTTTAGCTGCATCTACTGAAAACAGCAAACAACTTCAGTTTAAAGTTTCTTTTTGACCAGCTTTATCAGACGTTTTTAGTCACACGGTCAGAGTCAGGTTTCTCATTATTGAAGTGAGAGTTCTCTACAGTCGTTGTAATAGGAACAGGGTAACAGAAATCCTATATTACAAAAAATACTCAAGAACAACTCAGATTTAGTGACTGCTTTTTATGCAGGCTAAGAATATGTTTTTCCTGATGTTGAGTTGGACTATTTACAGATATTTTCTTAAATAGAAAAAAATAAGTGCATGGTTAGCTTATATAAATCCTTTCTGAGTGACGGTATATGTTTTAAGCATAAAAGGCATGTGGCACAGCAAAAATTAAGGATCTTGAAATCAGCAACATCACTCTTGCACAGACTCTGTTAACGCCAGCTGCATGTCTGCATCTGGGACTCCGGGGAGCCTCAGGCAGCTGAAATGGGCCAAGCCAAATATGTTTCTGTTCACTGTGATCATAAATACTAGCCTGTGTTCCTGGATTCTTGTTTATATAAATCGGGGTGTCAGCCCCAACTTGCAAATGTATGAACTGAGCCTGGCCCACAGATTTTGTGTTTTGACCTAATTGTTCTCTTTACCCCATGCGATCAGCCAAAAATTGGATTTATGTCTCTGCGCATGGATACAAAGGCAAAAGACAGAAGTGACAGTGGTTCCTTGCCCCCACTCTGCCCACAACTCAATGTCACTTCACCCTCTCATAACTCAGATTTTTTCTTTTCGCCTCAAGAGTGATGTAACCACTGTGTGTGTGTATAACGATTTCTTTCAGCTAGTGATTTTGCAGTGCTCCTCAGATGTGCCCCCAGATGTGTCAATTCAGTTGTGGGTTGGTTCAAAGGAAAAGAGTGTAAGATTCATGGTCACCACAGTTAAAGAAAAAATTATTTTGACACTTGTTAAAATTGTAAGGAAGACTTCATTCAGGACTCTCATGATAGATGTCAAAACTATCCCAATAAGAGAGAAAGATGGAGCCTAACTCTGAACAAACAAAAACAAGGAACAAGCAGAATGAAGGGTCAATGGACAGAAAATTACTAAGAGGGCCAGTGACGGTGGCTCACACCTGTAATCCCAGCACTTTGGGGGGCTGAGGCAGGTGGATCATGAGGTCAGGAGTTTGAGGTCAGGAGTTTGAGGTCAGCCTGACCAACATGGTGAAACCCTGTCTCTACTAAAAATACAAAAATTAGCTCTACTAAAAATACAAAAAAAAGGTCAATGTTTCCTGGACATTAAAAAAAGGAGCAACGAAGAATATAGACAAAATGAAAGCTAAATACAAATTGCCAAAAATTTGTGCCAAAATGAAATAGAAAGAAACATGCAAAACTCTATAAAAATCAACAATATTGATACCCTACATGTCTAAAGTTATAAAACGAGGCCAAAAATGGTACACTAAGAGGGGGCCACAGGAAATGTACCCTCTTTAATGTACTAATTAGTAAAGAATGTATTGAGGCCAGAATTTACCCGTATTAGCTCATGTGTATAAAAACATAACTTTCTTGGTTTTTTTCTACAGGGCATTACTTTTTTATAGTCCCCATTCACTATGGTGGTAGTTAAAAATTTGAACTTGTGAGCCTGTTACAAAAGTTCATATCTAAGCTTTGCCATTTTCTAATTGTGTAATCTTGATAAATTTCTTTGTGCCTCAGTTTCTTCATTTTTAAAACAAGGATACTCCTGATAGTCACCTACTTCCTGTGGTAATTGTTAGGATGAATGAGTTGGTATAAATAAAACACTTAGGATTTTATCTATTCCATGGTTAGTGTTTTATAAGTGTTAGATACTTACTTTTAAACTATATGTATTTATCTTACATTAGAAACCAAATATTCATAAATTTTCCAAACAGTACGCGCCTGTAATCCCAGCTATTCAGGAGACTGGGGCAGGAGAAACACCTGAGCCCAGAAGGCAGAGATTACAGTAAGCTGAGATTGCACCACTGCACTCCAGCCTGGGTGACAGAGTGAGAGTCTGTCTCCAAAAAAAAAAAAAAAAAAGAAAAGAAAAAAAGAAAATTGCTAAGAGGCGATGTCAAGTGTAGTGGCATTCTTGCTATCTTGCTAAACCCACTGAGGACCAAATAGGATTCTTGCTGAAGGCAAACCAGGGTGATCAGGTATTGCCTGAGGGATGCTGAGGGATGAGAAATTGAATCATATATTCAGGTGACTAGATAGCAAGGGTGGATGATGGTCTGTAAACCGACACCAGATCTTCCTTAAAATTGAGCTTCGCAGGCCCAGGAGATTGGGGACCAAGGTCAAGACCTTGTCAGAAAGAGGGCAGTGAGGAGCTTGACTCCGTTGTGGTTAAGAGGTGAGTCTTTTCACCATGTACCACATAAATGAGAAGCAATTCATGGGATGACTTTCTGAAAACTCAGTTATGGTACCAGTCCAGAGCAAATACCATGAAAAATAGGACTCTACTTCAGTAGATGCAATGTATGCTTTAAAATAGCAAAGAATATATGGCACTCTTTCTTCCATAGCCAGAGTAGAAGTATTTGGGAATGAGGGGTGGAAGTGTTTGACTCATCACTCTTTTGCCTGCCTTATAGCACTTTTCTGAGTCTTTGCTATACAGAGATTGTCTTTTCTATTTTTAATTTTAATATATGAATTTCTTTGAAGTACAAACAATTAATTTATTTTTTAAATACTTGTTATACCTAACTTTAAAATTTTTAAGAATCTGGCAGATTTGTTACCTCATTGAGGTTTTAATTTGTAATTATGTAATGACTAATGGGGTTAATAATATTTTACATGTTTGTTAATCATTTAGCTTTACTTTTAAATAAACATTTCAACTCTCTTGCACATTTTTGATAATTTAGCTTTTTGTTGAGATGTTTTATAAGTCTAGATTTGAGTTCATTGTCAGACAAATGTGTTGCACGTGTCTTCCCTCACTCTGAAGGCTGACTTCCTTACTTTCTTAAATGATCCTATTGATTAATAGAAATTCACAATTTTAATGTAGTCAAATTATCAGCATTTGTTGTTACGGTTAGTATTTTTGTAATGTTTAAGAAAGCTTTCCCCACACTGAATTACTTAAGCTACTCTGTAATAATATCATCAGAAAGTAATTCCATTTGTCTTTCACATTTAGAGTCAAGTTTCGTTGTTTTCTTTCTGTTCACACACAGTTGTCTCAGCTTCTTTTGTAGAAAAGTCTGTCCTTGCCTAATTACTTTGCAACGCAGCCTATGCCATAAGTCAAGAGTCCACAGGTAAATGAGTCTTTCCCTTGGCCACTCTCCTGTTCATATAGCATTTCTGTCTTATGTGAAAAACACAGCCTTGTAATTATTGTAGATTTATGAACAACTGATATCTGGAAGGTATTTCTTTTTTATTATGAAATGCCA
Organism: Theropithecus gelada; assembly: GCF_003255815.1. Classification (NCBI taxonomy): domain Eukaryota; kingdom Metazoa; phylum Chordata; class Mammalia; order Primates; family Cercopithecidae; genus Theropithecus; species Theropithecus gelada. Next base: position 33,739,947 of record NC_037681.1, on the reverse strand, counting down.
GTTAAATTTAAATTTCTCAATTTTCTTTTGTTTTTTTTAGAGCTTTTTCTTATTTAATTGTTGGAGGTCTTTATGCATCTGGATGCTGAAACTTTGTTGGTTATATTTGTTGCAGATCACTGCGACTTTCACTGGGTGTATGGCATCTAAGGATGAACTAAACTCTTAATTTAAATATAGTTAAATATATGTCTTTTCTTTCATGGTTAATAATTTTTGTAATGTATTTAATATTATAATAATATTCAACTATATTAATTTGTAAAATATATGTAACAAAAAAAAGCTCACATAACCAGTGCAATCCTAAGCAAAAAAGCCAAGCTGGAGGCATCATGCTAACTCACCTCCAACTATACTACAGGGCTACAGTAACCAAAACAGCATGGTACTGGCATAGAAACAGACACCTAGACCAATGGAACAGAATAGAGAACCCCAGAAATAAGACTGCATACCTACAACTATCTAATCTTTGACAAAGCAGACAAAAACAAGAAATGGGGAAAACATTATCTATTCAATAAGTACTGCTGGGATAACCGGCTAGATTGAAAGTGGACCCCTTTCTTATACCACAAACAAATATTAAGTCAATATAGACTAAATACTTACATGTAAAACTCTGATCTATAAAAACCCTGGAAGACAACTTAGGCAATGCCATTCAGGAGGTAGGCACGGGAAAGATTTCATGACAAAGACACCAAAAGCAATTGCAACAGAAGTAAAAATGGAGATATTGACAAATGGGACCTAATGAAACTAAAGAGCTTCTGAACAGCAAAGGAAATTATCAACAAATAAACAGGGCCAGGTGCAGTGGCTCCTACCTATAATCCTCGCACTTTGGGAGTCCGAGGCAAATGGATCAGTTGAGGCCAGATGTTTGAGACTAGCCTGGGCAACACAGTGAAACTCCGTCTCTACTAAAATTACAAAAAAATTAGCTGGGAATGGTGGTGCACGCCCGTAATTCCAGCTACTCGTACTCGCGAAGCTGAGGCATGTGAATCACGTAAACCACAGAGGTGGAAGTTACAGCGAGCCAAGATTGTGCCACTGCACTCCAGCCTGGGAGACAGAGCTAGATGCTATCTTAAAAAAAAAAAAAAAAAAAAGAGAGAGAGAGAGTGTACACAGATAACATACAGAATGGAAGAAAATTTGTGAAAGCTATGCATCAGACAAAGGTCTAATATACAGTGTCTACAAGGAACTTAAACAAATTTACAAGAAAAAAACAAACCCCATTAAAAAGTATGAAAAGGTCATAAACAGACACTTTTCAAAGAAAGACATACTTGCTGCCAACAATCATATGAATAAAAGCTCATCATCACTATCATTAGAGAAATGCAAATCATAACCACAGTGAAATACTATCTCACACCCGTCAGAATGGCTATTACTAAACAGTCAAAAAATAACAAATGCTGGTGAGGCTGTGGAGAAAAAGGAATGCTTATACATTGTGGATGACAGTGTGCCAATTCCTAAATATGTCAAACACCATTCAAACCAGCAATCCCGTTACTGGGTACATACCCAAGGGTATATAAATCACCCTACTTTAAAGACACATGCAGTTGTATGTTCATTGCAGCACTATTCACAATACCAAAGACATGGATCAACCTAAATGCCCATCCATGATAGACTGGATAAAGAAAATGTGCTACATACATAGCATGGAATACTATGCAGCCATAAAAAAGAAGGAGACCATGACTTTGGCAGGGACATGGGTGGAGCTAGAGGCCATTATCCTTAGCAAACTAACACAGGAACAGAAAACCAAATCCTGCATGCTTTCACTTATAAGTGGGAGCTAAATGATGAGAACACATGGACACATAGTTTGGAACAACACACACTGGGGCTTATGGGAGGGTGGAGGGTGGGGAGGGAGAAGATCTGGAAAAATAGCAGTATGTCCTTAGATTAATACCTGGGTAATGAAATAATCTGTACAACCCCCCCTCCCCCCCGCCATGAGCCCATGACATAAGTTTACCTATGTAACAAACCTGCACATGTACCGCTGGGCTTAAAATAAAAGTTAAAAAAATTATGGACCACGAAAGAAGAAAGTTATATTTTAAATCCCAATGTTAATGCCTAAACAATAACAATTTTAAAAATAAGAAATAAATTTCCAAATTAAAAAATAATATTTACAGTTTTATCTATGCCTTTAGTTCACTTAAAATCATTTATTATGATCTGAGTGATCCCAGCACCATACATTTCTCCCTTCCCCAAAATGCCACCTCCATATATCATATATGTGTGGGTGAATTTTAAAGCCTGAATATGATGTTTGATTTGTCAATTTCTGCATTCTTTCACAAATACTATAGTATCATAACTATTTATAGAGCTTTATGGTGAGTCTCCAAAAATTCTAAGGTAAGGCCTTACATTTTAGTCTTTTTCAAAAATGTCATTACTGTTTTTCAATTGTTTCTAATATACCAAAATATAATGACTTTTAATATATTGATATTTTTATCTAGAAAATTTCCCCAATTTTTAATTCTAAAAATATATATTTTAGGTATTATAAATTTTCTATTTGTATAATCACTATCTGCAAATAATCACAGTATTATTTATTCCTTTTAAATTATTTTTAATCACATACTTTCATGCTAACTTGGAACTCTGCCCCAAAATTAAATAAAACAAGCAATAACACATATTTTTGTCTTTTTACTCTCACAGGAAAAATTATTAGCATTTTAACAGTAAGTATATTTGCTATAGTTTTTAATAAATTTTATCAGATTAAGGAAATTTCTTTAGGATTGATTTTTTTTTATCATAAATAGATCTTTGATATTATTTGTCCTTTCTGTATGCATTGATTTAAGCTTTTGATGTTTTTATCTTTAATCTGTTAATGTGGAGAATGATATTTGTTTCAGCACTAAATAGAATCTTTAGGGATGGGGGAGATCAGTAAGTATTATATCTGTTATGTGCTGCTGAATCCAGTTTGCTAATATTCTGTTAGGATTACTTGTATCTGCACTCAAAAATTTGAGCATTTTTCTACCCGTTACTATCCTTGAGAGTTTCTTGTATCAAGCTATGCAAAACTTATCTTAAAAATGGCATATTTCTTTTTTTCTATTGTTCTCCAAGCTTTTTCTCTCAAGCATCAAACAAATACTTAAAGCTCCTAATATTCATCCAGAAATGGTCCATTCATTAAGTCAGCTACCAATATTTTATTTCCAACAAAGAAGTTTAACTGCAGAGAAATTGTAGTTAATTTTGGTTTTATAAGACAGACTTTTACTTTTTAATTGCTGCACATTAAATTATTTTATTTTTGACCTAAAATTTAAAATATACATAGAATATTTTTGCTGGGGTTTTCTGTTTATAATTTTGTTAGTAACACAGTTAATAGTTTTGATCTCCATACCTGGGTATGTTTTGATTTTCATAATTTTTACAAATGGTGTTAATTTTGATCTTTGAATACACAATATTTTTTCTTCTTGATGAATTACTGTAGTCACTAGATTAAATTTATTTTCTATGCTCTCCTCATTGATCATCCCACTATTTTCAAATTTTTATGTTGTTCTGGTTCTTAATGAGTTTATTAAATGTGTCCTCCACATCATTAATTTGATGTATTTTGAAATTTTAATTCTTCTCATTAAACCTTCATTGGAACTTTTGGTTCTGCTCTTATTTTGTATTTTATGTTTATCACCTGTTTCTTTGTGCTTTTGATACTGCTGTTTTTTTCCTTTTTTTTTTTTTTTTCTGTCACTATAGATGTCTGCTTCTCTTCGATGGCATTTGTAACTTCTTTCATTCCATTGAAGATAAAAACTTCTTGTAAAAAGTTATTCTAATTAAAATACTAAATAAGTTTTGCAGAGGGCAATTCTCTGAAATTTCAGGTTTACATCCGTTTCAGTTTCTCTTTACTGTCATTTCTTTTAAAAATTTTCTCTGTAATGAACTTCTTCAAAAGCTTATGACTTCTAAAAACAAGTAGGATTGTGGCTTTACTCAATCATTTTGTGTTCAAACTGCTGTTCAGATCTACACTAGAGGTTGGATTAGATGTTTACATATAAGTTCCATCCACAACGCCCTTTGTTCACTGTTTGCAATTTCTTTATTATGTAAGAAATCTTGACTGCCTGCCCTGATTAGATTCATGGGGCTGTGATTGCAATAATTTTCTGTTTTACATATTATCATGTTCCTTCCACATACATTAAATTTTTTATTTAAGAGCTTTATTGGGATATAGTTGACATGAAATAAACTGCACATATATGTAAAGGGTACAATTTGATAAGTTTGGACATATGTACACACCCATAAAATCACCATCAAAATCAAGATAATGAGCATCTATATCACACCAAAAGTTTCATTGTGACCGTTTAGATTTTCCGCTAACTTTACCCACGTTTCCAGGCAAATTTTGATCTGCTTTAAATTGTCAATTAGGATGTCTTTTTCAAAAGTACTTCATAAATGTAGTTATGTATTATATATTATCTGTCTTCTTTTACTCAGAATAATTATTTAGAGGTCTATGATATTGTGTTGTGTGTCAATAGTGATTTATTGCCATTGCTGAGTAGTATTCACTTATATAAATGTAACACCATTGGTTCATTCATTCATTTTTTGATAGACATTTGGACTGTTTCTGGATTGGAGGTATTTTGAATGAAGCTGCTGTGAATATTCATGAACAATGTACAAGTTTTTGTATGGACATATGCTTTCTTTTCCTTTGCTTGAATGCCTAAGTGTGAAATGGCTGGATCACATAGTACATACATGTCTAAGTTTTAAAGAAGCGATCAAACTGCTTTTGAAATAGTAGTAATATTTCACATAACCAACCACAGTGTATAAAATTGCAGAAATTCCACATCATTGGCAATGCTTGGTGTGACCAGTCTTGAACTTTAAACATTGTAGTAAGTGTGTAGTGATACATTTGTAAATTTTACATCTAATAAATTATATATTGTAATTTAATTTCTATTTCCCTAATGACTAATGAGATGAAGCATCTTTGCATGTGCTTATTTGTCATCTTTATTTATATCTGATTTAGTGATGCCTCTGTTAACATTTTGCCCATCATTTTATCAGGTTATTATTATACTTTTAAAGCATTTTATGAAACCTAAATACAAAATATTCATTAAACATGTGACTTAAAAGTTGCTTATTTTACTTTGTGGCTTGACTTTTCCTTCTCTTAAAGCTTTTCAAAAGGCAAGAGATTTTATTCTTAAAGAGTTTAATATATATGTGTACACATATATAAATACATGTCTTTACATACATACACACATATATGTATGTAATTTTTAATTTTATGGATCATGATTTTTGGCATCATAAATAAGAAATGCTTACTTAACTCAAAAAATTCTTTTCTATATTTTCTTCAAGTTTTAAATTTTACATTTAGGTACAGGATCTCTTTTGAAATAATTTTTCTATACAGTGTTGCACATAGATTGAAATTGCTAGTTCAATGTTTTATTTTCAAACGTGTATCTAATTATTCTAGCACAATTTGTTGATAAGATTATACTTTCTCCAATTAAATGAGTTGGCCATATATGTGTGGCAATATTTTGGGATGCTGCATTCCATTCCATTGATTTGTTAGTATAACTTAATGCCAGTATCATTTTATCTTGATAACTGGGGCTTTGGAATAAACCATGGAATGAAGACATGTTAGTTCTCCAACTTTATTCTTGTTTTTCAAAGCTAATTTAGCTATTCGGGCTCTTTTACATTTCCATTTGAATTTCACAATCAGTTTGTCAATTCCTACAAAATTTCTGCTAGGATTTTGGTCAGAATTGAACTACATCAATAGATCTACTGGGGGGACTTGACATCTTAGCAATAATTAGCCTTCTAACTCATGAATGTGGTATAAGTCTCCATTTATTCAGTCTCCATATTATTAAAAGTCTCCATATTATTCACTTAATATTTTGTAATATTCACATATATTGTAATATTTATACTTAAATATTTTATGTTGATGTTATTTAAAACCGTGTTTTTCTTTACATTCTATTCCTTTTTATTGCTAGTATATAAAAATACAACTTATTAATTTGTATATTAATTTTTATCTTGCAATCTTGTTAAACTCATTTATAAGTTCTGGAAGTTTTTGTGGATTTTATTGTATTTTCATGTACATGATCATGACATCTACAAATAAAGATAATTTTTCAACTTACTTTTAAACCTGGATCAGTATGTTTCTTTCTGTTGTTTTATTATACTGGCTAGAAGCTCCCCTAAAATATTGAATAGAAGTGCTAAGAGCAGGCATCCTTACTTTATTTCTGACATTAGAGGGAGAAAAATCAACTTTTATATTAAATATGATGCTAGGTGTAGGCTGATCATTGATACCTTACATCAGGATGAGAAAAGTTCATTTTATTTCCACTCAGCTGAATAATACCAATAATGAATGTTAAATGTTGTCATTTTTTTCTGTTTCTACTGAAATTAGGTGTTTTTTAAGCCTATAAATATTTAGGTGGATTTAATTTCTATTTTGTGAATATGTTGATTTTTTTTTAATGTTAAGCCAGCCTGGCTTTCAAGGAAATATTAAATGCTATACAGGAAATGATATACTATCTTTTGTGTTGGCTCATTTTTAAAGTTTTATTTTGGTAAACCATACATAAGATTGACCATGTTAAACATCTTTAAGTTATGGTATCAATTACATTCACCTTGTGAATTGATTGATACATATGGTATCACTTACATTCACCTTGTTGTGCAACTAGTCTTCAGGATTTTTTCTTCTTACAAAACAAACTCTGTATCCATTAAACACAAACCCTGTTTCTTCCTCTGCTCTGTCCCTGGAAACCATCATTCTATTTTCTCTCTATTAAGAGTCTCAAATAAGTAGAATTACATGCTATTTGTCCTTTTATATATGGCTGGCTTGTTTTACTTAGCATGTTTTCAAGGTCCATCCATATTGTAGCATGTGTCAGAATTTCCTTACTATTTAAGTGGATATTCATTTTATGTATGTTTCATTTTATATTTAAATGAATATCATATATTCATTTTATATATTTATATATAATGAATTTTAAATATTAATTATATATAATATAAATGTATAAAATATATTTTTTCATTCAAATATATATAATTTGAATGAAATGAATATTTTATATATATATTTCATTTTATGTATTGACCACATTTGCTTATTGATTCACCTGTCAATGAACCCTTTGGTTGCTTCCACATTTTGGCTATTGTGAATAATTCTCCTATGGCCATGAGTGGACACAGTGTGTCTTTTGACATATTTCACTGGATTAAAACAGTTTTAGCCACTAAGATCTTTCTAGACTCTCTGCTCTTTCTCTTCAACTCTAGGAATCTGATGGATTCTGCCTGCGTTTTTCTTCCCTGTACCATAGTCTGATAACTCTATTAAGACAATAATTTAGGGCATTCCCGGGACTCACTTTATTTGTTTCCTGTTCCTCAAGGATCAAAGTCCTGTATTACCGGCTATCCAGTGTTTTGAAAATAATCATGTCCTGTATTTTGTTTTTGAGTGTGTGTGTGTGTGTGTGTGTGTGTTTTTGTGTCTCAAGTGGTTAAATCTGTATTACTTCATCTTTCCTAGAAGTACGTGTCTAAATTTGTTTTATCACACTAAAATATTAAAGGTTTTTTTCTTTTAACTTGTTCTAACCTTACTAAAATTTATTTTTGTTAAGGATGTTAGGCAGAAATGTAATATGATTTTTCCATGTGAACAAGCAGGCATCTGAGCACATTTATTAAATATTCTGTTCTCATGATTACATGGCATCTGATATTTTATAGCCAATTTACATTCTCAATATCCATTCATGTATATTGCTTTATTATATTCTTTAAGGAAATTTAAATGAGGTGTTGTACTGGTGAGTTTATTTTCTGCATGAAATATCTAAGGAAATTGAAGATCATCATGGTTAAGTTACTTGTCCAAGACGGTACAGAATTAAGTGACTGAATCAGGAATATAATTCATATGAAGGAGCTATGACTAAAACATTTGCCACTCCATTAATCTCTAGGCATGATGCCCCTAATCTGGTTGATGAAGTGGTTTCTCACTTAATGTAAAACTGTTTAAAAGTGTGCTTACACCTTTAAAGCAAGAAAGATTTCTTTTTTTGTGAGGGAAATTTACTTCCAAGATTTATAATATGTTTATTACATTGTGGCATAGTTTTTTTCACTTATTCCTTTAGCATACTCATAATATTATATCATTTCATTATATCATTTCATTGAATTACAGATATATATATATGTGTGTGTATATATATATGTGTGTGTGTGTGTATATATGTGTGTGTGTGTATATATATATGTGAATCATTTTGTCAGTCGGGTAACTCAGTTCCCTAATATGGTTAATGGTTGTTACTTTCAAATTACTTTTTAATGGTAATAAATAGTGAATTTATATATTCCAAATTCATGTCTAAAGCAAAGTGTTATTCACAACTTTTGGGGAGTTATACACAAGATATTGTATTTTATACTTTTCTTACATTGTATGTTGTATGCTGGCATCATGTATAACTTCTGTGTCTGTCTGTATACAGTCATATATATAAATGCTCAAAGAAGTATTAAAGACATGAAAAAAGAGAATTTAGGGTTGCAAACATTATATCAGATACAGTAGAACCATACTATGTGCTCTCGCCTATGTGTGGCTAATTTAAATATTAACTCTATTTATATATTTCCAATCTTAGGCTAGTGCTACTTTTCTCTTTTAAATATGTAAGACTCAGAAAGGCTAATTAACTAGACTATTTTCACACAGCCAGAAAATGTTATTGTGGAGACTCAAATTGAATCTTACCTAACTTTGCAATTCATGATGTTCTCATTTTACTGTACCGCAGGATAACAGGTGTTTAATTTTTATATCTCAACAAAATATGTATGCAGTACTATTAGGTATAAAAACATACTAGTAAGGGCAGTTTGTGACTCTTCACTTAAGTCCATAGTAGTTTTCTCTCATATGGTATACTAGAGCTATGGCAAAGTATCTCTACTTTGGGACAACATCATTTTTTTCAACAACCATTAGAATTTTATTTTCCTATCTCCCTATGCTCCAGTGTAATTGATGGGTTTGATTAGAAAGATGAATATATATCTACTTCTGACATTATCTCCTAAGAACAAATGATTTTACATTTTCTCACACTATCAAAACAAGCATACACACATAAAATAATGTGTATGATCTTGAATATCATTCTTGGAGATTAAATCTTATAACGTGAATGAGTGATAAAATGCTACAGAAGCCGACATACTGAAAACCTGTGACGGAATGCCTCGGAGAGAGAAGTGATTGAGAAGCCTACATACGGGTAGAATCATGTAAAGAACTGGGATGTCTGGGTGCATTGCTGACTCCAAGGAGACATTAGATACATGTTCAGATCTCTGAATTGCTATTGTCAGCTAATACATGCTGTGTCATCTCATAAATCTCCCATGGAGCAATTCAGATATATTACAGGAGGCAAATGTTGATAATATGTTGTGAATAATAATCGGCTACCTTTGCTCCTTGATATGATCAAATGGAAACTGAATAACCAAAAATCAATCCAGATCATGTATCCAAAGATTCTGCAGTTTTAAAAAGATTGAATTTTTGAGTACTTTCAGTTCATTTCTAGATCTGGTATTCTGTGATTTTCAAGATAGAAACTTTTTCTATCTCGATTTATGCTCCATGTGTATCCATACATCGTAGGATAGTAATTTACTTACAGTATGGGAGTCCGATTGAATAACCTTTAACGCTAAATCTTGCAAGTCTCTTAAACTTTTAACATACAAGCAGTATACTGATTCTAAACCATCTGGAAGTTACCTCTAGTTCTCTGGGCATGACTAAGACATACCTCTCTCTATATATATGACAAAGGTGTATAGAAGAAGCAGAAACACAGTTCTGACCCATAATATGAACTTTAAACTGGTTAGAAACTGAAAAAAAGTTGCAATTAATTGCAACTTTGAGGCATCCTGGATTTTGTGGAGATAATTTTTACAGTCTTTTCTTCTGTTTTTAACATTCACATGCAATTCCCAGTCTATTTCAACGTTTCTCTCCTTTAGAATTTGTTCATTGCCTCTCATTTTTAAGAACTGGATTTTAGGGCCGGGTGCGGTGGCTCAAGCCTGTAATCCCAGCACTTTGGGAGGCCGAGACGGGCGGATCACGAGGTCAGGAGATCGAGACCATCCTGTCTAACCCGGTGAAACCCCGTCTCTACTAAAAAAATACAAAAAAACCCCAGCCGGGCGAGGTGGCGGGCGCCTGTAGTCCCAGCCACTTGGGAGGCTGAGGCAGGAGAATGGCATAAACTCGGGAGGCGGAGCTTGCAGTGAGCTGAGATCCGGCCACTGCACTCCAGCCTGGGCGACAGGGCGAGACTCCGTCTCAAAAAAAAAAAAAAAAGAATTGGATTTTAGAAAATGTTTGTATTTTCCATTGTCGGACTCATCTGTCTCAAAAGACTCAGCTTGCATTCTCTTTAAAAAACAAATGATTCTCTGGCTACTTTGCTTTAGGTAAAAACCTCACCCGAAAACATTCCATTTACTGGGACGCTGATCTGGGATGAGTGTCTCCTTGCAGGCACTTGTCCGGTTAATTTTGGTCCCTTGCGTGTTATGGACAAAATAGTACACGGCAATTTAAGAATGAATGAAATAGATTTCATAAAAATTTGAAGTATACTTGGCATTAATGAAAAGTTCTAGTTTCACTGTCTACTGCTTGTCTATCCCAACAGATTTCACATTCCCTGAATATGAAGCAGGCCTTATTTTTTTCTTGTATTATTAATACATTAGCTTGATTTTCTCCAAAAGAATTTCAAAGTTCTGATAATCACTTCATTCCTGCAGAGAATAATATTTGCTGTGTTTCAGAGGCGAAATGAAATGATAGAAAAACGGTTAATGGGTTCATGATATAAAGGGATGACTTTCTGAAAGATGAAGGGTTATGATAACATTATTTCATTTAGTTATGTTTTCTAAGCTTGTGTTTTTTATGGAATCCGGGAAGATAATTTTGTGTCTCTCTCTATACATATATTTTTCTAAGTATGTATGTATGTAGCAGTGTATGTATATATGCATCTATCTATATCTATCTATCTATCTATCTATCTATCTATCTATCTATCTATCTTTCTTTCTTTCTTTCTTTCTTTCTTTCTATTCTTTCACTAATAGAGTGGTAAGAATTGGAGTACTGTGCTGGTTCTTGGAGAGTACAGGGAAAAAGAAACAAGCCAAGTCCTTCTGTCTTCCACAAATAGATCAGATCTAACAAGACTCAATAAGTTTCCATGTTTTGTATATGATTTTGTCCAAATTACCAAAATTGAACATGCATTTGGAATTAGTAACAAAGTTAAAAATGAGGTGGACAGTTGAGGCTGAAGTCATAAATGATAATAAAAAGGGAATATTTGTGTCACCTAGAAAACTAATAATAGGTGATGTATTCAGGCTTCTGAATACCAGTGAGAGAACTATTTACTGACACATGACATACATGGATTGTTACCAGCCATGTGTCAGGAAATAATGTTCATTTCTTTAGGTGACAAATATTGTTTCTAGTACTTATATATCCATAAGTGCTATGAGGAAAGGAAAAGTAGAGAAACACAAAGAGACTCACAGTGCTGAGTGTTGGAGGAAATAATTTGCAGTATTAAGTAGGAAAGTTCCTGTAAAAGTTTTCCTGGCAGGAAGTTCTATTCAGAGTAATCAGGCAAGAGAAAGATATAAAAGGCATCAAAATAAGAAAAGAAGTCAAGATATCTGTATTCATTGATGATATGATTCTGTACTTAGAAAACCCTAAAGACTCCAAAAGGGTCCAGGAATTGACAAACGACTTCAGTAAAGTTTCAGGATACAAAATCAGTGTTCCAAAATCAGTAGCATTTCTATACACCAATAATGTGCAAGCTTAGAGCTAAATCAAGAATGCAATCCCATGTACAATAGGCAAACAAAACAAAACAAACAAACAAAAAAATATGCAGGAATACATCTAACCAAGAAGATAAGTTATCTTTGCAAGGAGAACTACAAAACATTGCTGAAAGAAATCAGAGATGACACAAATAAATGGAAAAATCTCCCATGCTCAGAGATTGGGAGAATCAATATTATTAAAATGCCCAGACTGCCCAAAGCAATCTACAGATTCAATGCTATTCCTATTAAACCAGCAATGCCATTTTTCACAGAACTAGAAAAAAACTATTCCAAAATTCATATGAAACCAAAAAACAGCCCGAATAGGCAAAACAATCCTAAGCAAAAAGAACAAAGCCTGAGGCATCACATCACCTAACTTCAAACTATAAGGCTACAGTAACCAAAACATCATGGTATCAGTACAAAAACAGACCCACAAACTAACATAACAGAATAGAGAAACTGAAAATTAAGTCACACACTTAAAGTCATCTGATCTTTGACAAAATTAAGAAGACTAAGCAATGGGGAAAGGACTCCCTATTCAATAAATGGTGCTGGGATCACTGGCTAGTCATATGCTGAAGAATGACATTGGACCCCTACATTTCACCACATATTAAAATTTAACTCAAGGTTGATTAAATATTTAAAAAGTAAGACCTCAAACAATAAGAACTCTAGAAGAAAATCTAGGAAACGTCATATGACTAATTCCTCAAAATTTCAACAAAAACAAAAATCGATAAATGGGACCTAATCAAACTAAAGTGCTTCTGCACAACAATATAAACTGCCAACAGAGTAAACAGACAACCTACAGAATGCGAGAAAATATTCACAAACTACACATGTGGCAAAGGTCTAATATCCAGAATCTAGAAGGAACTTGAACAACTGAACAAGCAAAGAAGAAATAACCCTATTAAAAATGGAAAGAAGAACAGATACATGTTAAAAGAAGACATTCAAGGCGTCAACAAACCTATGAAAAAATGCTCATTATTACTAATTATCCGAGAAATTCAAATGAAAATCACACTGAGATACCATCTCACACCATTAAGAATAGCTATTATTAAAAGTCAAAAAATAACAGATGCCGGGAGGATATGAAGAAAAGGGAACGCTTATACACTGTTGGTGGAAATGAAAATTAGTTCAGCCATTGTGTAAAGCAGTTTGGGGATTTCTCAAAGAAGTAAAAATAGAACTACCATTTGTCCCAGAAGCCCAATCACTGTATATATCCAAAAGAAAATAAAGCATTCTACCAAAGAGAAACTTGCATTCGTATGCTCATTGTGGCACTATTCACCATAACAAATACATGGAATCAATCTGGGTGCCCATCAGTGGTAGGTTGGATATAGAAAATATACCAAAATACTACACAGAATACTACACAGCCATTAAAAAGAATGAGCTCAAGTCCTTTGAAGCAACCTGGGTGCTGCTGGAGATCATTATCCTAAGTAAATTAATGCAGAAACAGGAAACCAAACACTGCATGTTTTCACCTATGACTGAGAGCTAAACACTGGGTACACCTGGATATAAAGATGGCAGCAATAGACACTGGGGATGACTAAATCAGGAGGAAGCAGGAGACAAGGGTTAAAAAAAAAACTAACTATTGGGTACTATGCTCAGTATTTGGGCATGAGATCAACCATACTCCAAACCTCAGCATCATGCAATATACCCAGGTAACAAACCTGCGCATGTACCCCCTGAATGTAAACTAAAAGTTGAAATTATAAAAAAGTAAAGGTTAAAAAAGTAAGCTGTTCTTGTAGAAGGGATAAGCAGGGCCAGGGCTCTGGACAGGAGAGAATGTTGCATCATGAACAGGCTGACGGGAGGAAAGGCGAGATGCAAGGAGACCAATGAAAAGGTTTAGACAGTAACACAGGTGAGATACGGTGGGTACAGGGAAGATGATGAGAGAAATGTGTTTTGAACCTAAAGCCTTTACAATTGCCTAACAGATGGCACAGTGTTGTCTATTCAGTGAATGAAAAATTATCACTTAAACTTTATCGTATTCATTTAACCTACACGGAAGAGGCATGGTACGATTTTCAAAGGCAGAATTTTTACTGAGCTAGCTTTTCAAAGCTTCCACCTTTCTTTTCGCTGCGCCCTTAGTTTGGAGCTCCCTTCCCCAAATGTCCTCAAGTCCTTCAGCCCCATAACTACCTTCAGACATCTGGCCAGGTAGACACCTCTTGAACACCCTCATAACGAGGCAGCCCACCTCTCGCCCTCTCCCCTCAGTCTCTTCCAGTTTCTTTATTCATGTTGGCATCATCTGACCCACACCATACTTCTTTGTACTAGAGGAAACAGGCTTTTAATTTTTCCTGGAACAGCTCAGATTTAGAGGTTAATTATTAACAGTGTCAGCTTTTGAACAATCAACTGGATGTCACCTTAACTTGTGATGTTTCTTTGCTTATTTATGCCTTTACTAGACTATGAATCTCATGAAGAAACGAACTTTTTCCAGTTGTGATTATGCTGTATTCTCCAGTCATACATCAGTGTCTGACATATACTGAGGTGAATGAGCTATTAAGTGAATGAATGTTTTCTGAGTGCCTTCAAAAATGAGGCACACTGTGTTCTGATTAGAGTAATTTGATGAGCACTCTTCTTTTTGTTATTCTTCCCATAGAAGTGAGGTTTATTCAGGGAATAAAGGCTTGTGAAAGACTTTGTAAACAGAATCTATGGAGGTAACTCTTTGAGTATGACCCCTAGCGAACAGAGAAAGTGTTCTGAGATTTCAGGGTGGGAATACAAAGAAGATTGGAAAGGAAGCTCTGGGTACTGAGCTCCAGGTATGGAAGTTAAACATCACAACAGCAGATTGAAGTTGCAGATAATCTTGATCACCTTTAAATGTAAGGAACTCTTGTCAAGGAATATGACCATTGATAAACACCTGCTAGATGTTAAGTTTGTCTGTCTTCTGGATGGCCTATTCACATCTTTTAGAATAGGTTTCACTGCTTAAAAGAAATAAGTCTTGAAATAAATAAATACCCAGTTTTTCATCAAAACCAGAGAGATCAAAATCAGTTCATTTTGATTACAGTTGTCATTACACAGTGCAGAGCAAAGATACTTTATTTTTGAAGGCACTCAGAAAAATCACTCTATACTTCAAAATCTATAGAATAAACTAAAAACAAAAATAGAGCAGGAGAGATAGTAATGAAAGTTATACCTTTAACTCAGCCATCCACCCAAAACCCTCAGTACCCAGTATTACAAACCATGTGGAGCAGGAAGAAAATGAATAGAAAGAGCATTTGAACATAAATCGTAATGTGCATTTGAGATTAGTGCCAAAGTGAGAATCAGAAATCTAAAATCTTTGTCCAAAAGATTGGAGAAACCGTGATCTAGCGTGACATTGAAAGTGAAGTACTCTATTCTGCAGGGTGTGTGAGGAGGGGTGTGCTTGTAGAAACAGAGAAAACAACAGCTGTTCAGGTTCATGATTGACTTGCACGGTGACTCTGCCTCTAGGCAGCACAAGTACAGATAATAACTGGGATTATCTGAGATAAGTATTTGGCTTTATAGATTATAGGGAGAAATCTAAGCTAAGAAATTGGAATTATTCTCAATAAGAAAATATATACTAAAATAGCAATGATTATGCACATAACCAGGAGAGAAATCCAATCAATCTTGCTAAAATGATGATTCATACTAGAGGATAATGACAAGAAACATGACTGGGCATATTTCCAGTCCCATGAAAACAGCATTAATTTGTGATCCAGCCCAATATAAGATACCCCACTCCTAACTTAGTGCTTGCTTTAGTCTTGAGGGATTCAAGAGCTGACTGGGGCTGAACTCAAAAGAGGCGTATTTCAGTGAAAGTGGCCGAAAAAAGCTGGACCTAGCAGCATAGTTAACTGGACTAAAACGAAAGCCTGAATTTGAACTTGCAGACATAGACTATTAGTCTCAGAGGCTACAAATTTACTTAATTTAAGAAAATCACACTTTTACCAAGACATAAAAGACCAATTTTGATCCAAGTGTTATACGAAGGCATATAAAATGTAGTGTAGACCCAGAACGACGGCAACAAAAAAATTAAATGTCTTCAAATACAAATCAAGAGAGAGAAGCTCCACTTACTACACCTAGATAAGACTTTAACCAATGCCCTGGGAAGGAGTAATTAACAGTTAGCACCATGCCTTCCATATAAATATACAGACACACACACACACATGAACACACACCCCCTCATATACAATGATGAATAGATACATAAACCTATGTGGTATATCTACTCATATATTTCATGTATAATTTTTGTTAGTCATTATTGAGGTTTTCCTCTAGTGCTATGCTATATCTTACTACATTACTTATCCAGAATTAAAGAATAGATGAAACAAAAACTTTAATGAGATGTAAGGAATTCAGGGCAAGTTAGTTTCAAAGTTTTCATGGACTGTTTCAAATAAGTAGATCAGAACTTGATATACAAATACACAAATGTCCAGTATGACCCATTCTTTCTGTAATTATATTCAGGGAAATAGTTCTTGTTTTCAGAACAAAGATTTAGCCAGAATATGGGTCACAGAGAGAGAAAGAAAGAGAGTGAAAGAGGTGCCCTGTACATTTAGCCTCTTATTTATTTCTGTGACTCCAAAAACTATTAACCTCTTTTAGCCTATGCTCTTTAAAAAAAATGGGAAACACTGTGACTGCTAAGTCCAGGATATCAAAAAAGTACTAATGTTTTTTGAAATATTAATACATGAATCAGGGTCTGAGTCTGCCGGGAGCACTGAGAGCCCAAAACACTACAAAGGTGCCAGATATACCCTCATGGCCTAAAGCAAGCTGTGGATCCACTCGTGCCCGACTTATGGTAAGTTTGCTTCTAGATAGTGTCAAAAAGTTTGCTCTTTCTTACTCTCTTATCTGTGCCTTCCCTTTAAAAATGGACATATTTCATTTATTATTTCTTTATCTTTCCTAGTCAATGACTTTATCTTGAAAATAAAGTGGGGGGGGGGAATTGTCGTTTTCTTAATGACTGCTTCTCTAATTCTTATTTGCTATATTAATAGCAAACCATAATGTCAAGTCACAAAATAACAGTATCTCTGGTGAGAAAAGGAGTCCATTGAATGAATGAAAAGGTTTCACTGTTTCTGGTATTTTGCCAATGGACAGTTTGTGTCTTATTATGGATCATAAAATTGCCAGCAATTCTGAAATGAAGAACATGGACATCATAAATTGGACTACATAAAAACTCACAAAGCCAACGTGCTATAACTTCTCTTCGTGGAAATTTCTGAGATTAGGTGAGAGTGTAAGGCATGAGAAATTCACCAATTAAAGCATATGAATGTTGACACTGAAATAAATTTTAGAGAATAAGTAGTGCAATTAATTGCTATTATTCTCAGCATTTGCTTTAGAAAGCTAAAATAATATAAGGAATGAACTATACACTTTGAATTCAAAATAACATAAAATTGATGCTAGGTTTCATTATGTGCCAAGTGTTCGACTTTGCACAAATCATTTACCACTGATTTTCAAGTCTCTCATCTGTAGAAAGGAGAAAATGCACCCTAATTTAGGACTCATGCAGATGATTTAATATATAATTATATTAGTCTTTGGTATGTGACAGATCCTACCTCTCATTAGAAATCATGGAGGTGTGACTTGGGTGGCAGTAGCTTAATGAACCTTTATTTATACCTAATGCTTTATACTTTCCAAAACTCTTTTTGTACACAAGATCTATTTATAAAAGGAAGGTAAAAGACACAAAACAGCTCACCTTTGCTGATCACTTGCTACCTGATGGGCCCTGGTTTCATCACTGTACATCCATTACTTCATTTCATTCTAAAAATAACTTATTGGTATAAACATTATCAGTCCTGATTTAATAGACATAAAGAAACTGAGGCTTAGTGACATTAGGTTGCTGAAGGTTATTAGCAAGTGTCAGGACAGAATTCAACAGCTCTTCGTGAATCAGAGACTGAGTTTATAAGCACCGACCAATACTACCTGCTGAAAAATCTGATGGAATTAAAGCTGAATATGGGTCTCAAGTAAATGGCACTGAGTTTGGTTGCTGTCGGTAACATTTTATTCTTTCTGTGTAACGGGAAGGATTTGAAAGACTAAAAATAAATGCGTAGCATGCAATGACCTTTAGGAATTTGGAAGCTGCAAAAGAATTGATAGATCATCTCTTCCAATCAATTTACAACATCATTATCATATTCCTTATCATAGTTAGGGAGACACATATGTTGATGCACAATAGCTTTGCTGTGACTATATATAGCTGAAAGAAAGAGCTAAATATAAATTTAATCAATA
Organism: Theropithecus gelada; assembly: GCF_003255815.1. Classification (NCBI taxonomy): domain Eukaryota; kingdom Metazoa; phylum Chordata; class Mammalia; order Primates; family Cercopithecidae; genus Theropithecus; species Theropithecus gelada. The sequence goes on along the minus strand of NC_037681.1, from coordinate 33,721,428 downwards.
ATATTAAGAAATATATACACAATTACAATTATTAGGTTAAACAATTCTCCAGGGTTTTCTTAAAGTGTTCTTTTGCAATAAAAATACAGATTATTTTCAGTATGATATATGACTTTGACTAAAGAACGTGCTTAATTTGAATTTCAATTTTTAAGCTTGCGATTCACTGAAATTGAATTTCCAAGTGCAAATTGCTGGTTTATAAAAAATCCTATTGCATAAATTATACCGTTGCATAATACATATTTAATAGTGATTATAATGATATATCATAGCATTTTGGTAGCCTATTTAAAACATGTTTTGTGGTTATATTTTGTATGGCTACTTTTGTTCTAGTCTTTTATGAAATTTCCTGATATGCAAAGACCTAGTAGAGCCAGAAATCCTTTCTTGCTCCAAAATTCTTAATTTAAAAATATAAGATAGCGCCACCATCAAGAGTACACATTTCCTGCACGTTCTTGTTTATAGATGTTTTATTTTTAATTATAATAGATGCATAATAGTTGTCCATATTTATGGGGTAAATGTGATTATTTCACACAAGTATCTAATGTGTAATGATCACTAAATTGTACATTAAAAATGGTGAAAATGATAATTTTATTCAATTTTTTTAGTTCAATAAAGAAATGCTTTGATTTCCGATGGCACTGGCTGGGTTCCTTGGGGAGCAATCTCTGAGACAAAGATTCATTCATAGATGTGTACTGGGGGTACTCCAGTGACCAACATCTGTAGTAGGAGAGGGAAAGGGACAGGATTGACGAAAAGAGAAGCAGTTTGTGAAACAGTGACAACAAGGGTTCAGGAAACACTATGAGAATTCTGGAGCTTGGAGAGCCTTGCGGAATTGTCCTGAATCGGGTCAGAGTGGCTGGCCCTTTACGCCCCTCTCAAGCTGTCATTGAATGCAGGCTGCCTCTAGGAAGGCATCACAACCTTATGTGAGGGGGTTCTCCCCAGCTGAGGGCAATAACCCTGATGGGGCATGTGGTATATGCTGCTCAGAGTGCCAGTGGTGGGCGGCCCCTGGTTTTCAGCATTTTTGAGATTGCCTCAGATGATCCAAGGACATCACACATTCCCATTGGTCTATATCCAGTCACTGACTGATGTGGGAATATCAAAAGCTGGTCTTTTGCTATGGACTGAATTGTGTCCCCCAAATTCATATGTTTATGTTAAAAGCCCCAAGACTTCGTGTGACTACTTTGGAAACAGGACCTTGAAGGAGAGATTAAGATTAAATGAGATCATAACCATGAAGCCCTTATCTGAGAGAACTGGTGTCCTTTGAAAGAGAAATAGACACCTAAGGTTGCTCTCTTGCCTCCATGTGAGGACACAGCGAGAAGGAAGCATCTGCATGCCAGAAAGAGAGCCCCCACCAGAAAGTGAACCCTGCTGGATGCTTGAACTTTCCAGTCTCCAAAACTAGGAGAGAAAAATATTATGTTTTTCTAGCCCCACAGTCTATGGTGTGTTTTATGACAGCATACGTAGATGAAGACACCCTACAGTCCAATTTGCAAGAGTTCTGATTCTGTTTCTCAGGGAACTCAGACTTCAATGGATGGAACTAGAAAAGGTATAAGAAAGAAGACATTAGGATGGGATTTGGAACTGGATAACTTGTCCCCATCTGGGAAAGAAGACCCCATCAGTGGTGGTAATTAAAGCATATATTGCCCTGGGCAAGGTGATAATACAATTGCTGAAACTCCCCCTTGTTAGTTGGGGTAGACGGTATATACCAGTGAAAACCAATTCCTGGGCTGGTGCAGTGTATCAGTGACTTGAGAAACGTAAGTAAAATACTAACTATAAGAACAATAGCATCAGATGACTATTGCTAAGGAAACAATAATAGGAAAAATTTGAGATAGATTATTTGACAACCCAAATCTAAATGTTAAACTCAGAAGGTTTCCTTGGTAGCATATAAATGGACCTTCATTTCCTGCAGTGATAGGATAGAGAAAGCTGAAGACCAGAACCAGGAGATAATTTTAAAAGGAGCTGAACCTCTAAAAAGTTTAAACTCTTAATACAGACAAGTCTTATGCCAAAGCGAAGGACCTAGTTGGAATGGAATGGGGTCCTGATATACGCAATGCAGACGTCAGAGTTGAGTCTTCAGAAAATAATTAAATGTGATTGCCCTGGACCCTTCTGAGCACACAGCAGTGACACAGTCCTCTTGCTTGCAGACAATGCAGAGGCCTCTTTTCCACAACACAAGACAACTTGGCCCTTCTCAGGATCTACCTCTCCCTCACTATTTGGTCATGAGGCCAGTAGTAAGGATTCTATTAGAACATAACCCAGGTGAAGACAGGCTGGGCCTGATAAGGGAAGAAAAGGACTAGAGACTACAACGTATACTAGAAGATGCTGTGAAAGTATGCATAGTGCTGAATTTTGAGGGGATTATATCATACAATAGCTAAGGGAGAGTTTACTGGCTTTAGAATACTCTTTTTAGGACACAGGATTTAACACTCTAACACAGACTCCGAGAAATTGTGAAGTACCCTGTTAGGATGAATTATTGAAGCATGGAGAGACCAATGGCACACTTTACGTGTGGTAGAGCCATCAGAGTTGCAGTGACAGATGGTAGAAAAAAACAGATTGAACTGCTTAGAGAAGTGACATGCCACAGTGAACATAGTATGTCAGCTTGCAGAACTCTAGAAGACGGACTTCCATGAGAGGTCACAAAGGATATAATATTTACTAAAGCAACTTCGAACTAACTCACTGGTGAGAAGCACAAAACACTACTTAGGAGTTCAGTGGTGACTGTGGTGTATGAGCCAGGCCTGACTGTAGTACATAGATGTTGCCAAAGAACTGGGCTGCTGTTGGCAATGAGTGTGATGGGACCTCCACAGCCAAAGAGGACAGGAGATATCACTCGGCCATCAGAAGCCCAGTGGTCACAATTATTGCAATGAGTGGCAGAGATGGAGGAGCAGCTCGATATCCTGCAAAAGTTACAGAGATGGTTACAAAACAGGACATCCTTAGGGGAAAAATATATGGGCAGTCAAGTACAACTCTATTGGTATAGTCAAAATAAATCAAGTACATAATTAGAGGCTGAAAGCCATCTCCCAGCTAAAAAGATTTCTTTCTCAGTGTCAAAATCTGAGTGAATTTTCAGACTCAGAATTGATAGATTAAAGAATAGCCTGGGTCACTGGGACCAAAGAGCCTACAACATTTCAATGGTGCATGACATTGCTTCACCCACAGATGCTTATGGACATTAGTTGCTCAACTGTCCACTCAGTAAAGGATAATACTCCAAACTTTTCAACACCATTTAACAAAGGAACAAAGTGGACCAAAGTGTTATCATGCCTCCCTGTTAGACTAAGGGTATTTTGGAGTCAAGCCATAAATGAATTCTAGTGTATATCTGGCTGAAATTGGGTCTGTTGACTCCTGGACCCACTGTGATCATTTATGTAGTCTTCATATAGACATACTTGTTTATTAGCTCAAGACCCAAAGCATAAGCTCAGTCTATGGGTTTATAGCTGTCATACTGGGGAAGGTCAAGTGGAAGCCTCTAGAATATATCCACTTCGTTTCTGCCAAAATAAATAGTCAAAAACAATATCACATCTCAGGTTCAATGGTAGAAATTAGTATCACTTTTAGAGAAATGAAGGATGAAGGAATATGTTTCCTTAAATATCTCTATGAATTTCAACAAACCCTACACATACACGCACACACATACACACACACACAAATAGGACCTGGAAGATTATAGCCGATTCCTACACACTTAACAAAGTTGTTAGTAGTTTCTATTGCTGCTGCTGCTCCAGATGGGGTATCCTAGCTAGATAAGATATTATATGACCTTAGATAATGTGGCAAATGGGTTCCATTCCTATTAGAAGAGGATTAGAAGCTGTCTGCATTCACATGGAACTGACAATGCTATACATTTCAAGTTTTGCCCCTGGGTTCTGTTAGGGATCCTGCATTCTGTTACAGCACTTAGTCTGAAGAGATCAACCCCATTTGGTAGTCCCTTAATGTGGTGCATTATGTATTGAGACCAAATGAGCAAGAATTGGCCAGCATGTTGAAGGCTTTGGTAGGACATCTGTCCTCTACAATACAGGAAATAAATGCTACTAAGATTCAAGGTCCTGCCACATCAGTAGAATTTTCAGAGGGACCAGAGGTTTGGGGTACGCTAGAATATCCCACTCCCAAAGTAAAGGACAGCATATTGTACCTTGCAAATCCCCCAAGAAGGAAGGAGACATAATTCCTAATAACTTACATTTAGTTCTGAGGTAGAATATTATATTTCACCCCAGGAATGCCGTTTTGATTTGTATATTAGGTACCATAAAAGTTTGCAAGCTTTAAAAGGAGCCCAAAGGAGGAAAACTGTTTTACAGTAAATCTAAGCTGTAGTACAAGTAGCCTTGAGGCTTGTTGGATCATAAGCTCCAACAAACGCTATGACCTTATAATGATATCACAAGTACCATTGGTGGGAAAAAATGTTTTGAAGTGTTCATTACAGCCACCAATGGGAGAATAAAAATACACACTACTATGGTTCTGGACCAAAACTGCCAACTACATTAGAGAATTGATCATATTTTAAAAGTAGCTCTTGGCATGGTGTCATGACCTGCTGGAGTCAGAGAGGCTGACCATGAGTTAGCAAATAGCCATGCAGCTCTAGATGTCCCTCATAGGCTAGGTTTTATGTGTCCTACTGAGAAATAAGGTCCGATGGTGCCAGCAGCCACATTATAAACTGGCACAGCTACCGGATTTCAGCCAGTTTCTGCCATAGCCACCCCAGTGTTGGTACAGTGAACTATTTATTAAGTGACTATGCAAACAGGAATGGAAGCTGTGGATTCAAAAGGCTTAGCTCCCACTTGCCAAGACGGATTAGCCACTAGTGTCATTAATTATATAATTTACCTTCAGCAGAAGGCAACCTTGAGTCCCCAAGATGGGATTATCTCTCCAGAAAACCAACAGGCTCTTGTTGGTAAGTGATTCACCTAGGACATCTCCTGTCTCAGAGGAATCAGCATTTCATATTAAAAGAAATATACATATATTCTGGGCATAGTTTTGCTTTTCTCACCCTCAGGGACCACTGTCCGATGACTTACAGAGTGTTTTGTTGTGATGGTATGTTAGCCTACACAATATTACATTAGGCCAAAGGATGCACTGTATAGCAGTGGAGGTGTGGAAGTGGGCCCATAACTTGAAGTCTACTAGTTATCTTACATATCATACTACCCAGAAACTCATTGTTTGGTAGAACGTTGGACCAGCCTCTTGAAGACTCAAGTAAAACATTGGTATATAAACAATACTTATGAGGACGGGAAATATCTTCCAGAATATAGTTACTATACTCCGAATCAAATAAGTGTATACATTAGTGCACCCTGCTAGGTGGAATGAATGTTCCCAGAGAATAAGAGCAGAGATGTTCTTATGTAATTGGAAACAACCCACCTAATCTTGTACATGTTGTGTGTCTCATCTTTACAACATTGGCCTTTGTAGGTTTAAAGGTCCTGACAAGTGAACACAAACTCTTCCCGGTGGACACAGCCATGCTTTCATTGACCTACGGTCTCTATTTGCCACCTGGCATCTACCATCTCTAATCCAGAAACTCTCTCTAGACACCATCATTGTAGATCTAGTTCACCTTTATATGTTCTGTGATACAATCATTCCCCTGGTACTGTAATGAAACTTTCTGCACAAGTTCCAATTATCTCATATTAAAAGGATATCAATGGTAAGGCTCGGCATGGTGGCTCACACGTGTAATCACAGCACTTTGGGAGACCAAGGAGAAAGAATTGCTTGAGCCCAGGAGTTTGAGAAGTGCCTGGGCAACATAGTGAGACCCCCATCTCCACACACAGAAAAATGATAATAATAAAAGTTAGCTGTGTGTGGCGGTGCATGCCTGTAGTCACAGCTACTTGGTGGATTAAAGTGGAATGATTTCCTGAGCCTGGAAGGTTGAGGCTGCAGTGAGCTGTGATCATGATTGTGCCATTGCACTCCAGCCAGAGCAACAAAGTAAGATCTTGTCTCATAAAACATAAATATCAATATATAGATATATAATAAATATATATATAGACATATCATATGTATATATCTATATATCTGCCAAAAATATGCTTTAGAACCAATCATTATTTTCTTTGTATTCTTTCTCTGTGAGTTATTAGCACTATATTGTGCAAGTCATCTCCAAATTTCTCAGAAGTTTACCTTTTTATAATGATGGATGAAGAGAGTAATATCTACCTTGAGTGGCTTGTCATAAGTATTAAGTAATAAAAACTAGCATTAAAATATCTAGCATATCTAGATATATGTTATATGTTACAGTTGTACGTTTAAAAATTAGTTTATTTCATGCCTTAATTATCTTTAAGAAATTTATAACCTGCTCGGTGCTGATCCTTTTTCCAAAAAGTTATGTCAATTTTTATCAGGAAAGTGTTTTCTGTAACAACTATTATTTCTTGTCTTTCTGCCGTAAGTGGATTAAAAAGATGTGAAGGATCCTGAGTTTTCATACTTTCTAAATGGGCTAAGAGTACAGATGTCAGAAGCTATGCCATGCTACACTATGAAATATGTTTGTTAAAAAAGTTCCCACTTTAACATGATTTTGGAAGAAGGTGCAGACTTTTCCATATAATACCTAGGAATAAAAATATTCATTTGGTATTTGATTACTAATTAATCAGATAATAATTGCATTCTCTATAATGAAAGCCATATTGTGCAAACATACACACAAGTCAAATTCCTAAAAATATCCTATATAAAAGGTTTAAACCTCAGTATTTCTATAGACACTATGAGAATTTATAAAGTATAGTCATTAAAGTAATCCTCTTAAAGGCCAAGTCTGGCATAATTCAAATTAATTTGAACACTTCTTTCTTAGGTAATTGTTTACATAGCCAGTCAGTTTAGGAGACAATGAAAAAACAAAAACAAAACAAAAACTACACCTTGCACATAAATAAAAGTTTATTGCTCAGTAATTATCCTTTCTAGACTTGATGCAAATGATTCCTGACAGTTAACACAAATGAAAGCTAAAAACAAAGAAAACAGCTTTAAGAATAGTTCAAGAATGTGAAGCAAACATAGAGAATATGTTTTGCTTTTTTTTTCTGTTTTACAAATAAAAAAACCTACAGGAGCATGTTAAATTTCTTATTATGTATTTGTCATATCCAACTTTTAAATTCTTTTTCATCTCCACTTTATCTTTATCTTAGACTGGGCAACAGCAAGCTTAAAAAGATGCATCACGGGGTAATGAAAATTGCCTAGGACTAAGAGATAAAAGTCTAGATTCATGGCCTAGCCTTGCCTCCAACTGATTTTTTGTCATAGACTTGTCACTCTTTTCTACTTCCCTCTCTAGCTGTTTATTTGTTTGTTAGTCTCTGTGATGCTTCATTTCATGTGTCAACTTGACTGAGCCACAGGATTCCAGATATTGGGTCAAACATTATCCCAGGTGTTTCTGTGAGGTGGTTTTTAGATGCAATCAGCATTTAAATCAATAGACTGCTTAAAGTAGACTGCCCTCCCTAATTTGAATGAGCCTTGTCTCATCAGTTGAAGACCTGCATAGAATAAAAGAGTGATCATCCTCTGAGTAAGAGAAAATTCTGCAGGATGCCCTGCAAACTGGAATGTCAGCTCTTCCTGGTTCTAAAGGAGCTTGCAGCCTTTGGACTCAAATTAGGATATTGACTCTTAAAGATTCTAGACTTGCTTACTCTGGAAAGCTGTCTTCTACATTAAATCTACTTAAAGAGATGGCTGTCTTTTGGACATACACATTCAACATTTCATTGGCACCTATGATGAAGAGGATTTATAGGATGAACTGAAGAGTGCAGATGACAAGGCTCTGCCCCTGCCCTTGTGCAGTGTCTAGTAGGACGTTGCCCTAGGTTTCACGCTCACTGAAGTTCTGGAGTAGACTTCTGAGGTGTCCTTTAGATAGATCCCATCTCTCCAAAACTGAGTGAAAGATGCTAGTGTTTGGATTCTGCATTAGAGAGTGGTTTCCCTTGGGACTAAAACTATTTCATTTAATCATCATCACTAATCAAATTACCCGAGTTCTTCTCTTTGGAAACTGGGTTGAAAAAGCCAGATTCCCATTTTTAGGAAACAAAAAGCAAAAATAACAACAATAACAAGAAAGAAAAACATTAAGATACTTTATAAAAAAAAAGACAGGAAATTGCTCATGAGTATACGCATAAACTATGTGACATTTCATAGCCATCAAAGAAGTTAAAGCTAGAAAAAATTAATGTATATGTTATCAGAAGTTTAAGGAAGAAATTGCTCATATATTAAGTTACCTGCTCTGGGTATAACTTAGGAGCCATATATTTGGGCATTTTTAATAAGATTCTCATGAATCCTTAGTATTAAGTAAAACATACATTTTTTGATGTCTAATTGATTTCTTTGGTAGTCACATAGGCGTGAAGGAGAGTGCTATGCCTGTCTTATCAAGAGTTGCACTTTGGGAAGAGGTTAATTGCAGTGATACAATTGTGGGATTTCAGAGCCCGAAGGGATATTTGGAGTTATATGGTTCAATCTTAGTACTTTATATACTGGAAGTTAGATTCAGAGAAATCGTAGACTATTTCCCCACTTTCCAGGTCAGTGCTATTTCCTCTCTTATCTCTACTGCTCCACTGGAAAACATACAATGAGCAGCAGCTCAGTCCGCTAAGAATTTTTCTCCCTTAAAATTGAGTCTGCTTCCTATCAGTCTAGATTTCTGAGTTGTTCTATGATTGGGCTTGTTTACTGCTCGAGGGAGAAAACCACTGTACTCAGCTGCTACCTCCTGTCACCAGTATCTTATCTTACTCACCTTCTTGCTGCTCTAAATACCTCATCAATAGTTAATGTCCTTTCCAAATGACTCCATAAAACAGGCTAAGTTTTATAAGAAAAGCTGTTCAATATGTGTCTAAAACAAATGATGGTTTACGTTCTCTATTGTTGTATGAGGAATTTAGTGCTTCTGCAAATATCCTTACTGTGTGAAAGATTAATGTCTCCAATATAGTTTCCACCCTGTCTTTCACTTTAGAGACTGTTCAACCTCCCTAGTTGCCTTTTCTCCTGATGTCCATGAAGCTGAACATTCTGGGACTGTGTTGCTACTCAGTTGTGAGTAAAAGAATTGTGCAAACTTAGCAGAATCAGCTCTGCATTTGATCTATGCCAGGCACAAGTATGACACAAAATATTTCATTGAAGTTTCATGAGAAACCTTTAAGAATTAAGCTACTGAGGAAATTTTCCAGGTGGAGAAACTGAAGTCAAAGAGTTTAAGAAAAGTGCAAAGAAATAGTAAACAAGGTGGCTTCACTGTATTCAAAGCAAATATCCATTTATTTATTGAAGTATTTATTAAACCGACATTTATTGAACACTTACAACTGTCAAGGTTCTTTTGAAGTCATATAGTGACTGCCCTTAGAGACAATAGGTGACAAATGTTTCCTATTCAGACACTTACAAAGATGCTAGACTCTTACTTAATCTTTTCATGATTGAGAAGGCTTGGAAGAAAAAGTTCTAGTTATGTTAATAGAGATTCTTTACAGATGCACACTTTCTCCCACAAAGGACAGCTTTGCAGGGCCATTTCAAGATAAGACAAAGAAACATGTTTTGGGGTAAAGTATTTTTATTTTCTTCCTTGTCTCATAATGTTATGCCAGAGGTAGGTTGAAAAGTAAGTAACTATATATAAGGTTAAATAAAACCCATCTGGTGAGAATTTATGGTTTGTAGGGCATGACTCCCCAGACCCCTTAGATAGGAATTTGGGCAAGATAATGAAAAAAAAAATCAGAGCTTAGTCCTTACAATTTATTAGAAAGGCTGCTAGTTACCGTCAAACTAAGACATGTAAAAATAAGATATGAATATCACTAACTTTAGAGAAATTGCATGCTCTTATTTGATGAAGACTCAATAAACTGGATTACAGTGTGATTGAAAGAATGAGAAACAAAGAAAGATGAGAAGAGAGCCTGTATGTGTATTCTGAGAAACATTGATTTAAAAAATAAGTAGAATAAACAATAGGTAAATGACAGAGGAATCTGAAATGAAAGGCCAGGAGACAGTGGTATAATGGGGAGCCACATGAGATTTACAAGGGAGCACAGCAAACAGCAGGGTGAAATGCCACGGTGAGGGTTTGAGACCAAAAAGCGTATTGGGGCAGTTGAACAGAATAAGTTTACTGGAAATTTAAAAATGTATGAAGAAGAGAGAGGATGGAAGCTAGAGTGGGACATTGGGTAAAAGTATTGGGTTGGTGCAAAAGTATTCGCAGTTTTTGACATGAAAAGTAATGGCAAAAGTCACAATTGCTTGTGCACCAACTCGACAGTTGTGGCCATCATGTTAATATTGGCACTGTTTTAAGAAGAAATGGATGTACTGATGTTTAAGTCCTATAAGAAGGAATCTCTGCACTTCGAGAAGTAGAAGACAGATGCAAATACAGCAGATGAGCTAATAATGGGTAAGGGAAGTTCCTTGTGGAGATGGGATAGGAGGAGACCCAGAACACAGGTCCTACATAGAAAAATAGATCTTTCTCCTACTGCTAGAATAAAACGAAGCATATGCAAATCCTTGCTTATAAATTAGAGGAAAAAAATCCTGATTAAACAAAGGAATAATGTTGGGTAGGCCATTTGTAGAGATTACACAATTGAAGAAACTGATTGAGAAAACATAAGAGCAAATTTATGAGAAAAGAGAAATAATTGGTTTGTGGAAATGTTTGTCATGTTTGGGGTAAAGTATTTTTATTTTCTTCCTTGTCCCATAATGTTATGCCAGAGGTAGGTTGAAAAGTAAGTAACAATATATAGGGTTAAATAAAACCCATCTGGTGAGAATTTATGGTTTGTAGGGCATGACTCCCCAGATCCCTCAGAGTTCTTCTTTTATTAAGAAGAAATGTCACTGTTTGAGTAAAGAGTCAATGTTTGAGTAAAGAGTATAATCAATGTTTGAGGAAAGACTATAGAATTGTAATAAAAACAGATGGTGTGGTTATCTGATTTATTTTTTCGGGAGATGTGTAGCACTCAGGGATTGGGGGTTTTTTGTTTGTTTTTTATTTTTATTTCTATTTTGTTGTGTTTTGTTGAGACAGGGTCTTGTTGTGTCACCTAGGTTGGAGTGCAGTGGCATGATCTCAGCTCACTTCAGTCTCTGCCGCTGTACTCCAGCCTCCACCTCCCAGGTTCTCCCACCTGATTCTCCCACCTCAGCCTCCCAAGTAGCTGGGATTACAGGTGCACATCACCATACCTGGCTAATTTTTGTATTTTTTAGTGGTGACGGGGTTTCATCATGTTGGCCAGGCTGGTCTCGATCTCTGGAGCTCAGGTAATCCACCCGCATCAGCCTCCCAAAGTGCTGGGATTACAGGCATGAGCCACTGCACCCAGGGGTAAGTTTTTTTATTTTTCAGTGTTTTGGTAGAGGGGAAATAAAGTAAAATGAGAAATAAGTATAATACAAGGGTGATAAATAACTGAAAATACTGAGTTTTTATTGAAATCACCTATAAATGGTTTTTTAAAAAAATAGACAAGCTATTCCTAAGCCATAATCAACTTTACAGAAGGAGGGTCCTTATTCCAGGAGCAAAAAGTCACAATTGACAAACAGGATCTAGTTAAATTAAAGAGCTTCTGCACAGCAAAAGAAACTATCATCAGAGTGAACAGGCAATGTAGAGAATGGGAGAAAATTTTGCAATCTACCCATCTGAGAAAAGTTTAATATCCAGAATCTGCAAGGAACTAAAGCAAATTTACAAGAAAAAAAAAAAAACGCCATTAAAAAATAAGCAAAGGACATGAACAGACATTTTTCAAAAAATGACATATGTGCGGCCAAAAAACCTATAAAAACAGCTCAACATCACTGAGCATTAGAGAAATGCAAATCAAAACCACAATGAGACACCAGCTCACACCAGTCAGAATGGCAATTATTAAATATCAAGAAACAACAGACGATGGCAAGGGAGCACAGAAATAGAGACCCTTTACTCTTTTGGTGGGAGTATAAATTAGTTCAACCATTGTGGAAGCAGTGTGGTGATTCCTCAGAGATTTAGAACCAGAAATACCATTTGACCCAGCAATCCCGTTACTGGATATATACCCAAAGGAATATAAATCATTCTATTATAAAGATACGTGCATGTGTATGTTCCTTGCAGCACTATTCACAATAGCAAAGACGTGGAATCAACCCAAACGCCCATTAATGATAGACTGGATAAAGAAAATGTGTGCAACCATAAAAAGGAATGAGATCATGTCCTTTGCAGGGAGGCGGAGGAAGCTGGATGCCATTAGTCTCGGCGAAGTAACACAAGAACAGAAAACAAAACACTGCCTGTTCTCACTTATAAGTGGGAACTGAACAATGAGAACACTTGGACACAGGAAGGGGAACAACACACACTGGGGCCTGTCCACAGAGGACTGGGGTGAGGAGAGCATTAGGGAAAAAAGCTAATGCACGCTGGGCTTAATACTTGGTGATGGGTTGATACATGCAGCAAGCCACAGTGACACTATATAGCAAACCTGCAAACTGTGCACATGTACACTGGAAATAAATAAATAAATAAATAAATCGTTGTCATTTGAATGAGAAAAATACAGAAGGAAAGGTTAAACTTATATTTCAAATAAACAATGACTTTTTTTTCATATTGGTATCTTTACCTTCCATGCCATAACTGAGACTTACTTGTAATGATGAACCGAAGGCTTGATAAAGTTAAATAAGCCAGTATCACACAACTAGCAAGAGACAGAAGCTAAATTTCAACCTAAGTGTTTATATTAAAACAAGTAGGGATTTTGAACTAATGAAAGGAAAAAAAAAAAAAAAAACTGCTTCTTGCAACTGATTGTATCCAAGCTTCTTCATATATATAACTGTGAATGTATAAGCCACATAAGAATCCAAACATTTTTATTCTTTTAGGAGTTTATTCTGAAGGCATATTTTTAGAGTCAACTCAACTGAATACTATCATTTTTAGAGAGGTCAAATCAAATCAAAAATGTTCTTGGTAAATATATCTTGAAGTGTAGTTAAAGCAATCTTTACGTTTGATGACATTAAAAAAGGAATATCTTCATAAATTGAAACTGAACAATGCTCTAATTACATGCCTAACATACATAGTGTTTGTTCATTTCAGGTGACAGAATCTGTTTACTAAATTCTGGGAGCCTATATTGAAATATATAAATGATAAAAATCAAATAAAAATATGAATTACTTGAGGATATTAACAGATAATAAAAATGATATTTTACTATCACAAAAAAACTGTAAATAAGGCACAGGGAAGATTATTTAAAGCATTATACAAATAGAATCAGGAGACTGAAAGTATTTAACTTGCATCATTTAGAATTTCATCTTAGACCCTCACTGAGGTTCACTGCTATCTTATATGGTGCTTTTGCACCAATTAGAATAAAAAAGGGGTATCTATTCTGGGTGGATACTTTCAGATACATGAATGCACACATGATTCTTGCAAACAATCCCAGGTGTAAAATTTGACAAGGGAAAGGTAGGTTGAATCTAAGCACTGTTTGTGCTCATGACCAAGCTTTCTTGCAGGAGCCTCCATCTGTGTGAGTCAGGCTAGACTTGTAGAGCCTAATGCTTTCCCTGATCATGCCCTTCTCTATCTATTTCAAACGAAGCGGGAAGACAAAGAGAGCAAGTGAGAACACGTAATTACAGAGGAATAGCATTCACTTCCAAAAAAGCCAGAATCATCCTAAAAGGTACACACACACACACACACACACACACACATTGTGAATTAGCAGCAGTAAAAATTGATTTTCACATGGCAATTTTTTTCTTTTTTTTGAGACAAAGTCTCGCTCTGCTGCCCAGGCTGGAGTGCAGTGGCATGATCTTCACCTCCTGGGTTAAGGCAATTGTCTTGTGTCACCCTTCTGAGTAGCTGGGATGACAGGCACCTGCCACCACGCTGGGCTAATTTCTATATTTTTAGGAGAGATGGGTTTTCACCATGTTGGCCAGGCTGGTCCCTAATTTCTGACCTCAAGTGATCCGCCCGTCTCGTCCTCCCAAAGTTTCGGGATTACAGGAGTGAGCCACTGAGACCAGCCCAAATAGCAATTTCCAAGTGACAGGAGAGCTAGAGTTGGCAGGAAGGTGGGCAAGCAAAGCACAGGGTACAGTATTGGAAAGGAGAAACGATTCACATGTTGAGTAGCATTTTAGAAGTGGAGATGAAAAGAAGGTTTTGCAGAACTGCATTGCTTCTCTTCTCCTCTCGTGATTGCTTTCTTGAAATCCTCTTAATCCACAGTAAAGTGGATTTCAAAACGAACCCCTGCTACTCAGCAGAGTATTATTCCACTGGCACTACTTATACTACTGAAAGCAAAGAACATTTGGCCTTCAGACTTGCAGGTGAATAATAAAAAAGAGGACGTAGGCAAAGAATTTATGAAAAATTCAGAAAATAGCCACCAATAATCTACCTTGTGATTTACAAACATTTGTTCCCCTATTAAAGAGCATTACAAAAAAATTCATGAATGGAATTAGTATGTAAATGAAGCCACAATGACTGTACATTCTACTGATTTTATTTCACATGGTTACTATACAAAATTAAGAGTAGCAAAGCACGAAATTCCTGACAAGCAAAATAAAATTGTTAGCATTACGAAGAGTAGCAAGCTTCTTGACAAAAGAACATAATTTTACTTTAATTCTTTCCCCCATCAAGCTTCTTTTTCTCTAATCCCTATATTCTCCAGAGAGGACAACTGAACCTATAAAATGTCTGCTGATACTCATGCATGTCCATCATATGTCCTGCTGAGATGAAACCCATCATAGAAGTTAATTCCCTTTGACCCCTAGGCGAAAGTTTTACTGTGCCGTTTACAACCATAAGATCACTATTCCCAGTGATCTTTGAAAGGAAAACTTGATGAACATGGACCTGAAACTGACAATGATAAATCAACCAATCCCTGACTTGATTAATAGTACATTCTTTAGTCCCTTAATGACTCATAATTGCCCCTTGAAAAGAATGAATAGAATGATTTCGGTAACATACAAATTTAGAATGCAGCTTTCTGAAAAGAACCTCTTTATCAAAAATGATGACAAATTGATTTTAGAAAAAGGAAAGTCTAATGAGGGTGTCGGCGAGTCTATTACATTCAGTTCAGCACTACTCTATAGATATTAATTAAATGCCAATTGTTTTCAAGCCACCATGATTTCAAGTTCTTGCCCTCTGGACAATTCTACAGAGACTTGTGGGTTAAGAATACTGATGTGAGAAATTATCATATCTATAAGTGAACTCAAAGTTTCAATGGGGTTTTAGAATTATTTCCTACGATAAAGGTAAATTGATCTCTAGTCATTGCACTAAAAATGAAAAACCTCAACAATCCCCTCCAAAATTGTGGAAAAACATCCCCTCCAAAATTGTGGACTGATTTAGAAATCGTTGCTTTCCTGTTATGATTATTCTTTAAATACTAAATAAAGTACATGAAATAAGTGGTTGTTTTCACAATATGTAATTGGATATTTACAACTGGGTACAGTATATCTCTCAAATACGATATGAACACTAGTGCATCTTACAGGACAGAAAGATAATCAACCTTGAGAAACAGGATCTATTTAAACATCACTTGGAAGGTGTTCGGCGGTCAGTATTGTTTGGTTGGAAGTCTCATGTTTACTAAGACTCTAACAATGAACTATACTAAATTTGGTATTGTCATGAGAGCTCTAACATCTGGTGAAGAGGAGACTCCGATGTGAAAAGCAGCACTTTTGTCAGGATAGCGAATGCATTCATTTATTTATTCATGTATTAATGTAAACAAATACACACAACATGAAGCAGGCACTAGAAGGACACTAGTGAGAACAGGTAGAACAAGAAATCAATCTTCTCTTCAGGGGGCATTAATTCATTGTGTTAAGGGGAAAAGGGACACGTTGATCAATAAATGTGGTGCTTTGCTAGCATAGAAGCATGGTAGGCTGCTCTGGGAATAGGGAGGAAACACATCTTAATTAGACTGAGTTGGGCATTAGGGGAAATCAAATTTGAGTTATAAAAGATAAACAAGAGTTACCTAGATGAAAATAAAGGGAAGAGCAATGCCGAGATGGAACAGTAAGGTAGGAGGACTGATCAGAGCTCCATTGGTCCTGCTGGCATACATTGAATAGGCACAACCTTTAAAAGTATCCAATCTCATGGCTCCAAAGCAGAATTCACCAACTTACGTTCACATTCCTATCAGTTTGTCACTCTAAGCAGAGCTCCCTATAGTGTAGTTGAGGTGTTTGTCTACAAACTATGAATAGTGGTGATATAAGGCAGAAATAGACAATGTTTAAGCTTTGAATAATCATTTTCATTGCTGTGATATTCAAGCACCTGATCACTAGCCTCATCTCCTTGGATAGGATATAGAAAAACATGATCTGTGTGCTACTCATAAGTTGAATTTCCCCCCACAAAAGATTTATTCCAGTCCTGACTCTAGTACCTCATAACGTGATCTTATTTGGAAATAGGATCTTTGCAGATGTAATCAACATAAGATTAGGTCATCAGGGTGTACCTTCATCCAATAGGACTCATGTTTGTATTAGTTCATTGTCATGCTGCTATTAAGAGGTAGATGAGGCTGGGTAATGTATAAAGGAAAGAGGTTTAATTGACTCACACTTCTGCATGGCTGGGGAGGCCTCAGGAAATTTCCAATCATGGTGGAAAGCAAAGGAGAAGTAGGCATCTTCTTCTCAATGTAGCAGGATGGAGTGAGTGCAAGCAGGGGAAATGCAAGATGCTTGTAAGAGAATCAGATCTCATGAGACTCACTCATTATCACCAGAACAGCACGGGGTACACCGCCTCCATGATCCAATCACCTCCACCTGGTCCCACCTTTGACACATGGGGATTATAGGGATTACAATTCAATGTGAGATTTGGGTGGGGACAGCCAATCCATATCAGTGTTCTTCTAAGAACAGGGGAAACTGAACACAGAGATGTATGTCATGTGAATACAAAGGTACACAGGGAGAATGCAAAGTAATGAAAGAGGCAGACATTGAAATACTGCAGCTGTACTCAAAGAATGCCAGGGACTGCCAATAGGACACCAGATGCTGGAGAGCAAGGAAGACTCCCCACTCTGTTTCAGAGGGAGCAGGGCCCGACCACACTTGGAATTTCAGATTTTTAGTCTCTATAACTAGGAGACAGTAAAGGAAACAATTATAGCTATGAACTAGAAAGCAAATTCACTGGCCCTGCACCATAGATAGTTTGAGAATTTCTACCCTAGATGAGGTGATACATTAACTCAGAGTTCAGCAGTGACACAGATGGGCCATAAAAGACCCGGAGATAAACCGAGCCTAAAGAAAATGAACAAAAGCAGTACAGTAAGAAAGGCAATGAACCCGGGGGTCTCTTTTAGTAAGGGATAGAGAAACAGAGAGACTGAGATCTGACTAAAGGTTGATTGCCCATGAGATGAGCAGCACCATACCCTCTCCTCCCTTTTGGTCCTATAGATTTCCAAATGAACTATCTTCATCATACCTAGGACATCTGGCAATTTTCACACATTTTTGGGAGAGGAATATGTGAAACACACAAACCAATGAATGGGAACCCACAACTCTAGAATGTGATATATTTTTCTTAAAAAAATTATAAGTGATAAATAGAGACTACGCATTTCACTTTCTGTGCATTACAAACTATTCCAAACCATTACAGACATTCTCATTTGATGTTGATGGTGGTAAGTGATATTAATTTCCTCATCTTTAAATAAGAGTGGATGAATAACTGACCCAACGTCACACAAACAGGCAGTGGAAGGACCAAGCTCCAAAACCAGGTTAGTTTGATGCTAGTGCTTCTAGTTTTAAACATCAATTGAGTGGAACCTGTTTTACCTCCTGCAGAAGCTTGAGAATATGTGTATATTATATCTATGCACGTACATACAACATTATCAACCAGGCACAGACATCTGTAAATGCCAGGCACAGACATCTGTAGCAGATGATTTTCTTTTATCAATTCGAACACTCCATTATTATCACCATTATACGTTTGGAGAAATGAACTCTGTTATTTCAAAATTTTTAGTACTGAAAGAGAAGTAATTGAAACCCAGAATAGACACCCCCACCCAATCGTCTTCCACAGCCCCATTTCTGCTCTGAGGCCTAGGGTCACATAACATAGTGAAGTCACAAAGCTAAAACCCCTGATGAAGCCACATCCTATGAAGCTAAGTTGTTTTCCTACCTGTCATTTTTCTTTCAGTGCCTTTAGCCATACCCATTCAAGTAGTTTGATCATTTTTAGAAGGATTTGGAAGTAACATGAACACTTTCCTCCCAACTTATAAATGCTAGCTTATTACATTTAACACCGCTTCCCCTGCGAGAGACCATTATCTCTTCACAGAAACCTGAGCTAACTGGGAGACTCTCAGTTATTTGGAAAAAGAGAGCATAGTTTAGAGACTCACTGTCTACAAAGTAATTTAATAAGTCAAACATCCAGCAACAGAGAATTTAAATATTCTGAATAACAAAGGACCTTAATAGAGATTAGAGTATTTTTAGTAGTTAAGGCCACCAGCCCTAGAGATAGAATGTTTATGTTTAAATCTCAGTTATATCAGCTACCAGATCCAGATATAATCCTGGAAAACTCATTTAAACTATTTATATCTCCATTTGATTATCTATAAAGAGGGGATCATAATATACCTGTCTCAAGAAGTAAGACAATGTTGGCATATAGTTCACATGATAGCAAAATTACTTCATATTAGAAGTAGCTCTCAGGTGTCACTGGGAATTGATGTTTGTGTTTCTAAAGTGAAGCAGTTACATAATTTGTAGTAAAATGTAACAAAATGATCTACCTGTCTAAAATCTGTATTTCTTAGTTGTGCTTTCTCCAAATATTCCTATCTTTGATCTCCTCAAAATGTATCACCTCAGGAAAACTGAAGCTGCTCAGTATGGGGCGGGGCTTGAAAACAGAATTTCATCATATATATCACTTAGCCCAGCTCTTATCTTTGCAGTGCATATCTCCTGCTTTCCCTTCTTTTGGTTTTCCTTGACTTGTACCTACAGTGACAACAGATAGTGGCATATTTTAAGAACTGAGAGTCAGAAGACCCAAGTTCTACTTTTACAGTGCGTGGTTCCATAATCACTATAATTCCATCAGTGTATTTCCTTGTGACAAAATCTGATTGATAAGTCCCTGTCTTGGTTCATGAGTCTTTCTGAAGGCAGGTGTAAAATTACTTTGAAAATGTGCAACAATAAATAAACAGAATAGATAAACTTGAGGAATCTATTTATTTAGTCATAAAGACCCAAACAATACAGGTTTGCTGTACATAAAATGTACATTCTATTTCAGGAAAATAGAATGAATTTAAAAACGTATCTTAAAATATATATAAAACAAAACCATGTTATTTTGGCTAAAATAGACAAAGTATATAAAAAGATGTTTTTTAAAACTCACTTTTAAATAAACATTAAGAAGTATACCAATTCTTCAAATGATGACCAATTCTCTGGTAATGTATTCATTGATGAACAAATTCCAAAGGCTTACTCTCAGCAAGGCAGGATAAGAAAACAAAGTAGAAAACAAAGGAATATATGGTGAGAAAAAACGTAGGCTGCAAGCATACTGGAGTTTCTTAGCATTTGTCTTATGCATTCTTAACACTAAAACATAGGTATTATTCCAACTTTATAGATAAAGAAGCAAGATCAAAGAAGTCCTCCAAATTGCCCATGGTTATGGAGTTAATTGCGTGCAGAGTCTGGATTTGATCCCAGAAATCTTGAGAGGCAAATCCAGACCCTGTTCCACTATATTATTTGAGGTCCTGGAATCTGCATAAAATAACTAACCTTGACAGAGTGAGCTATGTCTAAGAGATAAAGTACTTAAAAGGCCTTAGGGGCTTTGTAAATAGTAAAACTAAATGTGAAAGAGTCAAGAATATCAGAGCAATAATTGACATCTGCTCCCAGGAATGGCCAGGCGTGCCTGCAGTAGTGGGGTTTGTAACACATCTTGAAAGAGGGTAAAATAACAAAAGACCAATGGAGGTTTCAAGCATTTCCCACAAAGTTTAGAGGCATAGAAGTAGGAAAGGTCAGAATGGCCAGGTTATGGCTTACTTGATGATATATTAATTGAAGTTTAATTGAAAATGAAAGTAAAGCTATGACAATAACTTTGTTTATAGTTCTTCTGAATAGCAATCTCCAGAGACAGCAAAATTCAACGATCCTACTTTCATTATCAATATGTTCGTTATTCCATCTAAAAACCCTATTCTTCTGCCTCAGTGAGTAAGCACTTGGGGCCTGAAAAGGAAAAGGTGCACTTATTCCTTGTGAAACATACTGTGATGATGAGATACACTCAACAGACAAATAAGAAAGGTCACTGGAGTTAGCAAATACTCCTGGAGGGATTTTTTAAGGAGATACCCACTGGATTTGAATTTGGAAGACTGGATGTTAGCTTCCGCCCTTATAAATACACAATATGTTTGACTCTGGATAAGGCACTTAGCATCTCAATTTTTCTAGCTTAAAATTAATATTAGTAACAATAATATAGCTAATATTTATTCAGCATATACTTTATAGCTGGATATGGCAAACTAAGACCCAAAAGCTAAATTCGGCCCCCTACTTGTTTTTGCAAATAAAGTTTCATTACAATATAACAACACTCAATAGGCAGACTGTCTATTGCTTATCTTGTGCTACAACAGCAGAACTGAATAGATGTTACAGAGATGATATCACCTGCGAATCCCAAAGTATTACCCTCTGGCCCTTTACAAAACAATGTTTCCCAACCTCTGATCTACAACGTATAATTCCTTTATTTTCTCCAACAACACTATGAAGTAGCTACTGTTGTTATCCATATTTTACAAATGAGGAAACTGAAGCACAGAGATACTTAGTGACACAGCTAAAGTCACAAAGCTATAGAGTGGAGGAGTTGGTAGTAACATGACCACAGTATTAAAACTTACAAAGGATATTATAATATGTGGGAAAGTACATTGTAAACATGAGACTTATGAATTGCTTCCTGAGAGGCAGTGATCCCCCTCAACATTCGCTTTTGAAGCCACATAGATTGGTTTAAATCCTAGCTTCTCCAACTGCTTCATCCAAGTCCCAGTGTTCTTATTTGTGAATTATGGAATGATACTTACCTTGTGTAATTTCAGTGTGAATTAGAGCAAGCAAAAATAAGATACTCCATAAAGGATGGTGCCTAGTGAGTGATACAAAAGGGGCTTACTAATCTGTGTTTTCATGATGCTATTTACCTCAATGACAATAGTTAATATTGTGATTTATTTCCTTGCCTAACTTCTTTTCTTTTTCACTGAACTGTGAGCTCCTGAGAGGGAAGGGGTCATGCTCATTGCCTATGTGTCCTGATTCTTACACGGAGTTTGGCACAAAGTAGGAGTCTGTAAGAATTCATTGACTAGATGCCCAGTTTCTAAAGCACAGAGGCAGTAGGCTTTGTCACATTCATTCCATGTTAAGCCACGTTACAGAGAGAAAATGTTCTTATTACATTCTAATATTTTGGGGATGTAAAGAATGGTGTTTCATTTGTTAGTTCTGCATTATGGCTAAACCTGAGATTTATTGCTGCATTGGGTAGTCAGCTTATGATAGCCATTTTTATTCCTTCTGGGTAGAATCAGTTAATCAAGATGAAACACGTGTCTGTTACTGGATTCAAACATATGCCATATTATTTCTTAAAAGACACTCGTAAATCATCCAGAAATATGCCACCGTTAAGAATGCTTAATTTGCTGAATTCTGACTGTTTTCATTGGGTAAGAAAATAAACTTATGCTAAAGGTTGTTGGATGCTTTTGTAATGCTTCCCCTATGGACATTTCTTAAAGCAGGTTCTCCTCTATCACCTAGTCTACTTAATTCGCTTAAGAGTGACTGCTTTTTCTTACGCCACAAGACCTTAGACCAATGTGTGTTTTCTGGCACACAAAACAGATGTAAATGCTAGGTAGGTGTTCTTATTCGGACCTCTGCCCACTTCCATCTGTGAGATGAGAGTCGTGATTTCTCCCTCAATGATTTATTAGGAAGATGAATTGAAATTACAAATGCAAGACATCTGGGAGAGGCCTGAAAAGAATCATAGATCACAACATACGATGATTCTCTTTTATCATTTACCTTTTGTCATCAAGGAAGATCACTGAGGTTTAATTAGTAAATTATACAGATTATTATTTTCAAGGAAATCAGACTAATGACAAAACAAACCAAACCAACTAAAGGCTACTTTTAGGTTTTATCTGACACACACACACACACACACACACACACACACACACATGTTCAACAGGTATATTCATTTCTGTTACATAAATCATTCTCAGCTCAGGTTTCTCATATTCTGATTCTCACTCTAATAATTACTGGCCATATGATATCAGTTGCTAGTGAGCAAAAATATGTAATAAGCACTCAGTAAGTGTTATATTTTGGTTATTAATATTTAAAGTATTACTGACTCTCTAGATCTGAGGCTTTTATCTTACTTTTTTTCACTCTTTCTGTCTTTTTCTATTTTATTTCAGAAATGTTTTATTTGCACCTTACATATATCAAGCACTGTGCTAGGAACTGGAGATACAAAAAGGCCTGTATAATTTTTTATCTCAAGAGATGAGAAAGTTGGTCACTCAGAATACATTTCAGACAAATGCAGAAGTAAGTGTAGAAAGTGAAGAAAATGAATAAGTGAATCATGATACAGGCTACTTATTAGACAGAAGAATAAACAATCTTTTTTTAAAAAAGTATAAGAACCAGTAAATGAGATAGAGAAAGTAGAGGAAACAGTATAATAAGTTTTTCTGGCAGAATATAGGAAGGCTTCAAAATCCGAAGACTTTCAGTCTGAGACTTGAAAGTTGAAGACATTTTGCCCCGATACGCAGACCTGAAGATAGAATTCCTAGAAGAGGCAAAAACATATGGAAAATTCAAGATGTGTGAGAAATAAATACTGCTGTGTTTTTGAACAAGTAACTGGGTATTTCTGTAAAATATAGATTGGGCATTAGTACTAATTTGATAGGCAAGATTGTTTTTGTCCAACCAATGAATTTAAGACCTAATCCTGTTCATGGAGAGCTAGTTATGATTTTAGGCAGAGTTGTAGCATAATGTATTTTTATGACCGAAAGATTATTTTAACAATAAGAAGGCAGAACTATTTGAAGGTTTTAATAATAAAAACAGGGTGATCAGTGTGGAGATTGTTGTAGTCACCTAGGTGAGAGTCAATGGTGAACTGAAGAAATAATCATAAACAAAGAAGGAGATAGGTACCTATCAACTTATAAGTGTTCTTAAAATTTAATTAACAAATATTAAAGAACCTGTAGCCTAATTAAATTCCTGGGATGATGAAAATAAATCAAATAAAATGACTTTCTGTCTTCTGACTTTCCAAGTACTGCATGGTATATGGAACCTCTTAGGCTCTTAAGTGAACTTGCAAATTCACTTATCTTAGTATCCTACTATCTGTAAGTTTACCAGAGTGCCTAGCATAATTTAGTGATCAATAACTATTTATTGAATGAATAACTGGTGAAATTTACGAGCTGGTTAACGCAGGATGCAGAGTAGGTTATGGGAGTGAGATAATGATGTCAGTTCTGGAAATGAATGAAGTGCCCTTGGCTTCATGTTGTAGATGCCTAGCAAGTAATTCCATACAGACATGGAGCACTCCAGACAGAACTGGACTACACCTATAGGGTCACTCACATATAAGTGATGGTTTAGTACACAGTTATAAAAGAGACCACTTTTTTTAATGCTCAAATTCTGTTCCACTAACCTGCCCCTTATCCTTCCAGTTTTTTTTTTTTTTAATTTCCTTTTTTTAAAATTTCCTTTACCCTCTTTACCTGAAGACCAGCATTCATGTATTGTATATCATTGTACTCTCCAACTAAATAATCTTTTGGTGACAACTGGTCTCTTTATGGCCAACCCCCAACAGAAATGGTTTTCAAACAAAATTACATACCAGGTGAATTTTCTGCACCCTATCTGTGTCATCAATAACACAAAACACATGATGCTCTTAAGGAATAAAATGAATCTCATTAATTTTTAAGGTTTTTAAATCTTAACTCTTCTGTTGTTGTGTAAGACCATCCAAATAAATTTTCTTTAGAATTTAGAAAGTGAAAAAATAAAAAATATTTTCTTGTCATTGAGTTTATTTTAAACTAACATATAAAATCATATATAATTGTACAGATAAAATATAATTTATATATATATATATATATATATATATATAAAATCAACACCATAATGTTTTGAAATATATATATGTTGTGGAATGGCTGTATCAAGCTAATCAACATAAGCATTACCTTGCATAGTTGTCATTTTTGTGGTGAGAAAACATAAGATCTTCTCTCAGAAATTTTTGCATCCTCAATATATCTAATTAAGGTAAAAATTAATGCTTCCTGAAATCATTTCTGATATGCTTCTTTTGGGGAATAGAGAACAATTAAATTAATCACTTCTTTTACTACTTTAAGAACACATTCACTGTTATTCACCATTTCATTCAATGACAATTTATATTACATGTTAATTTTATAAGCAATGATAATTTTATTCTAACTAAACCAGTCAGACCTCCCTCCCATTTAAACCCACCTTTATACATAGGATTCATCACTTTAAAATCAATGAAAATTATACTGAGGCAATTAAAATAGCAATAAAATATTTAGCATTTGTGAAAGTACTTCACAAATATTTATTCACTTTTATCATGAACTTTAAAGTAACACTATAAGTATTATAAAAAAAAGATTATTTCCTACTAGAGGTAACTTTGACAGTTTAATGATTCCTTTGCCCAGTTCATAGACTTGGTAATTGTAGGACCTTGAACTCAAACAGACCCAAGTGCTATATTCTGTTCTTTTCATTCATCACGCAGCCTCTTAGTAGAGACAACTTGTCTGTTGAAAATTCTGCCTGAGGATTATTAACTGGAAATACCATTTGGCTCCTCTGATAATATTTAATCACAAATTTAAATTCATGACTTATCTTTACTGTGCTGATATTCTTAAAACTTTTGATTAATGTGTCCAACTTCATTGCATTGATATAATTTGACATGAAGTACATATTGGAGTTTTAAAATCACCAAAGTGTAGCAGTATTTCAGTAAGAATTTGAGAAAAGTTTGAGAGAAACTGCCATTGATGTGCAATACTAAGTAATGTTGGGTGCCAAAAAAAAAAAAAAAAGTCTCGGAATTGGCCTCAGGAAAGGACAGTTTATCTAAAAATCTGTTCTTATTTTAGAAAAACACGGAAGTGCTCAGGAGAGTGAGTTTCATTTTTCCACCGCCCAATTTTTGCCCTTACATTTAAAATCTATTAATTTTAAAAACAATGTCTAAAACTTGATGGAGTCATGAAAAATTAAAAGTCTTTTGCAGAAATAAAGCCTGGTAAACTTGGTTTTAAGTAAATAATGGTCCTTTCAAATTGTAGATACATAACCGTAGTATCCTGAACTAAGGATTATGCCTCATGTATTTCTATCTCAACCACAGTAGCACAACAGCATCTGGAAATTACTACATATTAACAAATAGTCAATGAAATAATGTTATACTACTTCCAGGTTTTTGGAGCAACTACTTTCCCATTCTACCTCCTACATACACATTCACACCCGAACACAACAGACAATAGTACCCAGTCTCATTAATGAAGGACAATGCATTGCACAGACACATCCAAAAGCCCATGTCTAGTCTAGCTACATGGAAACCTTCCATTCAGAGATTAGAATGCCATGATGGAGGTATACAGAGAAAACAAGGAACAACTACAAATAAGGGCAGCCACAATCTCATGCTCATGTAGCAAAATATGCTTGATCAAGACTAAGAAAGAAACCCAGAATGCACTTGGGCTATTTTAATGTTATGGAATGACCACATATGCTTTTCAAAAAAAGCATCACTTTCAAGGAAAACAGTCAAGGAGGAGTTAGAGCAAGATGGCTGAATAGAAACCTCCAGGGATCATCCCCTCCCATCTCTCACCCCCCACAGAAATACCAATTAAACCACCATTCACACAAGAAATCACCTTCCTAAGAACTAAAAATCAGATAAATGGTAACTACCTGGTTTTCACATCATATAAGGGAAGAGGCACTGAAGACAGTAGAAAAGACAGTCTTGAATTGCCTACATCACCACTCTCCCTTTCCCCTGCAGTGGCCTCATGGCTGAAAGAGAGAATCTGTGTGCTTTGGGGAGTGACAGTGCAGTGACTGTGAGGCTCTGCATTGGAACCTAATGCTGCCGGCACAGTGGAAAACAAATACGAGGCAGAATTCAAATGGCACCCATGGAGGTAGGATTTAGACAGGCCCTAGCCAGAGGGAACTCAGCTATCCCAGCAGTCAGAAAGTTAACTCTGACTAGCCCCACCACTGCAGGCTAAAGTGCCCTGCAGTCTCAAATAAACTTGAAAGGCAGCATAGGCCACAAACACTGCAATTGCTGGGCAAATCCTGTTGCTGTGCTGGGCTCAGAGCCAGTGAGCTTGGGGTGCACATGATCCAGTAAAATTCCAGCTGGGGTGGCTAAGGGAGTGCCTGCATCACCCTTTCCCAACTTCAGGCAACATGACTTGCAGTTTCAGCAGGGACTTTTTTTTTCTTGAGTAAAAGAGAGAAGAGAGTAAAGAGATTTTGTCTTGCAGTTTGGATACCAGTTCAGTCACAGGAAAATAAACCACCAAGCAGAGTCCTGAAGCCACATTCCAGGCACTAGACACACAGAGCAATGGAACAGAATAGAGAAACCAGAAACAAATCCATACATCTACAAGGAACTCATTTTCAATAAAGTTGACAAGAGCATACATTGGGGAGGGAAAACTATCCGTATGCGGAAAAATAAAACTAGATCCCTATCCTTGCTGTGTACAACAATCAAATAAAAATAGTCTAGTGACTTAAATCTAAGACCTCAAGTTATGAAACTATTAAAAGAAAACATTAGGGAAACTCTCTAAGACATTAGTCTGGGCAATGATTTATTAAGTAATATCCCACAAGCGCAGGCAACCAAAGCAAAAATGGACAAATGGAATCCTATCAAGTTAAAAAGCTACACGGCAAAGGAAACAATCAACAAAGTATAAAGACAACCGAAGAATGGGAGAAAATATTTGCAAACTCACTATCTGATAAGGTCTTAATGCCCAGATTATATAAGAAGCTCAAACAACTTTATAGAAAAAAATCTAATAATCCAATTTAAAAATGGGCCAAACCTAAACAGACATTTCTCAAAAGACAAAGACATGGCAAACAGGTATATGAAAAGGTGCTCAACATCATTGATCATCAGAGAAATGCAAATAAAACCTATAGTGACATATCATCTTCTTCCAGTTAAAATAGCTTTTATCCAAAAGACAGGCAATAATAAATGCTGGTGAGGATGTGAAGAAAAGAGAACCCTAGTACACTTTTGATGAGAATGTAAATTAGTACAGCCACTAGGGAGAACAGTATAGAGGTTCCTCCGAAAACGAAAAATCAAACTACCGTAGTATCCTGCAATCCCACTGTTAGGTATATACCCGAAAGTAAGACAGTATATCAAAGAGGTATCTGCATTCCCCTGTTTATTGCAGCACTATTCACAATAGCCAAAATTTAGAAGCAGCATAGGTGTCCATCAACAGATGAACAAATAAAGAAAACGTGGTACATATACCCTATGAAGTACTATTCAGCCGTAAAAAAGAATGAGATCCCGTGACTTGCAGCACCGTGGACTGAACTAGAGGGCATTGTGTTAAATGAAATGTGACAGACACAGAAAGACAAACTTCATATATTCTCACTCGTTTCTGTGAACTAAGCATTAAAACAATTGAACTCATGAATATAGAGAGTAAAATGATGGTTTACCAGAGACTGGTGTGGGGGAAATGCAGGTTTCAAATGGGTACAAAATTATAGTTAGATAGAATGAATAAGATCTAGTATTTGATAGCACAACAGGGTGACTACAGTTAAATATTACTGTACATTTAAAAATAACTAAAAGAGTATACTTGGAATGTTTGTAGCACAAAGAAATGATAAATGTGTGAGGTGATGGATAACCCATTTACAGAGGTGATTCTAACACACTGTATACCTGTATCACAATATCTCATGCACCCCAGAAATATATACATCTACTATGTACTCATACAGATCAAAAATTTAAAAAGAAAGACAGTCACTATTAATAAGGGATAAATTCTTCTCATAATTTTTTACTCAATAAAGAAAGAAGATGAATGGCTAAAAGTTGATATTATGGGCAGCAGAGGAAAATGAAAGAGAGCGAGCGAGAACAACATACAGTAGAAATGTTCAGACTTGAATGATTGTCTTCATCTCTCTAGATAGTGCTTTCCTCATCTGCAGTATACTTTTCAGAACTATTCCTGACCAATTTATCTATGAACTGTGATTTTGCTAAAATTAGACATTATTTTGGCATACTGTTAGGATAAGACACTTCACAATATAGATAGACCTGTTCTGATAGAATAATGTTAACGGTAAGAATTTGATATGTGAACCTGTGTAGTAAGAAATTTAACCTTGCCCCCAAAGAAGTTGGATTTTGCTCTTGGCTCCTGGAAGATAATCTTTGTTTGCCTGAGGGTCTTGGAGTAGCCAGACAGTAACTGTGATATAGAACCGGAGTTGACCATACTGTAGGGTAAGGACTAGAAATGCCAGAAATACCAAGAATATGATCAGGGTTCAGGCTTTGAATAATAAACTATCAACTGATCTAAAGACTGATATCAACCATATGTACATCAATCAATGAACCAGTCAATCACTAATGCCTAGATAATGAAGTCACAATAAAAACTATCAACTCAACATTCAAGTGAGTGTTCTTGGCTGATAATACTCTGTGAGTTTTGTCACACATAGTTACGAGCATGCTAGCAGGGAGGGCACATCCGAAGTTCAGTGTCTAGCATGTCTGTTGGACTCTGCCCCATGTGTCTCTTCCATTGACTGATTTTATTTCTGTATCATTTCCCCGCAATAAGCTATATCTATGAAAATAACAGCTTTCAGTGAATTCTGTGAGTCGTTCTAGTAAATTTGCAGACCTAAGGGTAGTTTTGGAAATCCCTAGAACTTATACTTGGTGTCAGAATGAGCATGGTCTCATGCAGATTACTATGGTAACTTTAAACTTGATGGTTGTTTAATTATCACAGTTGTTCTACACTTTTTCAGGACCATAAAAGAAAGAGCTATCTTTGAGTTCATTTCTATTCGAATAAACAATTTCTTAGCACCTACTACCAGAAGTTATAAGACTATATGTTATAGGTAATATAAAGGAGAAAAAATATAGCTAACAGCTCTCTAGGGTCTCAGTCTAGTGAAAGAGGCAGGCACACATTGCAATTTTAATGCAAGATATAAGGTAGTGTGATGTGTTGAAACAAAAAAACAGAGGGAAAAAAAAAAAAAGCAGAGCCTGACATCAGGGAGCTGGTTTGGCACTGACATCCAGACATTGGTGTTGCCAGAATCTGGTCTGGCGCTCCCAGCTGGTTCATATTTTCCTTATGGTGTACATGGATAGTGTATTCGTAAAGCAGCAACATAAAACAAGGCCACTCTATGACGTGACAGAACAAAACAAAACAGACCATTCTGTAATCAGTTTTGATAAATGCCAAAGCATTACCCTAAACTCCCTAATGATCAAACATTTCCTTTCATGGCTAATATGAGCAATCAAATTTAAATTTTTGTTGTTGTTGTTGTAGTTGTTGTTAATATAAACATGCTCATTTATTCCTTCTGGTTTTGAAGACACAGGATTCAAAATAGAAGCCACCTATGCAATTGTGTAGGTGTGTGTGTATACACACACACACACACGTGCACATGCATATTGTACTGCCATAATTTTGTTAAATGTTGCTTTTTAAATAATAATTTCAACTTTTATTTTAAATTCAAGGGTACATGTGCAGGTTTTTTACATAGATATCTGTGTAATGCTGATATTTGAGGTGTGAATCCTGTCACCCAAGTAGTGAGCAAAGAACTGGGTACCCAGGCTTTTAACCCAATAGTCCCTTCTAATAGTCCACAGTGTTGCTTTCTCCCATCTTTATGTCCATGCGTACTCAACGTTTAGCTTCCACGTATAAATGACAACATGTGGTATTTGGTTTTCTGTTTCTGCTTTAATTAGCTTAGGATTACGGTCTCTAGCTGCATCCACATGGCTGCAAAATACATTTTATTCTTTCTCTGGCTGCATAGTATACTACGGTGTAACATACCACATTTTCTATATCCAATCCACCACTGATGAGCACTTGAGTTAATTCTGTGTCTTTGGTATTGTGAATATTGCTGTGATAAACATGCAAGTTCATGTGTCTTTTGGGTAGAGCAATTTATTTTCCTCTGGGTATGTACCCAGTAATAGAGTTGATGAGTCAAATGGTATCTGTTTTAAGGTCTTTTAGAAACCTCCAAACTGCTTTCCATAGTGGCTGAGCTAATTTACATTCCCACCAAAAGCATGTGTGTTCCCTTTTCTCTGCAGCATCTGCAGCATCTATTACATTTTGCCTTAATAATAGCCATTCTGACTGGTGTGAGATGATATTTCACTGTAGTTATGACTTGCATTTTGTTGACAGATTTGATGTTATTCCTATCAAACTACAATGACATTTTTCACATAATTAGAAAAAGACCATTCTAAAATTCATATAGAACCAAAAAGAAGCCTGAATAGCTAAAGCAATCTTAAGAAAAACAAGCAAAGACAGAGGCATGAAACTACTTGACTTCAAACTATACTACAAAAATACAGTAACCAAAACTGCATGGTACTGGTAGAAAATCAGAAACATAGACCAATGGAATAGTAGAAAACCTGGAAATAAAATGGCACACCTGGAAGTATCTTGATTTTTGACAACTAACAAAAGAAGCAATAGGGAAAGGAGTTTCTATTCAATAAATATTTGGGGATAACAGGTTAGCCATATGTAGAAGAATGAAACCGGACCCCTACCTTTCAGCATATACAAAAATTAACTCAAGATGGATTAAAGATTTAAACATAAGTTCTGAAACTATAACATTCTTAGAGACAACATAGGAAATACCCTTATTAACATCGGCCTTGGCAAGGAATACTTGGCTAAGTCCCCCAAAGCAAATTGCAACAAAAACAAAAATTGACAAGTGTGACCTAATTAAATTAAGGAGCTTCTGCACATATACATACGTGTGTGTTTATATATATATATTAAATATATATATAAAATATATATGTGTGTGTGTATATATATGTGGAGAGAGAGACAGTAAACAGCCTACAGAATGGGAGAAAATATTTGCAAACTGTGTATCCCACCAAGGTCAATATTCAGAATTTATAAGGAACTTAAAGAAATCAACAAGGAAAAACCAAATAAGTCCATTAAAAATAGGCAAAGGACATAACAGATACTTCTCAAAAGAAGATATACAAGTGACCAAAACAACAACAACAACAAAAATACATGTAATCACTAATCATTGTAAAAATACTGCTGCTTTTTAAAACATGTATAGCTTTTGATGTCTTGTTCATCTTGCCATTTAGATATGATTATTAAAAATGTGGAAGCACAAAAAACCCTGGGCTTCTAGAGCACACCTAATTAAGAGCAAAACTCTCTTTTTGTTAAACTCTCTCAAAGACCATCTAACACTTTCCCCTAACCGTTAGCAATTATTTATTTCTTTTTTCTTTTTTCTGAGAAAGTCCAAGTTTCCAATGGTGTATTCTCCCTCATTGCAGCAAGTCAATAACCTCACCTTAGTTTGACTGTATCTGTGTTTCTGGCAATCTTTTTTTTTTCTTTTGGGACGGAGTCTCGCTCTGTCACCCAGGCTGGAGTGCAGTGGCTCCATCTTGGCTCACTGCAAGCTCCGCCTCCCGGGTTCACGCCATTCTCCTGCTTCAGCCTCCCGAGTAGCTGGGACTACAGGCGCCCACCACCATGCCCAGCTCACTTTTTGTATTTTTAGTAGAGAAGGGGTTTCACCGTGTTAGCCAGGATGGTCTCGATCTCCTTACCTCGTGATCTGCCCGCCTCGGTCTCCCACAGTGCTGGGACTACAGGCGTGATCCACCGTGCCTGGCCGTTTCTGGCAATCTTTGACTAATGGGCATCAACAAAGTTGTGGTATGTTTGTAAGTTTGAAGGAAGGAGATACTAAAGGAAACATGACCATCCCTTTTAATACTACTACTGTGGCACTTGTGCTTCTTGTTACTGGATAAAGGGACTTCATAAAGTTCACATAGTGGTTAGTGACTGAACTAAGATTATAAATGTGTATGTGTGTGGTGTGTGTGTGTGTGTTTTAATCACCCAAAGCAATGATGTATCTATTACAACATTCTGTTTTTGTTTTTATTTTCCTTATACTTTAGATAATACAACTGAGAAATAAAGTTTAAATTAGCATAACTTAAAATGCTGTGATGTTCATTAATTAAATATGTGATAACGTGAAATTCAAAAAATCCTAAGGCTTCATGATTACAAAATGTAATTAAAGACTATTGATGTTCTTCAATCAGAATGTCAAATCTGAAAGCACAGCTTACATAAGCTTTGGTATAGTCCTGTTTAAAGACATGCAGTCACTTTATCATACTGATCCAGACCATGC
Source organism: Theropithecus gelada (assembly GCF_003255815.1). Lineage (NCBI taxonomy): Eukaryota > Metazoa > Chordata > Mammalia > Primates > Cercopithecidae > Theropithecus > Theropithecus gelada. The sequence continues at coordinate 33,688,254 of NC_037681.1, read as the reverse complement.
AATTTTATATTTCTCACAATTAAAATTGTGTGTGTGTATATATATATAATATATACATGCATAACATATGTATGTGTATATATCTACATAAGCATATATAGCTTAATATATATATAATTGTCCATATGTGTCTTTCTAATTTATTAAAAGACATTATTTTAAATACTTTTTTAATTCTATTACTATGTACCCATTATCAAAATAAATCAAATAAAGAATATTTTAAAGGACTATACTCATGTTTCTCAAATGTGGTTCTATTAGTGTATATTAAATGAATACATTTAATTAAGTATTTATTAATTATACATTGCATTTTGCAGTAATTATTATACCTGAATTATACATTACCTTTAATGCATAATTAAATGTATATTATTGAAGGAGAGTCAATAATCCAATAAAGAGAGAAAATGCTAGGTCCTTGAACTGAGTATTTCTCAGAGCCTTTAGCTTGCTCAGGTTCATTATAAATATAAAGGGCAGGAATACAACACAATGTGCTTTCGAAAATTATCTAACATTTCTTCCTGTACTCCATCTCCCCACTCACTTCCTGTTATGGGATTTTGTGTAGTACTAGCATTTTATAGGAAAAAATTGAAACACAGTGACTACTCTTTTCATTCATTTGTCCATTTTGTAAATTACTTTTTTAAATTTTTTATCTACAAATAGTTGTGGACTGCTCATTATGCTAGCCTCTATGGTGGAGAATGGGAAGCAGGGCTAGCAGGCAAATAAAATTGAAGGGTACAATGTTTCTGACTTGTAGGATCTCACAATCTGATTGGGCTAAACACATGAACAAAAGGATTATTCATAATGTTACATAATGTCTCAGAATACACAGTGGCTATGTGGGTGAAAAGGAACAAACTGACATTATTTTGAGGATGATTAAAAAATATTGACCTGGGTTTTGAAGAGAGAAAAAGAAGGGACATGGGAATCGTTTAAGGTGGAGAGAAATATCTGAAAATCATAGGAATGGGTGTCTTATGTGTAGAGTAACAAGGGAGAGGGTGAAAAGGGAGGAAAATTGGTTTGCAGAATTCTATGAAGAATCATTTGGATAATTTATTGCTGTTGATAAATGAAATTGAGCTTATTATAGAAAAATACACAAACTTTAAAAACATGATAAATATAATTCCACTCCTTATAAAATCTGCAATTATGTAAATTGGTATGCTAGTTTTGCAATTATTTTGTAGATTTGTCATTAAAGTTTCTTGTATTGTTTGTTGGTTTTTGTTTTTAAGGAAGTGGTTATGATATTGAATTATCATTTCTCTCCAATAAATTTACCCTTGCCTAAGACTGTGAAGCCTTTAAGTATGAGGAATCGTGAACTATTCAATTCTGTAGATACAGTGCTCATTACAGCACTATAAGTAGTAATAAGTAAATATAAGTAAATATGTTCTGAAGGAAAGAATGAATACATTGCTACTGGGATTGAATCTTTCAAGAAGACTAAGAATCAGGGAGATAAAATATTACAATGGTGTAATTCAATAACAGAAATAGCTATAATTTTTGAGTGCTAGTTTTATGTAAGCTTGTTTGTTTGAAAAAATTAATTTATATATATTTACTCCACAAAACATACTCATGATAAAGGCATAATGATTATCCTCATTTGTTGGTGAAGAAACTGTAACACAAAATTGTTGAATAACTCACTTGACTTGAAATTGATAGGACTTTCATTTGAAGGACCCTTTGGTTTCATGGTCTATGAAAGTCACTACTATGCATTCCATCATTGTTTGCATTAAGAAACATAGAGGAATTTAAATAGAAAGAAAGTGTGGATGTAAGTAAGAAAAGAAGTAATGAGAGCAGTAGGCGGCAGCCAAATATCTAGGTAGATAGAGGCGGGTCCCCTGTGAAACCCCACTGTCAAGCCAAAGACAGTTTAAAGCCTGAAAGCAATGCTACAGGTTAAGTCCTTGGACGGGATTGAGAACCTTCTTCCCGTTTGGAGCACTTTCCTCTGATGGGTCTCCAACCTTCACTTATTTTACATATAGCTACCCTTTCCTAATTGGTTTTTCTACACTGTCGTGCCCACCTTTGAATGGTATCTTTGCTTTAATCTTTTTTGCATACTCACAAACCAATCAGCATGCACTCCCCATTCTGAGTCCATAAAAGGCGCTGAACCCAGCTACACAGGGGACTTACCCACCTTCAGTTAGGGGAACCACCCTCTGCATTCCCTGTCTGCTGAGAGCTGTTCCGTCGCTCAGTAAAATTCTTCTCCACTCTCCTCACCCTTCAATGTCCAGCATATCCTCATTCTTCTTGGTCAGGGTGCAAAAGCTCAGGAACCGCTGAACGTGGGTACAAGCTATAACACAAGCAAGCTGGGGCATGCAGCATGGCAGAGCAAGGCCAGGGCAAGGCATTATCGATCAAGGGTCCCTGGCTTGCAAAGTGACTGACAAGAAAAATCCTACATCCCTAAGGAAATATAGAAAGCATAATATGAAAGTAGGGTTAGTGGGATTCGAATCCAGTGAAATGACTTAAAGAGAAACACTTTGAAAGGAGTACATGGTGTATGGTTTGAAATTTTTCATTTAAAAACATGTCTTTGTCACCTATCGCATACCGGGCACTTGGCTAGATGTTGAAGTCTACCTTTGAGTCAGAAGGCCGCTGAATAAGTGAGGTGGCTCCAAGAGTGAAATTATGCAATGTAAACAGAAAAGGAAAAATATAGAGAAAAGGACAAACTCACTATTGAATCCATTATAATTTTTTGACTCACAGCAAAAAAACCTTTTCAATTTTTTCTTCAGGAAAGCTTTGATTTTATTTACCTCCTAATACAAATACTGTTAGTAATTTCCATGAATTGAGCAATTCCACTGCATGATGCTATTTACATATTACATATAGTGTCTATTGAATTCACAGAACACGTTAGGATATAGGTTCTCAGCAAATAAACATGAGTTAGACATTACAAAGTTTTACTAAGACTATGCTTGTATAGCAAACAGCTAAGAACTGTCAGACTTAAAATCTCTGTTCTTAATTTGTGATCCTTAGCTTAAAAATATATGATCCATTAAAATCTATCTTCCCATAAAAAATTAACGTTGATAATTTAGATGTCACCATTCAATTCAAGGTTTAGTTGATGATGGGCATCTGAAATTGGGTAGAATTAAGATGGAAGAGATAAATGGAATTCTCCTTTGCTGGCAATATTATGAAAAAATTTCATTTCTTCACAACATTCTCCTAGATCCTAAATAAATCTAACTATTTCATAGTAAAACAAACAAAAAACAAAACAAAACAAAACAAAAGCCTTTTGAAGTCTAGAAGCATTTAATAAAATTTCAATGTCATTCCACTAATTTCAACGCCACATTATTTGGCCTGTATTAATCAAAAATTTAAAAGGAAAATGGACCAACTGCAGTTGAGAATTATTGTAAATCACAGAAAGTTATAATAAATGGCAAAGACCTAATAGGTTACTTAACTCAACTGAATAGTGCAGCCAGATGAGAAAGAAAAGTTACACAGGGAATTAGTAACTCTTCATTGTCTTGACTTCCATTAGGTTGAAAAATAAGCACTAGATAATGGCCTCACTTCATATTGCTGTGCCTAGGTGTCACTAGTAATGTGTCTAAGCTTTTCTTTGTTTTATTTTAAATTGTGAAGATGATAAAGCTCAAAGAATACAATAGCAGAAATAAGAAATAGAGTACTCTTTTCAGTCTTATTCCTGATACTAAATTTCTATGTATGATGAGCAAATTAGTTAGACCCTTGCCATAGGTAGTGTGTCTGAGAGAGCAAAGAGAAGAATGTTACATAGTAGTTTTTTGTCAGTAAATAATTGTCCTATTTATTAATCCACCTTCAAGGGAAGACTATTAAGGAGATTACTGCAATAAACGAGTCAAGCAGGACATATAGGTAGTAGTGGTATTGATGTTGAGAAATGATCAGATTCTAGATGATAACCACAAGATACTTAGTTTGAACAAAGAGTGGGATGGACTTAGTATTTTCTGAGATGGGAAAACATGGAAAAAATGGCTTTGGAGTGAGGGAACTAATCAAGAGTTTAGTTTTGAATACAGTTGTTTTGAAAGGTCTTTTATATATCTAAGTAGAAACATTCAGTAAGCGGTAAGTATATGTGCCTAGAGTGGTATAATTCCAAGATTATAGAGAAATCAAAATAATAATTGTGGCATTTATTTACTCACATTATAAAATACTTACGACATAATTTAATTGACTCAAGTAAATAAGTGTAGTAAGTATGATAAACTTATGAAAATGTAAAAATTATAAAGATATGTGGCCAAAAAAATTTTGGATAAAAAAGCCAAAATAGTGAGTTCTTAGAGTGAGTTTTTTTTCTAATTTCCATAACATAACACTTTGATAATTTAAAAGCAAAAATTATGCCTTATTTAGAGCACTACAATTTTCCCATAATCAAAATCTCCTTCCCATTTGTTTCTCCCCAGATCTAATCTGTAACATAGGTGGAAACAAAAGTGTTAAAAGGAAGAAAAAAATCTGATCATGCCTTCTCCAGCCCAACAATTCACACATTACTCTCAATTAAAGCCTTCGACTTCTCTTATATCAAATCCAATACCTTTTAGGCACTCAAAACTACTTAATCTTTTTCCTCCTTCTGACAGCTTTCACTCAGCACACCTCCCTAACTCACACTGGTCAAGCCTGGTTTTGTTGACTTCTTAATTTGGCGCATCAAAAACCATCTCCCTTCTGAAGGACCTTGAACCCCAGGTTTTCTGTGGGCTTCTCCTGCATGATTCCTCTACACTCCTGACAACTTTTAAGTCTTTCAAATGCCACTCCCTCTTAGTACTTTTTTCACTACTTACTAAGATATTGTTCACCCTTAAATTGCAAGCTCTGGTTTTACTTTGGACTCTTATCTTATAAATCTTATTAGAATTATGGCTAAATAATTACTTATATAATTATCTGCATAAATACCATTTGCCCTGTGAGATGGACAAGTCCATGAGGGCTGGATCTGTATCTAATTCACTCGTTTCCATGCAACACTTAGTAGAGTGCTTTGAACATAGTGAGTGCCCAATAGTGTGAAATCCACACACAAGACAGGAGAAACCAACAACCATTCCCATGTAATGTCAATAATTGATTAAAGAGGAGGGATTGAAGAGATAGGACACAGGTGGTGAGCTTCCAGATGTCTGTCTAAGAAAGACAATAGGGATATGGGTGGATGAATCCATTGTGTTTATTGAAACTGCCCTGAGAATGATAGTGATCTTTCCAGAGAATGAACAGTGACAATAATCACATTGTATTTGAATGTTTCTGCTGGTCCTAATTTGGTTTGAAGTTTTAGAAAGCATGTACATTTGTATTAATTTTATTAAAGCTGCTTCATAAGATGTGTTTGGGGAGAAAAAAATTATTAAAATAGTTTGGTACAATGATTATAGGCTTCAGAGTCACAGTTTTGTTCCCATCAATTTCCTTAATTGGCAGATACTGGGGCAATCATAATCAGATGATCTCAATTTCATTTTTATGTGCAAAGTGAAGATAGCCATTAACCAGATTTTTTATGTTCTTTCTTTTTCTTTTTAATTGAATTTAAGTTTATGTTCTGGGATACATGTGTAGGACACGCAGGCGTGCTACATAAGTAAACGCGTGCCATGGTGGTTTGTTGCACCTAGCAACCCATTACCGCGGGATTAAGCCCCACAGGTGTTAGTTATTTATCCTGATGCATTCCCTCCCCAGATCATGTTCTTTCAAAATTAAAATCCCATAATTTTAATTGTTTCCATCTCTAGTCTAGTCAACCCTGAAAATCCAGAGTTTTGTATATTAATGCTGTTCTTTCTAGGATTAAGTTTTAGTTATATTTATTTCTAATTTTTTGGATAAAAATCTGGATATAAATATCTAAATAAAAGAATATAAAGCAATCTGCCGATTTTCTGTGTTAGTATAAAAATTCCACAGGTATGACTTGATGAATAGAATGATTCATGATTTAAACTTACAAAGAATTCAAGAAGTTTATATTAAAATTGTGTTACAATCTATTAGTGTTTGAATCCATTCCATAAACTCATTAATATTGCTATTCATTTAAAATGGAAATTAGTACAACTAAATTAATTAAATTAATGACTCAAACAAAGATAATTTAATTACTTTGAGTTTTACAAAAATAAAAAGAAGAGGAAGATATAGATAAGCCATATGAAATTATGAGAACAATTAGAACATTTCACAGATTGTCAAAGCAAAAATCAAACCGAACAAAGTGGACAAAATTCTGAGAAAGTTTCAGAGAAAGAATGCTAAAGTGAACCACCTAATTCTCTATTTTAAAATGGAGACACTCATTCTCCCAGCTTCTGGGAATGTTGACTACATAACAGCTGTCAGCTAAAGCCCTCTCTGGGAATTGTCTTCTCCCCAAGATACCACCTCACCCAAGATCAAGATCCTTTCCTGAGGACATACTGAAAACACTGACGAGTTCATGGTAGTGGAGGGCAGGGGGTAGTACACAGTAACAGCCACTTGTTTAAAATGGGATAGTTTTCAAGGTCGGTCACAGCTCCAGGGTTCCTCTGGGATCAGCTACAGTCTGCACTGCAAATGCATCACAGTTCAACTTATATCTGATTAATCCTAGTTCTTTGCTGCTTAACAATAAACAAACGTCCATTATAGCAATTTCAAAATGAGTCTGTTTCCCAGGAAACCGAACCTACAGTAGTTGGTTCCAGAATTTATCTGAGGAAACAGTGTCAAAAATAATATTTTAGAGCTAATCTCTCACTGGCATTGAGGATCTCTTAACTGCTGGTAGGAGAAGCATTGACAATCCCTGGTACCTTGTAGCACTGCAATTGTTAGTTAATACCAGTGATGAATGAGGACACACTGGCTAGAGCAATGTCTCAGGGATTTGAGAGATTAGGGCTAAGTACTAATCATAAGGAAAATGGAATTTGATGGCAATTACTGAGTCCTATTAACGCACTTAAAAAAGACAAGACAAAACTGAAAGCATATTTAATAGTTAAAGGCAAAGTGGGAAAGTCAAAGGACCTCTTTAGCAGAATATAGACAAAGCTATATGTGATGTAAGAGAGCAAGAAATGCTAATGACGAGGGACAGGCTAATTATATGAGTAGCAGAGAGTTCCAGAGAAGGTTGGGTACTGTCTTGTGCAATGCCAAGTTTAGGGTCCTAGTTGGGAAGAGATGAATTTGAGATGTTAAATTAGCAAAACTGGGTTGAGGCCAGGAGCGGTGACTCACTCCTGTAATCCCAGAACTTTGGGAGGCCAAGGTAGGCGGATCATCTGAGGTCAGGAGTTCGAGACAAGCCTGGCCAATATAGTGAAACCCTGTCTCTACTAAAAATACAAAAATTAAATGGGCATGGTGGTGGATACCTATAATCCCAGCTACTCAGAAGGCTGAGGCAGGAGAATTTCTTGAACCTGGGAGATGGAAATTGCAGTGAGCCGAGATCACACCACTGCACTCCAGCCTGGGCGACAGAGTGAGACTCCGTTTCAAAAAAAAAAAAAAAGAAAAAAAGAAAAACTAGGTGGATAAACTTGAAATCATTGAAAACTGACATCCCTCTAAATCCTCTTGATCTGGCCTACACCCTCCTGTTAGGGGGCTAAAACTCACCCATTTGATGAAGATGTTGAAAAGGCCACTACAATGTGACTCAACACATGACATCATCATGATCCTCTTCTGCCTACTAGATCCATAACAATGATTAAGTTACAACATAATCTGACCAGGCTTCTGATAAGCCTACTTACAAAGAAAGAAATTACATTGCAAGGAGCTGTGGGAAAATTGCATAGAAAAATTGTATTCGAAAGAGCTGGAAGAGGGCTGATGCCTGAGGATACTGGATCCAAGGTCATTTCACTTGATGGTAAAATGTGAAGAATGCAGAATTTATTAATAATATATGAAAAGGAAACTCTTCACACTTCATCTCTTTCTTAATGTATTTTTGTAAACAAGTACAATTTCTATGAACCTCTGCTAACCAGTCCTATTGTAAGCTCTCAATAAGGTTGACCAACTCAACAAGGATCTTCAAGTAAAGTTATGGAGAGTTTTTTGCTTTTGTTGTTTTTGTAGAGATAGTGCCTCCTTCTGTTTCCCAGGCTGGTCTTGAACTTCTGGGCTCAAATCGTGCTCCTGCCTCACCCTCCAAAAATGCTAGAATGACAGCCACAAGCCATCACACTCAGCCCTCAAGTAAACTTCTTTAACAAAAAAGTTGTTTTAAAAATTTGTTCACACAGCTGTGATCACCAATGCTTTATCGGAAAAATGGTAAGTAAGGTGATCAAGACATTGCACAGTTAAGTTAAATTTGATGTTAAACTTTCTCACAAATCATTGTAGTAAACACCTGGATCTTAGTGATTTCCATGCAGAAAATTTTGCAGTGACTGAATGATTTGAAATATGCAACTTCAGAGCTACAGAGCTGTCAGGGACAGGTATGGCATCAGGGAGTATAATCAGAAACATAACGTTATTCCCTCTGCAATCCCAGAGATGAGCCAGGCTCTTCATGACTGATTTATGCCATTCATTATCAATCTTTGCTCATTTAAAAACCAGAATGTCAAATGGTTGACATTTAGTAATGCACCTAGCTGGGAACAAAAACATCTCATCATATCATTTCTGGCTAAAACACTCATTGCTTTCCAACAACCTTAGTATAAAACCCCAAGTCTTGGTATAAAACCCCATAAGCCATTGCATAATCAGCTTCCTATCTATCACTCCAGCTTTGTTTTGTCCATTTTCAGATCACCTTCACTACACAGCCTCAGTGAACACCTTGTTCAGAGTAAGCCATAGTCTCTCTTACCTTTCTTATTTTTCAAATGCTGCTTATTGTCTTAAATTCATGCCCTTGGTTCATGCCCCCATCCACTGCAGATCCTACACACATGCATATTTTGTCTAGTTTTATTGTCCTTGTTCTTGATACAGATATCTTCTCTTCTCAGAAACCTACTACAATTAAAACTTAGTTCCTTTTTCAATGAACAAGAATAGTGCCCTGTATTCAATAAGGGAAGTGACATTTTACAGAAAACTTATCCTGGGAAGGCAAGTGACATGAACAGGTCTTTCTGTTGCTACACTTTTGCTAGTAGGGATTATGTCACATTCATCTCTGGGACTCAGGATCTCAAGGGTGAAGGAAAGGGCCTCACGGAAAAAATAATCATAAATAAGATAGTCAATAAATGGAAGCCAGCATTGTTCATTCAATTCGTTCACTCCATTTTGGTATGGTGGTCCAACTAATAGTTTAAAAGTCAATCAAAAGTCTTAAAATGAATGTGCCCAATAAGTTAGGCAGGGTGACAAATTCCTTTCTTCTATTCTACTGAAAATTTTACCAAGGTATTGTGACCACGTTTAATAAATGATTAAAAAATGATTAATCAGCTTCCTCCTCTGCCAGTAACCCTCAAATAAGCTCATGCAGTACAGCATGGGTGATGACGGATGTGTCAGTCAATTTGATTGTGATAATCATTATATAATATATATGTATATCCACTTATCACAAACCTTAAATGTATGTAACTCTTATCTTTCAATTAAATATTTTAAAATTATAAAGAGAGGAGTCTGATAGAATTGACTAAGCTGGTCTCTATACAACAGGGCATGGTTATTCTCATGAAGGCTTCACAGTTTGTCCTTCAAAATATACTACTTCATTGAAGGGCCATCTTCTTTCTATTTTGTAGGTTTTTTGATGAATTATCTTTTTAGAGGTTAACTTTGACCCATTATTCTAGAAGATCTTTATCATTTCTTTGTGCTCTGACTGTAGTAGGACAGACACACACACATATTTGTCTATGATTATATTTTCATGCCTATGTAAACAGAGTGATGTAACAAGACAACAGAGATGGTGAGAATTCTCCACTCCAGGTGTACCAATGAAGGCAAAGCCTATAAAAAATTTAAAAAATCATAGTAAAACCAGGCCGGGCGCGGTGGCTCAAGCCTGTAATCCCAGCACTTTGGGAGGCCGAGATGGGCGGATCACAAGGTCAGGAGATCAAGACCATCCTGGCTAACACGGTGAAACCCCGTCTCTACTAAAAAATACAAAAAAAAAATCTAGCCGGGCGAGGTGGCGGGCGCCTGTAGTCCCAGCTACTCGGGAGGCTGAAGCCGGAGAATGGCGTAAACCCGGGAGGCGGAGCTTGCAGTGAGCTGAGATCCGGCCACTGCACTCCAGCCTGGGCGACAGAGGGAGACTCCGCCTCAAAAATAAATAAATAAATAAATAAATAAATAAATAAAACCAAGGTAGCGTTTATACATATGTTTAAAATTTACAATCATATAACGTGCAAACTGTGAGACATGTTTGCTAAGTACAAATTTTCATGTATATTGAAATACTTCACTGAATGTAAACGTGTTACATAGAAAAAAATTCTTTGTAAAAGTATTAACTACTTGTTTGAAAACCAAAGAACAAGAAAACAGAAACTGTATTGTGTTTATTATTGTGACAGACTAATACATATTTTCTTTCTTTTGAAGAATATATATACATAAAGAGAATATTTAATATTCTTTCAAATATGTTTAATAAAATATATTTATATTTTAAGAGACAGGGTCTCTCTCAGTCACCTGGGCTGGACTGCAGTGGTGTAATCATAGTTCATCGTAACTTGGAACCCATGGGCTCCTTTCCTCAGACTCTTGAGTAGCTGAGACTACAGGTCTGTGCCACTGTGCCTGGAAAACTTTAATTTTTTTTTTTTGGTAGAGACAGAGTTTTGCTTTGCTCTTTACACTAGTCTCAAACTCCTGAGCTCAAGCAGTCCTCCTTTCTTGGCCTCCCAAAGTGCTGGGATTACAGGTGTCAGTCACTGCACCTGGTCTATTAATGTAATTTAACTCTTAATTTATTAGTTTTATTCTTTTATTCTCTATATAATATGTATTTTACTAATTGATTTTACTTTTTTCTGGCATGATTATTACTGAAAACAATTTCTTTTCACATAGAATAAATGGTTAATAAACGATTCATTCCTCTGTTCAATGCACTAGTACATTATAGCTTAGGCAGGTCAGAGACGCTATCCAAAGGGACTCAGCCACAAAAGTTTAGTACCCCACAGCACATTAGCTTAATCATTCATCTATTCATTGATTTGTTCATTCAATCACTGAGCACCGAATATACACCAAGCACTCTGCTAAGCCCTGTAGATACAGAGATAATTAATCTCAAGGAGAGTTTAGTGTAATTGCAGAAGAGAGACAGAAAATTCAGTAAATAGAGTGACAAGTAACAATCTTTATTCTGTTTATCAATTTATTCCAAAAGTCTATTTCAGTAGGTATTTAATAAACATTTTTGGATAAATATATGCTGTGAAAAAATGTGCTCGAGATATACGGGGGGCATTTGTGGAGAGCTGGTGGTTGTCAAGTTGTGGGGGTTAGGAAGAAAGGTTTCATAGGCAAAGTGATATGAATGGCCTCAAGTAATCTACAGATCAGTGAAAATAAATGATTATCGTTTCAAACGTTGTGTTTTGGGTTATGCGTTACATAGCCTTACTGTGACAAGGGCTGAACAATAGAGATGTGGAGGAGACTTTAGGGAGAGAAAGGTTGGAAACTTGGAGAGGAATTAACAAACAGTAGAGTGAAATCAATGAGAAAAGAAACAATCAGGTCTGAGTAGGGCAAGTGTAGTAGAAACTGAGAAGAGGAAACTAAACTCCGAAAAGAAACCCAAACTGTGTGGAGTACTTACCTTTCCAAAGGTAAGAGTATGATCAAAATGACAATTTTAGATAGTTCCGATTTTAGATCTAACTATGACTCTCCCCATATCTGCCAATTAACGAAATTGATGGGAACTACAAAGCAAGATGAGATTTGGGTAGGGACACAACCAAACCATATCACCAGGCTAACAGGATAGCTTTTCATTGTTTTTGTTATCAGTATATTTAATCATTGCATAATATATAGTACCTCAATATAAAATTTTAATATGATAGCTTGATAAATAATCTGTCAAACAGTCACAATATATGTGACTGTAAGTAGTTTGCCAAAGTGTGGCATTTTTCAGTTTTCATATTTCAGATTCATATGGAATGTTTCATATTTTAGTTAGCAAAGCCTAACTTACAAGCACAGTGTAGAAGCTTAAAAGTACACTTTATTAGTGTACATAAGGCTTCACTCAGTCAAAATATTCTGTTTAAGAAATGAAGAGGAAGCCACGGTGGCTCACGTCTGCAATCCGAGCACTTTGGGAGGCCAAGGGAGAATGGTCACTTGAGTCCAGGAGTTCAAGACCACCCTGGGCAACGTGTGGGTGTGAGGCCCCATCTCTACAAACATTATAAAATATTAACTGAGCTTGATGGTGTGTGCCTGTGGTCCGAGCTACTGGGAGACTGAGGTGGGAGGATCGCTTGAGCCCAGGGGTTGATCCTGCAGTGAGTGACAATTGTGCCACTACACTCCAGGCTGAGCAATAAGCAAGACCCCATGTCTACAAAAAAAAAAAAAAAAAAAAAAAAAAAGAAAAGAACACACGAAGAGATTCTGAATAGAGGACATAAAATCTGAAAATTTAGTCTCGTATCTTGAAGTCAGACACACGTAGTTTAGAATGCCATGTCTACCATTTGCTAACTCTGTGGCCTTTTTAGCTTTCCAATTACTCACTTTATAATGATATGAAACAACCCTCATGGAGGCTGCTTTAGTGATTAAATGTGACATATAATAACCCAGCAAAGTGTATGGGAAATCACAGACAATAGCTAATATCAGTCAGGTATTAAGATCCAGTAAGTTTTCTACTCACTGTAAGTATGCTTAAAAACAACATGTGTGAAATGGAGGTAATAGTAATTTCTAAGCGTGTCTTTGTGGCATATGCATAGCAGGAATTTGTACTGCTTTTCTACAGATATAATAACTCAAAAATTATTTATAAACTTTAAAAATATTTATGAGTTATCATTTTTGATACGTCTTTTACAACGTAACAATAAAAATGAAAAATATTTACTGGTTATAATCAAAACGAGGCAGTTTTAAAGTTATGAATTTACTCAGTTTAATCAGAATTTTAGGTAAGGTATTAAAATTGCTGTAGTTGAACATATCAAGAGATCATTAAATAAAATAAATTGGTTAAAAAGTAAAAGTAGAAAATCACAAACTTACCTTTCTCCCCAAATGGCATTTAAGGTCCTATATTTCAGGTCAAACACACGGAAAAGGCCACTTAGTAGAAAGCAGCATAATAATTCTAACACTCCTTATCACACGGATTAATGCAAGTTTTTCTTGTTGGGAATTTACTGTAATGTATTTCCTGAGAAGTCAGATAGTATTTTTTCTTATCATCCGTTTTCTGACATTCTCCTATGACACTATGTAATAAGAACCTCTGAGGAGAAAATTATCAGTTCCTTGCATTCAGCTCTAAATAAACAGATTTCTATGAGCAAAAACTTTCTTACCCCACGTATCCAAAACGCACATTTTCAGTCCTAAGTTTAGTGCACTGAACTGTGGCAACTGGCAAGCATAATAGATTGAGCCTAAAAGATACATTGAGCCTAACAGAATGTAGGTTTTCAAACTGAGGCTTTACACCATAAGGACTGTGAATGTTATTAAGCCCCAACATAGCTGCTCTGCTTGGCGATTCCTTCTCTGTGATCAGAAAAGTTGGATGAGATGTATGTTACCTCCATTCAATATTTCCAATTTTTGTTAGCATAAAAGAGAAAACCATGAAGATTTATTCAGTCTAAGGAAAATGGATGAAGAAAAAAATAAACTGTAAATGACAACTACTAACAAATTTGGAAGGATGGGCATGGTGTGGGAGGGGTAGAAAAAGGAAGAAGGAGGCCGGTATGGTCTTAAATGTTTGTGTCCCACTGAAATTCATATATTGAAATCATAATCCGAGGTGATGGTATTAGGAAACGGGGCCTCTCAAAAGTGATTAGGTCCAGAAGTTAGAGCCTGATGAATGGGATTAATGCCTTTCTAAGAGAGGCCCAAAGGAGCTTTTTCATACATCCACCATGTGAAAGCCCCGCAAGTAAACATCATCTAGGAATAAAGAAATAGGACCTCACTAGACACAAAATCTGAGGCCTTGATCGTGGACTTCTCAGCCTCCAGAACTGAGAAATAGATTTCTATTGTTAATAACCCACCCAGTCTATGGCATTGTGTTATAGCAGCCCAAAGGAACTAAGACAGAGAGAGAAACACATACACACAAATACACACACGTGCGCGCGCACACACACACACACACACACACACACACACAGAGAGAGAGAGAGAGATCGATCCTGATCTGCCCACTGATTTGCTCTTACAGAAAAGAAAATGCCTTTGCTTAGTTGATTGCTTGTTAAAACAGTATGTAGTGCTAATATGAGATTTAAAATTTTAGCATTCCTTAATCCCATATTTAGATTGCTAGAATGTTTGAATCTGAATGGATACTGAGAATCTATGTGACTTCACTTCCTTTCTTCTAGCAATGTATTTTGCCATATGTATATGTATATACACACACATATAAAAGTGTGTGTGGGTGTACAAACAGGGTTTCACAAGTTCTAATATTTTTACTTATACATTTTTAAACTTTGCTATCTAGTAAACAGCAAAATATAGGTATAAAAACATTTCAAAGAGCAATTGGAAATGTCTGATGAGTAAATTCAAAAGCTTTAAATTTGTATTTTATAATGCATATGATTGTATGTGAATTTGATTGACTTAATATTTCTAAGCAACTTAAATATGTTTTAAATATAGAAGTCTAATCAGTCTCTTTTGGGTTATTAAATATATCAGTATTTTATAGCATCATGATACTAGCTCTGTAATTTCCATGTCCTCACTATCCTCACTTAAGTTTGAGAATAATTGTTAGTGAAAATGAATTCTTAACTTTTACACATCTTACAAGTTTCTTTATTTTGGAGATGTAACTATTGTGTTTTATATGCTTTTATTTCCTTTAAAGCTGGTAACTAAGAATATATCTAGTGAACGTATGTATGGCTTTTAGATACATGTTAAGTGGGGAATACTTCAAAGAATGGTGTTTCAAATGCATCCACATGATGTACCTTAAACTACTAATGAGTCAGAAGTTTTCTTGGGTCTGGATGGAGTTTTACATATAAAGACATTTTGGTTCTGTATTCAATGATTTTAATTGCTGTGGAAGTCAGATGTCTGTCCCCGAGTGGTTTATTTCAGTCCTGCTGAGATTTTACTGCAATGGCAGAGAGTTGTCAGGGGTCACTGAGTTTCTTGGAAGTCCTCAGCTTTTCTTGACATTTGACAAACACAAATGAAAACCTTGCTGACTCCTAAGTTTCTGGATTTCAGTAAATCTTCTGCCATCCAGAAAGGGAGGAAAAAGTATATAGTGAGAAGAAGACAGTCTGAGCATTTTTTTGTTTATAAAATTTATATTTATGTTTCTTGAAAGTGCACAAATATAATTGTATATAATTAAATAATTAATATCTTATGTATTAATTAGAAAATCAGAAAAATATTACAAAGTAAGCAAGTAAAAAATAGCCACTATACAGGAAAACCTGATAATATTTTGATACTCACTTTCAAAGTGTTTTTTACATGGAATACAGAATTATTTAGTGGGAATTTATATATATATATATATTTTTTTTACTTTACATAAGGTTTTGAGCATTTCCCTCATTTTGAAAGGATATTTTTGTTTGTCATCAATGTTTGATTGTATTACAATTTTTGAAATCTGTGTTTTTTGTGATTATCACTGTGCGGTGGACAGACTCCAAGGTAGTTCTCACAAACCCAGGTTGCTATTATTCACACCTTTTATTACCTTCCTCTCTTTAAATGCGGCTAGGACCTGTGGCTTGCTGCTGACCAGTAGACTACAGCATAGAAGACAGCATATACTTGGTTACATGCATGTGATTAACTTACATAAGTTCGCTATAATGTCTATCTTGCCAAAAAATTCTGTTACTGCCTTTGAAGCAGCAAGCTGCTATACTATGAGCTGCCCTATGGAGAGGGCCAAATGACAAGGAAATGAGGGTGGACATTTTTCAAGAATTGTCATAAAGCTACAGTAACTAAGGCAGTGTAGTATGGCTAGATGTAACATTAAGTCAAATACACAGACTAAAACCGAGTTCACCCATACCTTTATGGTAAGCTAATTTTATGCAATGATGCAAGGACAACATTAAGGAAAAGAAGGACAACATTCAGTTAATGGAGCTGGAACAACTGGGTATCTGTATGAGAGAAAATAATAAGTGACCCTAATCGAAGATAATCCAGAAAATTATTTTGAGAAGGATTCATATTTCTACATCTTTAAAAATAAAAATTATAAGACTTCTAGGAGAAATATAGAAGTATGTCCTCGAGACCTTGGGCTAATCTAAGATTTCTCAGAAAGGACAAAGAAAATATTAACCATGGGAAGAGAAAAGTAGCAATCTGGACTTCATACAATTTAAATTTTCTGCTCATATGAAGATAGTAATAAGAAAATGAATAGAGAAGTCACAGAATGAAAGGAAATATCTTCTATGGACATATCTGAAAAACTACTACTATTCAGAATATAAAAATAACAGAACTCAATAATAAAAAGTAAAACAACTCTATAAAAAGCAGGCAGAAGTCATGAAACAATACCTCTCAAATAAAGATGTAGAAATGGCCAATAAACACATAAAATCGCTCAATTTCCCAATAACATTTGTTCATCAGGGATATACAAATTAAAATAGTGAGAAACGGCTGGGTGCGGTGGCTCATGCCTGTAATCCCAGCACTTTGGGAGGCCGAGACGGGCAGATCACGAGGTCGGGAGATCGAGACCATTCTGGCTAACACGGTGAAACCCCGTCTCTACTAAAAATACAAAAATTAACCGGGCGTGGTGGCGGGCGCCTGTGGTCCCAGCTACTCAGGAGGCGGAGGCAGGAGAATGGCGGGAACCCGGGAGGCGGAGCTTGCAGTGAGTGGAGATTGCGCCACTGCACTCCAGCCTGGGCGACAGAGCGAGACTCCGTCTCAAAAAAATAAATAAATAAATAAATAAATAAATAAATATAAAATAGTGAGAAACAACTCCATAATTACTATAATGGCTAAAATTTAAAAAGGCTAACAACACTAAATATTAAGCAAAAGAAATCTCATACTTTGCTGATGGGAATGTAAAATTATGTAACACTTTGCAAAACTGTTTGATAGTTCTCATAAAGTCAATACCTACTCTCTGACCCAAAACTTTCCTCCCTTGTTATTTACCCAAAAGAAATTAAATATTCGCGTGTGTGTGCGTGCACACACATACACACACCCCTTGTACAAGATTATTTATAGTTTTATTTGTAATACCCAAATTGGAAAATGTCAAATAGCCTTTACAAGTGAATCAATAAACGTGATGTATTTACGAAATAGAATACCACTCAAAAATAAATAGAAAAAGACTACTAATATACAATAATATATATAAATATAGGTAATATTAGGCTGAATGAAACAAGCCAAACACAAAAGTGTGCATGTTGTATGATTCCATTTATATAAAGTTCTACAATAGACAGTACTAGTCTCTAATGATAAAAGTCAGTAGAGTAGCTGCCTTGTGTAAAGGGCAGAAGGGAGATTTCTACTTATTTCTTTCTTTATTGATGTTCTTTGACCTTTAGAATTTAAGCTTCATGAAGTTGGGATACTTGTGTTATCATCATGTATAACAGTGCTTGTGTGCATGGGTGTTCAATGAATATTTGTTAAAAGAGTGAATAATGAGTACATATACGTTGTAGCATTTCTGTAATAAAGAATTGTGATCTAGCCTAAATGTTCAATATGGGGCAAGATTTATGAATAAATAAATTATGCTTTCATCTACAAAATATCTGAATGCATGTAACAAGTAAAAAATAAAATACGAAAAGATATAAGTAATCCTTTTAAGTTTGAGCAATTATAGGTGCATTTAATTGATAGTTTTACTTTCCACATAATTTTTACTAAAGGACAAAATATCTCTTATTGAAAAAGGGTAATGGTGTATTCTGAACACAAATTTTAGAAAGTATGGTCCCTGCTGACATATGCAGTCAGCGATGAGATCTCAAGTATCCAATTATTTCATTTGTATTTTTTTCTGTGATCACTGTTTTGCAGAGAAGGAGCTGAAGTACTACTTGTGACTTCATTTAGTTGAACTAAAGGTTGTGCTTTGATCATGCATAGCTTACTGTTACTATAATTTAAATGGGAACTGTCTAGATGATTCCGAGGCTTTAAATAAAAGGCAACGTGCAATGAAATACTGACCATCGCAAAGGCTGTTTAAGCATCTTTATTGAAGTCTATTGTTTTAGTAGACTACAGATTTATTCTTCAAGTTCCTTGAAGAAGCCTACAGTGCCTGATCCAAATCCCTAAAGGTAGTCCAAGACAAATATGAATGAAAAACAAAAAGTTAGGATGGAAGTTTCCAGTATGTTTAATTTACAGAGACTATTGAAGCTCTTGTGGACATTGCTTTAGACATTAAATGCCATGCCTAGGGATATGCTACAAATATCTCGAATTTCCTGTTACTTCCATGACTGTTAATGGTTTCTCATACCTATAGATAAAATTGCCTCAAGATCACTGTACTCTTTAGAACCTGACTCCAGCCATCACTTCAGGTCTCAGCCTCTGATACCCTGGACATTATAACTGATCACATTGCTGCAAAGTACCAATTCTTATTTATGTCTGAGTTCACATCACTTATTATTTCTTGAAATGCCCTTTCTCTCCACTCCCACCTCTTGCCCCTGCCTACCAAAAAATAATTACTTATCTTCCAAAGCCCAGTTTTTGGTAGTTTCTCTGAAGTTTTTAGGTAGAATTCCCATAATATTTATAAAATTCCTCTTCCTACGATCATCCTCTTAAAGTTAAAACAACTTTTTGCCACTCTTGAAGTGTATGAGAGGTTTAAGGGATTATGAAACTCATAAATATATATTTCCTTGAAAGCTGCACTTTGATCCATGTCACAACTGATTTGGTATCTGATATTTATCATATTATGGCACTGCATTCAAAACTTTCCATTTAACATACTGTCACAGTAATTATACCAGTAAGAATAATTCATCATTATTAAATTATTATTATAAGACACCTTTCTTGCCCACCAGACCATAGACTGGGACTATGTCTCAATCATCTTGTTCAATTTATTTAGAATTTCACTTGCTCCAGAAAGGCCATTTCTTACTCTTTTATTCAAAGTAACGTTCCTGGTGATTTGTCACTAAACTTCTTTAATTACTGGATAGAGATAAAGATACTATATTTTGTGGAATATAAAATGCACAAAGACAAGGACATTTACTTTTCATTTCTTCTGGTATCTCTAGCTCCTCACAGTATGTAGAATAAATTACTAGCTCAATAAATAGATGTTGAAAGAATTAATATATGAATAAATAAATGGGTAGTTATAAAACAAGTAAAACCCTACAGTCAATGGATATGGTAACAAATTTTTGCTTGTTGAATGGATATTTTGGAATGTCCTATGATGAAAGTCTTTAACAGCATTAATACAAGAAACAATGTTGTTAAAGAACAAAGAAAGAAGGTAAAATCTTAGATTGAAAAAAAAATCAGATTTTTTAGCTTGTGATGCTCTTTAGTGTAATACTTCTGACTCTTACAGTACATAAAAATAGGCTTATTATGTAGGATTTTATGACGTACTCAAGAATGTTTTTATAGGCATTTTCTTTTATTTTCATGATAGTTACCTGGTAGGTATTTAAAAAATTTTATGGGTGATAATAACGGCAGTAAATAAACAAATACACACACACACACGTATATATATATAGAGAGAGAGGGAGAGAGAGTATTTAAGTGTGTGCCTGGCCCTCTTCTGATTGCCTTTAATTTCTTTATTTCATCTTTATAAGAATGTAATGAGATAGATACTACAGCACACTGTACAGAAACAAACTGAAGCTCAACAATAATTACAAAATTGATTACATTCTAAAGGTAGAAAATCTCGATTTTTTATTTCAGTTTTCTCTCCTATATCCAAAGTCCCTGTTCTTTCTTTAACAAACTGTGTTTCAACATATATAGTAGCTAATGTACTATATCAGTCCTTTCCCACACTGCTATAAAGAAGTGCCTGAGACTAGATAATTTCTTTCTTTCTTTCTTTTTTTTACGGCATCAGTTTGCACTTTATTTCCTCTCGCACGTCTGTCATCAGTGCCTTATGTACGTGTCACCTAGTCTATTAATCCACACTTCCTTACTGAGTACCACCGTGTTCCAGGCAGCATGAGAAGTACACAGCCTTCAGGAAGCTTCTCCACACACTCTCTCCTTGTTAGTTTGCTCAGGCTCCATAACCAAGTACCACAGACTGGGAGTCATAAAACCACAGAAACTTACTCTCTCTAGTCCTGGAGGCTAGAGTCTGAAATCAAGTTGTTGGCAGGGCTGGGGCCCTTCTGAGCTCTAGGGGAGGGTCCTTCTTTGACTAGATAATTTCTAAAGGAAAGAGGTTTAATTGACTCACAGTTCCACACGGCTGTGGAGGCCTCAGGAAGCTTACGATTATGGCAGAAGGGGAAGCAAACACATCCTTCTTCACATGGTGGCAGGAGACAGAAGAGCAGAGCGAAGGGTGGAAAAGCCCCTTATAAAACCATCAGATCTCCTGAGAGCTCACTCGCTGTCATAAGAATGGCACAAGGGAATTGCCCCCATGATTAAATCACCTCCCATGAAGTCCCTCCCCCAATACAGCGGGATTGCAATTCAGATGATAATTCAAGATGAGATTTTGGGTGGGGACAGAGCCAAACCACATCATGTACATTAGAAATATATATAGTTCTCTGAATGTCTTAGAATACCTCACTATATTTGCCAAATAATTTTATTTGAAAAGGCTGAGAGCAATTATGACTTGGTTAACTTGTGTCGTGTTTACCCATTTCGTTTGAAGTTGTCATTTAATAAGTATTTCTATGATACATTTCAAGAAACTTACAAATAATATAAAATAGTCATAGATGAAGCTTCCCATTTCATTCAGATTTTTGCCTTCTTTCCCAGGATTTGAGCAAATAAAAGTAGTTTTAGAAACATGTAAACAGAGAATAAGAAATAGTAAAATATGAATTAAACTAATTACAAATTCTATCTTAAAGATATAGGGAATAGAAAGTATACAAGTTAATAAAAGTTATATAGGTTGTATAAATAAGTTATAAAATACTTCTCTCATCTTTCATATTGTTACAGTTTGGGATTACTATGTAACCTATATAAATAAAACACTATTTTAAAAACACTCCAGAAAAGTTTTTATTCTTTTATCTATCATTGCCCTGTAAAGCAGGAAATAATGAGGGGATATATATAATGTGTATTTAAATAAACGTTGTCATCCAAAAGACCACCAGGGTAGCTAAATAGTAGAAAAAAGAGCTTTATTGGCAAATCTGTTTGGAAAATTGGAAGAGAAAGTCTCTCCCTCCTCCCAACCTCCACCCTCTGTTAGGCCTCAGTGTGTGTCATTGGCCTCTATGTGTCCATGTGTTCTCATCATTTAGCTCCCAGTTATAAGCAAGAACATGCAGTATTTGGTTTTCTGTTTCTGCATTACTTTGGTAAGGATAATGGCCTCCAACTCCATCCACGTCCCTGCAAAGGACATGATCTTGGAATAACAAAGACGTGGAATCAACCTAAATGTCCATCAGTGATAGACTGGATAAAGAAAATGTGGTGCATATACACCATGGAATACGATTTTTTATTTTAATTTTTTACCTTTTAAATTTTTTGTTAAAAACTAAGACACAAATACATATATTAGCCTAGGCCTACACAGGGTCAGGATCATCCACATCACCATCTTTTACCACCACATCTCGACCCACTGGAAGGTCTCCAGGGGCAACAACATGCACAGAGCTGTCATCTCCTGTGATAACAATGCATTCTTCTGGAATACCTCCTGAAAAATTCATCTGATGCTATTTTACAGTTAACTTTTTTATAAATAGAAGGAGTACACTCTAAAATAGTGAAAAAAAGTATGGTATATTAGATACATATAGTAGTGACATGGTCATTTTTTATCAAGTATTATGTAATGTGCACAATGGCATGCACTATAATTTTATACAACTGGCAGTGCAGTAGCTTTGTTTATATGAGCCTCATCCCCAATGCATGAGTAATGCGTTGCATGATGACATTAGGACAGCGATGATGTCACTAGGCAATACGAAATTTTCAGCCTTATTTTAGTCTTTTTGGGACCACTGTAAACAGTCTGTCATTGACCAAAATGTCATTACGCAGCACATAACTATATTTGTAGAGACAGCCTGTGCATATGCTAAAAATCAAGTGGAAACAGCTACAATATTTATATATGTTGTACAATATGTTTATAATACGTTACAAACCTACTAGCTTTATAACATATTATTTTAAATGACATGATTCTAATGGTAAATCCTTGAGAATGGTTTATTTTTTATGTTTTTTTTAACTTTTATTACAGGTTCAGGAGGTACACAGGCAATTTGCTACAAAGGCATATTGTGTGATGCTGAGGTTTAGCATATGAATGAATCCTTCTCGCAGGCAGCGAGCACAGTACTCGATAGGTAGTTTTTCAGCTCTTGCCCCACTCCCTCTCTCCCTATCTTGTATTCTCCAGCATCTATTGTGTTCATCTATATGCCCACGTGTACTCAATCTTTAGCTCCCAATTAAAAGTGAGAACGCTGTATTTGGTTTTGTTTTCTCATTAATTCACTTAGAATAATGACCTCTACCTACATCCACGTTACTCCAAAGGACATGATTTTCTTGTTTTTTATGGATATATGGTATGCCATGTTGTATATTTACCACATTTTCTTTATCCAATCCAGAATTGATGGGCACTTGGTTTGATTCCACGTCTTTGCTATTGTGAATAGCCCTGTGATGAAAATACAGGCACATGTGTTTTTTGGTAGAATATACCAAAAAGTACATACCCAGTAATGAAATTGCCAGATTGAATGGTAGTTCAACTCTTAGTTCTCTTTAAAGGATTTTATAAATAGCTTAGTAGTACCACTTAAAGGTAGGAAAATACCACATGTATGTAACCTACAAATATACATAACATACACACACATACAGACAGACACAAAGATCTTATACTTTTTTTTTTCTTTTTTGAGACAGGGTCTTGGGCTGAAGTACCTGTGACCCAGGCTGGAGTACAGTGGCATGATCTTGGCCCACCACAACCTTGACCTCCTGGGCTCAAGTGATCCTCCCAACTCAGCCTCCCGAGTAGCTGGGACTACAGGCATGTGCCATCATGCCCCGTTAATTTTTTGTATTTTTAGTAGAGTTGGGCCCTCACCATGTTTCCCAGGCTGTTCTTGAACTCCTAGAATCCAGCAATCCACCCACCTCAGCCTCCTAAAGCACAGGGATTACAGGTGTGAAACACCATGCCCAGCCAAAAATCTTACACTTTTAATTGAGATAAGTTTCAAAGGACACATAGAGTTTATGTTTATTCTCCATGGCTAGTCACTTACTACATTTGGATGACCTTGACACACCCTCACAGATTGCCTCCAGAAATTGTGTGTGTTCATGTGTATGTTATGTACAAAAAGATCTCATTCAATACACATGTGTTTTGGCATCAAGGAACCAGATACTAAGAATAAGAGTGCAGCAGGAAATAAGACACAGTAGTGTATTGCTCATTAAAGCTGCTATTGGTTTTTACTTACTAACAGTTAAGATATTCACAAGTATAATCACATCTGATATTGTTCCATAATTTTCGCTTCGTGGTTGTTATGGGTTCAGTTGTGTGTCTTGCAAATTCATATGTTCAAGTCCTAATCGTAGTACCTCAGAATGCAACTGTATGTGGAAACAAGATCTTTAAAGAGGTGACTGAATTAAAATGAGGCCCTGAGGGTGGCATCCTCCCCAATATGACTTGTGTCCTTAGAAGAAGCTGAAGAGACACAAGCGGCACAGATGCATAGAGGCGCTACCCTGTGAAGAGGGAGCCAAAGGGTGTCTGGGAGGTTTTAGAGGAACCCAACTCTGCTAGCACCTTGATCATGGACTTCCAGCTGCCAGGAAAGTAAGAAAATGAGCTTCTGTTGGCTGGGCGCGGTGACTCACACCTGTAATCCCAGCACTTTGGGAGACTGAGGCAGGCGGATCATGAGGTTAAGAGATCGAGATCATCCTGGCCAACACGGTGAAACCCTGTCTCTACTAAAAATACAAAAGTTAGTCAGGCATGGTGCTGCACGCCTGTAGTGTCAGCTACTCGGGAGGCTGAGGCAGGAGAATCGCTTGAATCCAGGAGGCGGAGGTTGCAGTGAGCCAAGGTTGCGCCACTGCACTTCAGTCTGGCAACAGAGCTAAACTCCGTTTCAAAAAAAAAAAAAGTTTCTGTTGTTTAAGCCACCCAGTCTGTGGGATTTTGTAATAGTAGCCCTAGTAAATTAACACAACTATATCTTTGTTAGGTGTTATCTTTCTTTGATGGCTTTGTTAAAACATGTTTTTATAGTTTATTCTTTATACAACTCAATGCATCTAAATTCTCTCTCTCTCTTAAAGATTTGAATAAATTCAACTTTAAAATATCTGGAACTTTAAAAATCAGCTCTTCAAAAGCACAATTTCTTCAATAAAAATCAGTCTATTCAAATTTTCCCTCCCTCTTTGACTCAACCACTGGATGATTTAAAATTTTTTAGACAATTATCCATCTCACAGAGATTTTCACAAGACCCCGCAGGTTGATAATAAAATCTATTTCAATTCTGTATATCACTTACTTATTTGTAGTTATTTTCACTTGAATTTCTATTTTATTACTTATGTGTTTTTATTTCTAAAACTATTTAGGTTACCTAGTGTTGATTTATGCATTTTATTGTGGTGTTGTTATGACTCACATTGTTCTTTATTTGTAGTCTTTTTAAAAAATAACATATGTGCTGGTTTTCTTCACTGTTTCCTTGTAATTTATAAATGATGATCATTTTTAACTTGTTATTTGGAAATAATGAGAAATTTGTAGAGTTTGCAAGAATACAAATAATGCAAGGAATGCCCCTACACCTTGCATAGAGAATCACTATTGGTAATGCATTTTACTCCATTTGCTCTACCATTTGCTATCAATTTTTTATTTCTTTCTACCTAAACTTTTATCATCTATTTAAATGTATTTTCTGAACAATTTAAGGGTAAATTGTGTACATCAAAGCCCTTTATTTCTAAATATTTCAAGTTTATTAACTAAGAACAAGGCTACTTTTTACACAACAACAGTTTACTTTTTGATTACCAGCAGATGTAACATCTAAACCATATATTTTCCAAATATACTATCTATATTCCAATTATAATTATTATTTTAGTTTTCTACACCCTTGAGTTAAATACGTAGTTTGATCTTTTTAAAATACTAATGCAAATGTTGGCAATGTGTTAAAAGTAATGGATACACCTTAATGAGACTTTGAATTATTATAACACTTTTGAATGTATTTTAAAACATGTCCAAAAATCTTAGTCATGCTCATAAATTTTACTTCTATTAATTTCTAAGAAAATAATGCTGAATGTTTACATATTTCTGGCTAGAAGAGTGTCCCCCTCAATAATATGTATAAGCATTTAAATTTTGCATTTATGTATAAGTATTATTGAAATAGTCAGTATTTCAATAATAACAAAACAATGTAAAGGAACAAATATTGGCAGTTATTATCTCTATGTGGCAAGAATAAAGGCATTTTTTCTTTATCTGTGATTGCTAGACTTTGTATAGATATGACATATAAAGGTAATATTTATTGTTTTAAAATATGTATGCAAATTCTAAGCCCTTTGTTTGTATTACAAAGTGTAATCTTCAAATGACTTTTTAAGTTAGATACAATTTTTTATTTGTTTGTTTGGATGAGAAACACTAGGCACAGTTATTTAGAATAACGGGTGAGTGACAGAGTGAAGACGTGAACCAGGAATTCTGACTGTAGAATTTGTGCTCTTAAATCCTGTGCCATAATAAGGGCTACCATTGCAAAAGTGGAAAAACATAAACATGACTTTTAAAAGCTTTGTTGTATTAAGATAACAGTGGTTTAAAATAATTATGAATAACATAGCCAATGAAATTTCTAATGAAATTTATGTTTAATTTTTTCAGTAGATGAGATAGATCAATTTCAAATAAATTCCTAGAAAATAAAAGGCTTTAATGTTAACAGGCTGTTATTGCTTAAAAGAAAGGAAATAACATTCAAGTCTATTGATTGTCTACTATAAAATATACTGGATACATTTGAGCAATAAAATGTACTTTTGAAAGAGAAATGGCTTTCCACATCTTGCTAAGGTAATACTTCAGTAGATTAGCTATTGTTAAGAAATTTAAAGGCAATGAAAAATTATGATCCTGCCAGAGGAAGAACCTTTTGCTGAGAAAGCAGGGAGTTGCACCACCTCCACTCAAGCATAAACATGGCAGAATGACCTTAACGCCTACCTTGTTTTTTAATGTCTGCATAAAGCTGTGAAGTGTGCCAGCAATTAGGGCCATAGACTAAGGAAAAAATAATAAAAATGTGGGAGGCCAGAATCTTCACAGTGAATGAATAGGGACTGTTCTAGGAATTATAATACACAGCTTCAACTTACAATCCTCATTCTGATAATATTAATCTAGCAGACATGCAGTGTAAGACCTACACAGATTTTTTTTATATCCCCTGCCCATCCTATGTGTTCTGAAGTAGTTTGGCTCAGTCTTTACTGAGTTTATTTCCTGTGTGAAGATAGGGTCCTGAGATTCAGGGGTTCCTTTGCAGATATCAGAGCTTTATTACCATGCAGTTCCCTTTTCTTCAGTACTCTGCCCCACAAATCTTGCTCCCTCAGCCTCTCCTATTTCAGATCTCTGTCTCCTTAACTCGGAAAGACTACTGGGATATTTTTGGGTTTGCTTTCCATACTACAGCCTGGAAACTGTTTACAGGCAGTAAGGTCACTCCATTTGTTTCTTTCCTTTCTAGGAACAGAGTTATTTGCTGCTGGTAAGTTCCATGTCAAAAAGTTCCTTTCATAGATTTTGCCACTAGATACAATTCCCACTGCATTTAATCCTGTATGGGTGGAAAACGTTTGATCCTTTCTTCCATAATCAGCTTCGCTGGTTTTGCCATTTCTACATTACTTAGTTTTCACCATGAGTTCCCCAAGTTTCCAAGAGCCATTTCAGCAGAACATTAGGGGAGCCTCCCTGGGACCTAGCCATGGTGCTGAATATTGAGTACTGGGAGAATGCCCCCATATGAATAATGCCTCCCTTATCCAACTTTTGTTCCCCTTCACCTGACACTGTCAGAATCTTTCCCATGAATACTCTGCTGGCTCTTGCCACTATAGTTGGCTAGATCCTGCAATTTCCTGGGGATACGAACCCTTTCTTCTGTTTCTAGAACCAACACCTTCCCGGCTAGGTAAGCTGTAACTTCAATCACCTGAGCTTTTGGCCTACTGGTCAGGAGAGGAAGAGGGTTTGAATCCTAAGAGAGATATACGTTGCTTTGAGAGTGGAGACTTCTCCATCATCTTCATGCAAAAGAGGGGCAGTTGTCCTTGACAGGGAAAGTTAGTTTCCTCTGAAGGTTTGGAAGATTCAAGAGAATCTGAGATTTCAAGATTTTTTAGTGGAACAATCCAAAATCTGCCATCACATTCTTCTTTCACCAAAAATGCTGAACATGGCATGGCAGACACTTCTAGATTGAGGATTGAATATTGCCTTTTGCTTTCTTACTCTGATGATTAAATGATGTCCCTAAACTTTAGATTTTTCTGTCCTCTGCCTGAAAAAGCTGTTGTCAAGGGGGTGGTCTAGCTTTAAAACCTAGCTTTTTATTAATTAACAATCATCTCTCTTAGCCTTTTGTTCCCTTTCTCCAAGACATCATCTGCCTCCACCATCAGTAATTTAACTTAATTTTCCTTATAATTATCACTACTCCAATATTTTCCTAAAGAATGATAAACTACAGCACTAGTATATGTATTCTCTCCTTTATATCATCCTCTTTTACCATAGTGAAATTTGCGATGATTTCACTGTGACAGTAAGCCAGGGGTCATTCTATCAGTGATTCCCTCGCTTGCTGGCTTTCAGTGGGCAACTGATCTATTTCCAATCACATTCTAGATTCTACCTTCTCAGAGAAATCCTGTCACTGACTGTTGCAAATCTGATACTCCAAAAAGTAGACTGTGAGATAGATTGGGTGGAGGAAGTGTATTAGGGCAGGCTTTGAAATCACTACTTGTAAGGAAATAAAGACAACAGGGTTGGGTAGAGGCAAATCTGGGACAGTGATGCAACCACTATAATCCCCAGGATACACCTGGGGCTCTGTGGATGGGAGCATCCTTCAGAACTTTCTCAAGTTGAGGTGAGAGAGCGAGGTCTTTATATTGTCACACCAACAAGTTGTCAAATGACCCTGCCTCCTGTAAGAGGACAGATTTGCAGCACTCCCAGTCCCTGGTGGAACCAGCCAATAAGTCTTGAAGACAGATCGTGGTAGCACAGCAGAATATCTGCTAACAGATTAAAAAAAAAAAAAAGAAAGAAAGAAAGATGGAGTTAAGTAAAAGAAGGGGGAAGAGAAAAAGGAAAGCAGAGAAATGAAAAGAGAAGCAGAGGGCAAGAAGATAAAGACTAGTATGTCTACAAAGATTGTTTCACATTGTCAGAAATTTCAACTGAGCATCTCTAAAATGTTTATGATGCTATGTCAGGAATTTGGCAAATATTTAAAATGGTTATATCCTGGCTTTTCCCTATAATGACTTCTCAATTTGGTTATATGAGACAGGGTTTCTAAATCTTAACACAGTATCACATACATTAATACTACTTTTTAAAGATTGTTTTGTATTAGAAAAAAGTCTAATACAAGATAAAGTATAAACAATAGTTTAAAAATAAGAAAATTGAGGGAGAAGAAAAAAGTCAGAATATTGACAATAACTGAGTTCAGCCTTACTATAAATCTATAGTGATTATGAAAGTGCAGGAGTAGTGAAAGAACAGACGCATAGATGAATGGAACAGAATAAGGACCCCAGAAATACAGATACACACATAAATAAATACAAATATACTTTGTTATATATAAACACTCAAATGTATATAAATATATAATAGTAGATTTAAAATTATATATTATGTCCAGCCTGGGCGACAGAGTGATACTTCGCCTCAAAAAATTATACATATATATGCTATATGTGTATATGTAATTATATATATGTATGTATTGCCATTGCTCATCAAAAAATATATATATTTTTTGCATATATATTTTTTAAAATATATACATATATATTTTTAAGGAGCAAAGGTAATACAAGGGTGTAAAGGTATTCTTTGCACTGTAACAACTAGAAAACTACCTGCAAATAACTTTAGGCATAAACCCGATACCATTCAAAAGAATAAACTCAGAATGAATAATAGCTATTAAATGTACAACAAAAAACTGTAAAACTCTTAGAAGATAACATAGAAAAAATCTAGATGATCTTGGATATAGAAATGACTTTTTACAATACAACACCAAAAATAAATCATTAATAATCTGGACTTCACTAAAATAAAAACCTCTGCTCTGTGAAATACAATTTCATGAGAATGAGAGAAGACAAGCCAGAGACTGGGAGGAAATATTTGTAATGAATACCTATGAGAAAGGACCGTTGTACAAAATATATAAGGAACAACAAAAAATAAAAGAACCAAAAGACCTGAACAGATACCTCACCAAAAAAGATATTCAGATGTCAAGTAAGCATGTAAAAAGATGTTAAACATCAGATATCATCAGGGAAATGTAAATTAAAACAAGGATGAGATACCACCACACACCTACTGAAATAGCCAAAATCTCAAACACTGACAACCCCACATTCTGGAGAGGATATGGAGCAACAGGAACTCTGATTCATTGCAGGTGAAAATACAAAATGGTACAGCAACTTTGGAAGACAGTTTGGCAGTTTCTTACAAAACTGAAAATACTCTTACATAGAATCCAGGAATTATGCTCCTTGGTGTTGACCTAAATGAATCAAAATCTTATGTCCACACAAAAACCTGTACAAGTAAGTTTATAGCAACTCTATTCATAATTTTCAAAGCTTGGAAGAAAGCAATATGTCCGTTAGTGGGTGAATGGATAAATGGACAGTGATGCGTCTAGCCAATGGAATGTCACTCTGCCCTAAAAAGAAATGAGCTATCAAGACATGGAAGGAACTTAAAGGCTCTTCACTAAGTGAAAGAAGCCAAACTGAAAAGGTAGCAAGATTCCAACTCTATGGCATTCTGTAAGTGGCAAAAATGAAGAGAGTAAAACAAATAATAGTTATGGATTAGGGAGAAAGGAAAGATGAACAGGTAGAACACAGAAAATTTTTAGGGCAGTGGGACTATTGGGTATGATAATACAAGGGCGAATGCATAGCATTATACATAACACCATGAGGGAATCCTAATATAAACTAGGGGCGTTAGGGGACTATTATGTGTCAGTGAAGGTTTGATTGTAACAAGTTGCACTATTGTGATGTGGGATGTGGATAGCTGAGGAGGTTGTCTGTGGATGTGGACTGTCCGTACTTTCCACTCAATTATGCTGTCAACCCTAAACTGCTAAAAGTAATGATTATAACGTTGTTAAAAAGGTAATAGTGCTATGGGAATCACAAAGAAGAAGAGTGATTCATTTTGAGAGCAGATGGGATATATAAGGTCTCACCAAAAAGCTGAACCCCGAATAGGATCAATAATTAAAGTTTACTCAACAGAGACAGAATCCTAGTTTGAGGCTTGGATTTTAGTGCATTTATGCTCTGTAAAAAGCCTGAGCTAGTCTAGACAGGCAGTAATACATTGTTTCACACTTGATCCAATATTATATAAAAGCTAGCTTCATTAAATAGGAGGATGAACATAACAAATGATGGAAATAAAGGTTTCTTATGGAGGTCTCAGCTTATCCTTAGTCATCTTGACGTTAGATTTTTCATGTTTTAGACAACAGTTAATGGCGCAAACCCAAGATGCCAAAATGACCAAAGTAAATGGAGCTGATCTAACATAAAGACACCTGTGATTGGTGTGTAATTGAATTTCAATGGTGTCATTTTAGAACAACAAATATATGTGTTTCTCATAATAAGATTATCTTCTATTCTGTAGGGATGTTACGTTAAATCTCACACCAGATAGAAAATCACCTAAAATGACTGCATATCAGTAACCTAAACAAGATTTTCAAATTTATGGGTAGCAGTGCCAAAAAAAAAAAAGTGCTTTGATGCTTCAATGGGCACCTTCGTGAGTAGTAGTCAAATCCAAGAGCACTTTGCTATTTAGTCATTGTAAAGATGTGTTTTCCTTTTGAAAAGTTCATTTGATGTCTTTTAAGGTCCCTTTTATCTTAGGTTTTTTTTTGTGATTATATAGAATGGCAATATTGTCCAGTGACCCATCTAATGTGTCCCTTCTACTACATCTCTGCCAAGTAGTTGCTCACTCAGACCCTGCTTGAACGCTTCACTATTTTCTAAAGGAAACTAGTTCAAATGTATGCAGGTGAGATTTTAAAACTGTTAGGATTAGCCATTTTCAACACTGGTTCTGAACATCGCTTGAGGCTTTTTGGAACAAATCCACATTCCTCTTTTACATAACAGGCTATCAGATATCTGAAGACAGTGCGAGTGATTAATGAACGGAGATTGTGTGTGCCACAAAAGAAAGAATATGTCTCTTGCTTGACACTGATTGATATAAGCTACCATATGGCATATAAGATATCTTCTAGGACCCACTTAGTTTTTTCTCAAGATATATCTACCTAAAATGAATTAGATGTGTTTTCCCAAGAAGACTAAAATTCGCATAACAGGGAGTATCACATCTTATTTCTTCCCTCAACACTAACAACTTAAGACAAAATATATGAAAGAAAAGAAGTTCACGTTTTATTAAAGTTCTAAGCATTTATGAAGAATTTACTGAGTATTAATCATGTGTCAGACACTACATTTCATATTCAGGAAACATACAATAATGCATAGTACCTATTATCAAGGACCTTATGATGTACTGAAAAAGAAAGTCACAAAAATGATCTCTGTGTGGAGAGTTATCTATATGGAAATTACTACCAGAGCACAAAGGTATGCAATAATCCTCCCAGGGTTTCAGCAGAAGATATTTAAAAAGAGGAGATACCTAAGGCAAGGTCTAAAGAATGAGAATTTATAAAGTAAACAAAAGAGTAAGGCATTCCAGAAAGAAGGAAGAATGTTGGCAAAAACAAGAGGCATAAAAGTGCAACATCGGGAGAGGGAATATACTTCAGTAGTTCAGAGAACAGTTCATGTACAAAGTGCAGAGGGAAGTGGCTAAAGAGATGGGGTAGCCAAATGTCACTTTCTTGCATGCCAGGCAGAGGAAGTTGCACATTAATTTACAAGCTACAGGAAATCATTAAAGGGGTTATAGCAAAGCAGTGACATTCTTTGTAATGAAATGTGTTTACATTTTGCTAACATATTTAGCAGAAACAAAATACATATTTTTAGAAAAGTCACTAATAGTTCTGTGGAAATTAAACTGAGACTGGAATAGAGTTTTTAAACAATCAGAAAAAAATTCATATCGCTCAGATGAAAGGTGAACCTAAGGCAGAAATTTATAGCCAATAGGGAGAGGAAGTTAGAGGTTGAGAGATATTAAAAGGCGATAATCCGGCGTACTTCCTCTTTGATTGTCTGATCAAAGAGGAAGAATAAAGAACAGGTGGGGTTAATTGTAAGTTACCGTTCTGATTTCTGACTTCTGTGGATGATTGGAAGGTGGTGTCATTCACTGAGAGGATGAATACAGGGAGCAAGATCTATTTTGAAAAGAAAGCTTGAGTAAGTATGACACAGTTTGACTGTAACATGTCAGTGAAAGTTGAAGGTAGCAAAGTTTCATGAGCAGTTAGACATGTCTCAACAGAACAGAAGTATCTGCATTCATGAGGAACAAAAGAAAAGAGATATGTGAAAGCAGAAAGTCATTGAGGAAACAAAATATTTAAAAGGTATTCAGAGGAAGTGGTAATGATGAAGATACTGAGAATTATAAAAACAGTCCAATTAGAACTGGTGAAGAGACTTGCTCTAAATTAGAAAACTAATAAGGCACAAATTTAATATCTCAATGGCTATCTGTCTGCTTGGAATACACTTCCATCTCCTTGCCTCACCCTCCCTGATCTATTCCACTGACATTCCTCATGCTTTAAGAGTCAGATATAATCTGTGAAAAGCCTTCCTGGTCTACAGTTTGCATTAATTATGCATGTTTTCTACATCTACATAACAAGATGTTTTCATACTGGCATTCTGGTTTTCTCCTTATTGATCTATCTGCCCAGGTAGGTTACACAACCTACAATATAGCTGATGGAGACTAAGCTTCCATCATTTCTGAAAGCCCAGCATGTATCATTTTGCCTTATATACATGGACACTTGGAAAAAGCTTATTGAAGTAGACTACATTAATATCAAATGGATATAGTTGAAATATCAACTATACATGTCACCTCCCATTAGGTGCATTGTTGGGGTGTGTGTGTGTGTGTGTGTGTGTGTGTGTGTGTGTGTGTGTGTTTCCATACTTGGTCATATGAGCTTGAATACAAGTCCATTAGTGAAAGTCCTTGGAACCCAAGGTCGTACACATAGTAGCTATATGCTTAGTAAAAGTGTAATGGTACTGTGATGTACAATTAATGTTATGGTGATGCAGTGCTCATCTAAGGGTAATGGTTTGTGGGGAAAAAGAAGAAGAGGAAGGCAATAAAAATGACTCAATTAAAACGATAAATATTCATTTATATTTCAAAACTATGTTTTTGCCATGTTGCTGGTGAATATATAATTGGCTGTACTATTTCAATAGTTGCTTCACTAGATTTCTCCATTCTAGTACCAGCAGGATTTTTAAAAACACACTCCTGCTCTGATCCCAATATAACACCTAGGCTTTTTATTGCTTAATAAAAATAATAATGCTTACTATAGAAAAGGTCAGGCACTGATCTACATGCTTTAAATATGGTTATTCATTTAATCCTCATAAACCCTATGCAATACATATTATTAAATCCATTTTAAAGATTACAAAAGTGAAACATGAAGAAACTTCAGTGTTAAACAACTTGCTCAAAATCATGTGAATATTAAGTGGTAAAGCTATGATTAAAACACAATTTGGTTCCTGAGAACTTGTCCTACTAAACAGTGTATTATTCTTTGAAAAAAAAAATATATACATACACATATATATACACACACTATATTTTTTCACATCTTGCCATTTCTTCCTAAAGTTTTCATCTTTCCATGTTCCTTGATGTGAAATTCCATAATTTATTTACCTTCTGGCTCAATTATGATTTTATTCGTAGGCTTTCCTTTTCTCAGAGTAAATTTTAAGTCTTTTTCTCATTTTTCTTTCTCATTGCACACTGCAAATTCTACTTTTATACCCTCAATCCTGTTATATTATGTTTATATTTCTCTCCACTTCATAATGAGAGTTCTTTGTTTATCTTGTGGTGGCAGAAAAAACTCCACATTTTGTGACATGTATTATCCAGTTTCTGAATATTTGTTGAACAAAAATAATGGATAGTGTAATTTAAAAGAATTGAGATCTAATGTAATTGAAATTCTTTTTAAAGTATATAAATGTAAACTTTTTTTTGTTCTTGTTTTAAATGTTGTTTTACTATTTCTTTAGGTATTTTGAGAAGGGGTTAGCAATCTCATTTAGCACGAAGGGCTAAGAATAGGAAACAAAAATCTCTGCAATTTGAGTTTTAGATTACATATGTGAAAGCAACCTGTAACAGTGGGTTCTGTACAGTGTACAATCTGTCAGGGCTGTCTTTCCCTGAAATAGCACTTTCTTTGCTGATGAGATGACATCAGTCAGGTCTGCTACATTGTGCAATTCCAGAGGCACCATTCACATTTTCCTCTATGTGCACAGATCCCCCAGGGTTGCTTAACTCAGGGCCTTGTATCATCTGACAGCTACTATTCCTAAGTTATTATTGTGTACAATAATCTTAGCTTACTTTCTTACCTTTTGGTAATGATGACAGGAATAGAAAATGTAGTGCCTGCTTCATAGGAGCTTACAATATTTGTTGCATGTATGTATAGCAGTTGGTGTGTAGAGATGTGGCATTGGGTGAGTTTATTCGTAAGAGTATTGGCTATGTGACGGTTTCAAATCGTTCCTGAAATAGAATTTGTCTTATGGTACAGTTTAGGACAAAGAAGATTCTGTTTCATGAGGTTATCCAGGGACCCGGCCTGACAGGGAAGCTCTGCCAACCTCAATATGTGGCTTTCTTTTCAGGATCTGAGACAGCTTTTTCCAAGCAGCTCCACTTTCCATACAACAGGAGAGGGTTCATAGCAAATATCTTTGTTTCTCAGAGAATTTACTTGAACTAGTGAATTATACTTCTTCACATTAATCTTTTGTGTTAAACTTAGTCATGTGGTCACTCCTAATGGACAGTCAGGCTGAAAAAAATGTGGTGTCTATCAGAGCCTTCTCAAGCACTCTGTAGCAAGCTGAAACTCAGATCCTAAGGCTAAAATTAATGAATTGAGAACAGATTTAATGTTTCTGCCTCAGCAAGAAAGATATAATACAGAGAAAAAGGTGACAGGATCAGAACATTTAGAGTGCCTTGTGCGGATCACTAATACCAGTTTTATCTTCCACAACAAGTCCAGGCATAGAGTTCCATAGAATGATGCCTCAGGCCACATGTCTCTTGTCACTGCTGGGACTCTGTCTTACAAAAGAACAGGCAGAGTTGCATGCCTTCCTCAGATCCTCTTATTACATGCTTAATGAATATTATAGACAGAGTTAATATGATTTTAAAGATATTATCATTAGTCTTAAATGATATTATAGAAAACTAGGTTTGACCAATGGAGATGTGAAGAGGTTAGACAATTTCCCTCCAGAGCAAATAAATGTAAAACTACTAAAAACAACCATTTTAGAAATTAGGAATTAATCAAGGGCAGATAATCAATTGGCAAAATTTATTCTTGAAAAACTGCTTTTGCACCAGGTAAGCATGGCAAGAATTTGGTGGCCTTCTAGGCTGGGGGTGCTCCCATCCCTCCAGCTTTGATGATAAAATCACAGCTTTACTGAGGCATGTGGTGCTAGAAGAGGCTGGCCATAAACTCTCACAGATTGTCTGGATGAAAAAGCAAACCTGGTTCAAAATAAGTGATACAACTGGCAGTTTCACTGACTTGAGGATACAGTCTCAGTTAGCCAGACAAATCATGACAAAAGGAAATAAGATACAATTAACTAACATCCAGAATGAAAAAGAGGACATCTTTACACATACTTAAGAAAGTAAAAGGGTTATACAGCATTATTATACTCAACATTCTGCCAAACATTTACACCTCTTAGATGAGTTGGATCAACATAATGCAACAAATAAATAATATTCCATCTCAATAAACTTTTATTAAGTGAAGAAAATTACTTGCTCATTAAATATATTCTAATAAGAAAATTCAAATCCTGACCTCTGGAGTTACGTCAAACATTGAAGGAAGAAATAATATTAATCCTGCACAACTTTATACAATGCAACAACAGTGAACATACCTCAACTTATTTTATTAATGAAGTTTTATTCTAAAAACTACAGACCAATGTTCTTTAGTAGCATAACACAATATCTTTTAAATTTTAAAAATACATTGCAGAAGAGCAATATATAAGAAAGAATAATATACTAAGACCAAAGAGGGTTTATCTCTGCAATGAAAGACTGCTATAACACCTGAAAATCAACATATATCACTATGTAAATAAAATAGAAGGTAAATCTATATTATTATGTCAGTAGATGAAAAGAAATTGCCAAAATCTAATGCACATGCATGATAACTCTCAGTGGAATAAGAACAGAAGGCAAACTCACAATGGTCATCTACGAAAAAATCTGAAATAGCTTCATCCTAAATGGTAATAGACTGAATAATTTCTACCTAAGATTATCAAGAAGGCAAAATGTCCATTTCTGTGACTTCTATTCAACCTAATACTGGAGGTCCTAGTCAGTGGAATGAGAAAAAAAATAAATTTATACATATGGATTGGTGAAGAAGTAAAATTGTTTAGTTTACAAACAATATTGTCATGTACATAAAGACCAACCCTAAAAAACCCACGGAAAAGTTACTACAAATAATAAGCAAATTTCACAGTAACAAAATAAAGGTCAATGTATAAGAATCAACTGTTTTCTATATTCCTATAACAATCATTCAAAAAATGAAGTTTAAAAACCTTCACAATATCATCCAAAAACTATGAGAATACAATTACAAAACATTGCTAAGAAAACATTAATCAGGAGATTACCATGAGCTTAGATTGCAAGACATGTTATTGTTAAAACGGAAATTATAACCCAAATAATTTATAGATTCAATCCCCAAAAAATCCTAGCAGGTTTCTTTTTTTGGCAAGTAAATTCTAAAGTTGTAAAGAAAATGCAAATTGTCTAGAATAGCCAAAACTGTTTTAAAAAATTGTGGAACTTTCGTTAACTAATTTAAGTCTACTATAAAGTTGCAGTAAACAAGATTGTCTATTATGTGCATTAGCATGAAATAAACCAGAAATAAACCCACACATATGATTAACTGATGATAAAAAAAAGTGCCACAGCAATTCAATTTTAAAAATGACAGTTTTTTTCTACAGTTTTGAAACAATTGGATATATGTGTGTAAAATAATGAACTTTGACCCTTACTTTACAACATATTACCCAAATTACAAGCAAGTCATAGGCTTAAAAGTAAACAAAAAAGTAAATTTAAAACCATAAAATGTCCAAAAGAAACAAAGGAGAAAAATCTTTCTATCATTGGGTTATTCTTTATATGAAATATAAAAGCTTGAACCATTAAAAATGATAACTGATAAACTGACTTCATTAAAACTAGAAACATTTTCTTCTTTAATGTCATAAACTTGAGGAATACATTTGCAAACATATACTGATAAATAACTTGTATCCAGAATATATAAAATACTATTACAGCTGAAGAATAAGACAAAAAAATTACAAAATGGGCAAGGAACTTAAATAGACACTCCACAAAAGAAAATGTACAAATCAAATGTCAAGTAAGCAGATGAAAAAATGCTTAATATTGTTAGTTATTAAATAATTGAATACAAAAACTGCAAAAAGCATACACATTATATGCCTACTAGAATGCTAAAGATGTGAAGAATCCTCATGCATTTCTGGAGACATTTTAAATTAAAAATTATACAGACACTTTGGAAAACAATTTTCTCAGTCTTTAAAATATTGTAGACAGCTTATGTTAAATCATAGATCTTCTACTAGTAACTTTTTACCTAAGAGAAATGAGAAAAAGGTCCACACAAACACTTTTGTGACATTTTCTATAGTGGTATTATTCATAATAGCAAAACTTGGATCAGTTTAACAAAATGTACTATAGCCATGAAATGCAATACTACTCAGCAATAAAGGAACAACAAAAGGAACAAACTACTATATTAATGCATTCAGCAGCAGGATCGAATCTCACAAATATCATGAAAAGTGAAAGAAGCTAGACACAAAAACACTTGGTGTAAGATTTTATTTATGCATTTTTTTTGAAAAATCAAAAACATATCAGGAAGCCTATTAATTGTTGTCTGGGCCCAGAGGTCAGTGTGGGGATTAAGAGCATGAGAAAATATTTGTGAATGATGAGATTGTTCTAAAACTGGATTGCGTTCATATTTGCACTATCACAGATATTCGCTAAAACTCTGAGTATAAATTGGGTGAATTTCATGGAGTACAGATCAATTTCAAATTAAGATTGAAAAAGATAGTATATGTATCAAATCTCATCCCCCAAAAAGTTGATTTAGGGATAAATATGTTAATAAAGAAAGAAAATTCTGGTTACAGAGTGAAGGAAAGAAAACGTCCAAGGAAACGTAGAAGTAGAGGTATGGGAGTGGAACAGATTCTCCCGGAAGCATGAAATACAAGACTTTGTAGAAGGATGTTAGAAGAAATGACCTGAACTGATCCCAGCATCTAAAGGGAAATCACTGCATCCAACGGCTACAAAAGTAAAACCAAGCAACTCATGCAGAGTAAAAATAATTCATTGTCTTGTATATTTATGTGACATCGTTGGGTAGCAGAATGAGTATGAAGCTGTTACAATAAAGACATTTGAATTCTTTGACGAATGAAAGTGGCACTTTTCACTTAGATTACATTTGCAGAATTTAAAGTCATTAGTAGTGATCTGTACAAAGAAGGAGCAAGGGAATATCAAGAGGTCAGTGTGTAAAAGCATGACAATGTTTCGCCTTTCTCCTTTACATGGAGATGGAGATTTCTTCATTCCAGTGGGAATTTGAAGAAGGATAACTTATTGGCCTTTAAAACATGGCAGATATCCCAGGGGAAAATATGAGTGATCACTGTTAGGTACATTCTATGATTGAAACATGATTCAGGGTTGAATTCTGCCAAATAATGGCCTTAAGCATCCTTTCAGTTCATTGTTCAGTGAGGTAATCATGCTTTTCCTAGGACCCCAACAGAGTATCCAGATTCAAGCACCAGTGAGCTCTGCCGCTGATGAGTCCTCCTGAGAGCGCAGTAGACCTTCCTCAAGATAATCCCTTCTAGACTTGATCCATGCTTCTCAGTAAAAGGTCAAGAGGGAAAAGGCTTTCTAGAGTCCATCCACACATAGCTCCAAGTCTAGGTTTTCTTTAGCTTTTTCCATATCGTCTCCTCACTTGTTTTCTAGTGAGAGCATTAAAAAGGAAGAAAGAGGAAGAGGAGGAGGAGGAGGGACTACTCATTTGGCAATACAAATACTAGAAAGGTTTGCAAATTTTGCTAGCATATTCCCCATCAAAGTATATAGCTTAAGTCTGGATTATGTCCGGGAACATAAATATAATCAGGCTGATCAAGAGCTGGGTTTCTAGAGTGAGAAGACTTGCTTCAGAAATCAGGCCACATCACCTGCTAGTTGTATGGCTTTAGAAACTGCGACTCAATTTCCTTTTCATTAGTATGGGATTGCAATGCCACTTAAAGTTTTCCATAAGAGTAGGAGGGAATATTGCTCAACAACATAAAAATCAAATAAAATAATTCAAAAGGGTTTTGAGTGTTACCTGTTACACAACAAGTGTTGTACTTCAGGTATTCTCACTTAACCGATCCCACAGCTAATAATATTTTGAAAGCAAATGTTAATTCTCCCACTTTGTTAGCTGTGGCAAATAATCATCTGCATAATTACTGTGGAATGTTTCAGTAGCTTCAGGGAGAAATTTGATCATGGATTGTAAATGATGAGAGAATATGATCACATATGCACACACTTGAGGAGGATTCAACAAGGACAAGAAAAAAAAAATGAAGATAGCACTAAATAGCCTGGCAAGATTTCTCTCCTCCCTGCCTATAATGCATGCATTGAACTTCATTAGAAATTACCAAGTTCTACCCTAGCTCTGGTACCACTATCAAGATAAACTGCCTTTTGGGATATCCAGGATAGATTCTCTGCTATCTCAATTCCCCAAGCCAGGAGGTTTCCTCTTGTCTATCACAACACTAAATTACTATTTAACAATATAAAAGTAATTGTGTTGGCTTTTGTTTTGTGTCATTTTTCTTTCCCCCATCCATCATCTCAGTAATTCTGAGAATCCCTGAAATACAGAAAAGTGATAATAGCAAAGGATACATTGACATTTGCATTAATCATAAAACAGCATTAATTCAATGCTTAGTGCAAGAGTTGCAAACTGTTTGTCTATAAAGGGGCACATAATACATATTTTAGGCATTATAGGCCATACAATTCCGGTTGCAACTTCTCAGCCATAACACAATGTTATAAAAGTAGCCAGACATGTAAATGAATCAGTATAGCTGTGCTT
The DNA here is from genome assembly GCF_003255815.1 of Theropithecus gelada. NCBI lineage: Eukaryota > Metazoa > Chordata > Mammalia > Primates > Cercopithecidae > Theropithecus > Theropithecus gelada. Next base: position 33,646,795 of record NC_037681.1, on the reverse strand, counting down.
TAAGTAAATTTCACTTATGGATACTAAGAATTGCATTTCACATTGTTGTTATTATTATTATTTTAGGCATATACAAATGTGAAAATAATTCTTTGTTTATGGGCCATACAAAAAGGAGCAGCAGGACGATATGGCCTGAGGACTGTGGTCTGAATAAACCACTCACACTGCCTTCACGCTTCCAAATAACAGCCCGCCACCTCACCAACTGATTGGGAAGATAGATCACTGGGTGTTTCAGTGGTGCGGCACCTACTCTGTCCTCCAGATACTGTCTTCTAACTGACCCCTTGAGAGCCTCATCCTTCTTTGCCCACAGGACAAATCAATAGTCACAGTTGTGTTATGTGTCCATCACTCACTGGAGTGAAAGGACTCTGAACACTTAGGGAAAAGGTGGTTGTTTCTCTTTTACTTCCACTCATTATCTTTTCTCAGATATTCCCTCTTTTGGCTTTTTCAACTGAAAAGGAAACTATCCTTAAATACTTCACCCAGCTGATGGCACGACCAAACCTATGTTCATGGTCATGCTGTTTGTCAACATCTCCAAGTATGTATCACAAAGGTTTCTTGGTAACTGTCAAAGTTTCGTGGTATGCCTGGCTGGTGTCATCTCGTAGCTCTTAATAAGAAATAAAACATTGCTACACTACTGTTTTTGCCATTATCTAATTTCTAATTTATGGACAGTCATCAATCTGCTTCTAAAACAGTTGCATTACACAAAAGTGCTCTGTCTCTATAATATCTTGCCTACTGACCTGTTAAGTGTTCAAGGAAAAATGTGAAAAAAATATATATATATTGTGAATATATGCTTGGAAGTGTCATGCTTTAGTGAAACTTACAGCTTTCCCCTTCAACTTAAGTACAAAGAATGATTGGGTAGCACTTTTGCAAAATTTCAAATAAAATCATTGTGATGTATACAGTGGAATGAGGGCTAAATGTGCTTTCAAAATTACTGGAAACTATCTGTCACTACTCAAACAGGTCATATATCACACAATCAAGTTTTTATTGGAAATTTTGACACCGGTCTCCTTCCCTAGAAAACCTTGAAACTCTGTTTTAAAAGTAGAATCATAGTAATGATATTGCAAAAATGATACAAATATTTTGTTAGTGTTTCCTCTTGTGAAAATTTATAATTATATTTTAACAATCAGTTTTAAAGTAATATGTAATATCTAATTTTATATTTATCTACTTTATTATCTGCTACTAACAACTCACCTTAAATACCAAAAGAAAACTCAAGAAAGCCTAAGAATATTAAGGGTTAACAAAAGTGATGGAAGTTTGAAAGAAGAGAGATTAAATCTGACTCCTCAGTTCATGAACTGTGTAGTTCTAGCCAAATGACTTATTTAAATCATAGGCCGGGCACGGTGGCTCATGCCTGTAATCCCTGCACTTTGGGAGGCCAAGGTGGGTGGATCATCTGAGGACAGTAGTTCGAGACCAGCCTGGCCAATATGGTGAAACCCCGTCTCTACTAAAAATACAAAAATTAGCTGGGCATAGTGCCAGGTGCCTGTAGTCCCAGCCATGTGGGAGGCTGAGACAGGAGAATCGCTTGAACCCAGGAGGCAGAGGTTGCAGTGAGCCAAGATGGTGCCACTGCACTCCAGCCTGGGAGACAGAGTGAGACTCCATCTCAAAAATTTAAAAAAAAAAAAAAAAAAAAATTGAATCTCAGTTTGCACATTTCAAAATGTTTTCAGAGTTATGGATAAAATATAAAAATTAATGAATGCTATATTTTTGACATAGTGCATGTTCAACATCAATATGAATATTATAGTCATATATTAAAAATCATTTACTTCAAATTCCAAGCATCATATTTACATCCATAGAACAGGAGAGCTGCAAGGGGACTTAGAGATCATCTCTTAACTCTCTCTTAATCTACATCAGATGCAGAAACTGATGGTCAGAGACAGCAAGTGATTGATTTGAGCACATTAAAAGAGCTAGAAGCAGTTTCTGGTTTAACAGAGTTGTCTTTAAAGCTCTGATTCAGTTTTCTTTCTCTCTATGCTGTAGCTGCTTTTGGTTTCCATATTCAATAAATAAAAATATAAAAGGCATATTTATGTTTGATTTTAATATTTTTTAATTTTAATTTTATTTTTTAGGGAAGTATATGTCCCATGCAACCACTGAGACATGTTTATATAAAAAAAATTGTTGCTTATGTAAGATTTAGATTTAACTGAGCATCTGTGTTTTATCTTGTAATCCTATTTAGGATAAGAAAAGGCAACAGTTACAGAAACCAGGAGCATACAGCTTTGAACCTCTCAAAATCTCCACTTCAGCCAGATACTATCACTACTTGGGGAAGCCCTATTCACTCCTAAATCCACAACTCACTGTCTTTAGAGTTTATTTCATAGAAACTCATCTTTGCTTCTTCCCATGCTCACAAGGCACTTTAATTCTATTTTTCCTAGAATTAATCACGTTCTCCCATGCACCATATGTTATATGCATATGTGTTTGTCTCCTCTACTCCTTTGTGGGCTCCTGATTTATTGATATTGCTTTTTTTTAAACTATAAATTAATGTATCTGCAATTTTTCCAGCCCAGTGCCTTGGAAGCAATATCATATCTGCACAATGTCATTTAAAAGAGGGATTCTTATTAATAATAGCTATGTTTCCATGGATACGCCAGTCCAATATAATTATCTTTCATCATCATCTTTATCATAATTATCATCATTAAGGAAGCATCATTCATTATTGAGATGTTCAATAATAGTTTGTGTAACTGTGATAATCACTTGGAATTTATTTACTCATTCGAAGCTCACAACAATTTTTATAGATAAATTATCATGGTTCTTACCCATTTTTCTGATGATGGAACTAAGCCCAGAGACTAGAATAAGGAAGATTATTTAGGTTACTCGATTACATAATAGGAAGCAGTAAATCTGGGCTTCAAACACAAGACGATGTTTTTAACAACTTCTAGCCTATAACACGAGACATAGTATGGTATTTCTCTACTTCCGACTTCAGGTAAAGTGCAGGGTCTGCAGTCCATTTAAATTTAACAACACCCAGGCTCCTCACAAATTCTAATTCACAAATTATTTTTAGAAAATAACAATGAACTGCCTTGTGTATGCATCGAAGACATCCATCTCAATGATTGGGTAAAATCCACTATTTTTCTACCAATTTCTTACAGCTTTGATTGAATTTATCATTGCCAGTTTTTCAGTCTTTCGAGGCCTGTGATTGCACTGTGGCACACATAATGATAACTCTAATCCCTCTTTCTGAGGAAAATGCTGCTCATTTCTTTCGTAACCCAGAAGCCTAAAGGCTGAGTGTACATAATAACAAATGCTTGTACATTTATTGTTTACTGTGTGTCAAGTACTGTCCGTAATGTCCTGCATGTGCAAATTAACTTAAGATTCACACCTCTCTCTAAATATGCCACAATTATCCATTCCCACATTAGAAATGAGGACCTTGAGACCCAGAGAGGCCAAGCTGTGCTCATCATACAGCTAACTGGTGTCAGAGATAGAGCCGACCACCTCGCTGCAGCCCCAAATGCCCAATCCCAGTACCGACTGCTCAGGGCTCTGAAGTGGAGCACACTCTTCTCTGAAGTACAGAGCATTTCTCTTACCTATTTTGTGCCACATTTTGTGGAATTCATCCCAGAGTACAACATCATTGTGTTACTGATGATTAACAGGTGTTTCTCTGAGATTTTACTCATAGACCTCTATTCCTAAGACACAACTCTAGAACAATCATTGGAAAACTCCAAAACAATCCTGTTTTTCTGATTCTCAGCACTTAGCTCCAAGCCTTTGGAGTCAAGTCTCTCTTTTCATTTTAGGTTTATTTGCCAGCATCTCCTTAATCCTGCCATTTCCCAGCCTACCCCTTATGCCATCCAGACACAATGAGATGGGTCTAAATTCTAGGGTTACTTCTTATTCAAACTCAGGCCACAGTAGGTGTATAAATCATCAGGAATTTTCACTACATAACGGAAAGGAGAAATTCAGAAAAGTTACCATGGAGAATAAATGGAATAGGTTGGAGGTAATTATGTTGTTCTTTCAGTTACATGAAAAGTTCAAAGGACAAATTGTTGTGGTTCCTCATATTGATGATTATGAACATTCAGTTATTTGAGGGCAGCTCTCTCTTTGGAAGATTCGCAAGGACAAAGTTTAATGGTTTATGCTTAATTGTGTGTTTAATTAAAACTACAAAATCATAGCACCTTAAATAGGCTTACTGAACTAAAATACTGGCATTCGAAGAACAAAAGTGACATATTTTCTTCACCTCAAAGACTGAAAAAGTGATGTTTTGCTCATTTAACATCATTCAAATAATTTCCTTTAAAATGCATATATCTAGCGAGAATAAAGTTACATATTTTTAAATACTTATAATTTCATATAATGCTTAAATTCAATATTCTAAATGAGAAATCTCAAGTCTATTGGTCATTTTTAAAGATTGTTTAAGGGTTTATTTTTGTATTTCCAAGTATAAATATAAGCCATGTATTCAGTTGTTTCCCACTAAATACTCTAGAAGGTGTTATATTGAATCATGTGAAGTTATCATTGTTCTGCACTTTTAGACCTACAAAATGGCAATTACACATGGTTCAACTTAACACATGCTATAACCTATATTTATACCCACCAGAGAAGAAAGGCTATAGAAAATACTATATATTCAAAACTACTGGTAAACCTTAAAATTAGTAATTTTCTAGCTTGTTCAGCAACTTTTGAGCGAGCCCTACCTTACTTATTTCAAGTATTTTTATGTTTTGTTATTCTCTTATCTCTTCCATTTCTCTAGTCACATTGCCATTACTTCAGTTGAGGTAGAGAAAGAAATAGTACAAGCTCAGTGACTAACCTTATACTAGGTGAGCACTTGAATTTTGTATTTGAAGCCATATTGTATTTGAAAGAATGAACTTGTATTTTGAATACACATATTATTCAGAAGTTACTCCATAGTATTGTCTATGTCGAAGCTTGAAGCTGTAGTAATATAGGTTAAGGCCTTAAGTGTCTACGATTTAAAGTGAGAATATGTAAAATGTAAAGATATAATATATGACAATTTAAGCATGCCAAATACAAGATTATAGCATATCCACAATTTTCTGGGCTAGACGTGATTTCAAATTTCCTGCCCCGCTTGTACTTAAAGTATACTTGCTATTATTGTCTTCCACATTTCATTAATAGAGGATTAAGAAATTTTACTCATGGCATCCCAGGAGAGGTCACATGTTGTTGAAAATGCCTAATAGAGTAGCTCACCTTCAAGGACAGTCTACAAACACAAAGAGAATTTTAACCGTAATGCAGGAATGAGATAGCCAGTACAGGCATGAAGCGAGGATTTCTGTAACGTTGAGGAAACAATAGACCGAGGAGATCTGCTAGAGTGGCCACATGCTATATATATGACTCTATTGAGAAACTTCATGAAACATATCTTGCTTATTGTACACATGTAAAGTTTATGGATTTTATAAAAACTTTTCACTTTAGCAGTATTTAGAGATTTACATAAGACTGGATTATCCATATTGAGGAATAACAACTCAATAAAAATTCATGCCTAAGTTCATACTTACTCTAGTGTAGCTGTCAGGTTACAGATGTTTATAATATTTTGCGGGGCGGATGAGTTTTTACCCAGCAAAGTGGAAAATAGCTAGATTTCTTCCATGTATACATCAGTTTTGGTTTCTAACATTGCCATGTGAATTTCACCTTCTTTTAGGAGGTACATATTCTGAAAAATTGTATTTTTCTATAAAATTTGGGTAACAGGCTAGAAAATGGTAAACATTTTGTTAGAGAACACCGAGGTGAAGATGAGGGGTAATAGTCAGAGGGATTTTCAAAAGTATATGGGATATAATGAGTTTGTGTACAAAAATGATGAGCTATCTTATCAAACAAGATGATATAAAAAATCCAATTCATCAAAAAGAAAAAAAAATGGAGCAGAGATATCTCAAAGGAGACTAAGAAGAGATACTTAAAATTGCTTAGATGATAATGTAAGCCTGATCTGGTTTCAATAGTCAAAATCATGTGGGTTAATTCAAAGGAGAATATCATTAGAACTCTACAGAAAAAATAATAATTGATATTTTATACTTATTAAAATATTAAAAGCCTTTATTTACAAATGAAGCTGCTACAAGAATTTTGGAAGAGATAAATGAGGTGATATTATGATACATAGCAAGTGACCACAGCTAGTACATAGTGATGATCCATAAATATCTATTTTTGTAAACATTTATTAATTCCAACTATGAGGACACGCCAAAGTGGGGACAGAGAGGAGTGCAAATTAATATGACTCATATTGAAACTTTCTCTTTCAGTTTAGAAGCCTCAGCAAGATCATTTGCACAGATAACATCAAGAAGCAATCAAAATATCCCCAACATATGCATACACGCGCACACACACACACACACACACAAACAACTACACACAGCATCAGTAGTTCTCTATGTGAGCCTTGCAAATGACATAATTATTATGTACATTTTACATTATAGTTAATTATAACATGTTCAATTTTTTCCACAATATTTTTTAAATGGGAGATGATTGTGTCTATTTTGTTTTAATCCACCAGAATGTCATGCCCAGTAGCTTTACAAACTCTATACATTTATGAGCTGATGAGGTATTATGGAACGCCAATTTATGAGCTGAGAACACAACTAGAAAACACCTGTGAGGTATGTAGCACTCAAAGAGGTAACAGAGTGAAGTTGTTAATCTCAGAGTAAGAGTACAAGCATGCCTCATTTTATTATGCTTCACTTTGCTGAACTTTTAAGATTCTGTGTTTTTTACAAATTGAAGGCCTGTGGCAATCTTGTGTTCAGAAACTCTCTCAGCATCGTTTTCCCTACAGCATGTACTCACTTCATGCCTCTGCATCTCATTTTGCTAATTATTTCAATTTCAGCATTTTTCATTATTATTTTATCTGTTAGAGTGGCCTGCGATCGGTTATCTTGGATGTTAGTATTGTAATTGTTTAGGGACACCACTTAAGATGGTGTACTTCATCAATAAATTCTGTGTGCTCTGACCAATCTACTGACTTGCCATTTCTTTGTATCTCTCCCTCTCTTCGGGCCTCCCTATTACATGAAACACAACAAGATTGAAATTAGGCCAGTTAATACTTATAATGGCCTCTAAGTGTTCAAGAGAAAGGAAGAGCCCCCAAACTTTTACTTCAAATCAAAAGCTAGGAATGATTAAGCTAGCGAGAAAGGTGTATCAAAAGCTGAGGTAAGTTAAAAGCTACGTCTCTTTTATGCCAAATATTTAGCCAAGTTATGAATGTGAAGGAAAATTTAATAAAGGAAATTAAAAATGCTCCTCCAGTAAATACACAAATAATAAGAAAGCAAAACCACTTACATTACTGATACGAAGAATGTTTTGTGGTCTGTATAGGCCAAAGTAGCCACAACATTCTCTTAAGTCAAAGCCTAATCTACAGCCATGTCCTGACTCCCTTCTACTCTATGAAGGCCGAGAGATGTGAGAAAGCTGAAGAAGAAAAGGTGGAAGTTCATGGAGTTTAAAGAAAGAAGACGTCTCTATAACATAAAAGTGCAAAGAGAAGCAAGTGTTGATGTAGAAACTGGTGGAAGTTAAAAGACCTAGAGGCAGCAATACCTTTTGACCCAGCAGTCCTATTACTGGGAATATACCTGATATGGCTTGGCTCTGTTTCCCCACCCAAATCTCATCTTGTAGCTCCCATAATTCCTACATGTTGTGGGAGGGACCCAGTGAGAGATGATTGAATCATGCGGTGGGTGGTCTTCTCCATGCTGTTCTCACGATAGTGAATGAGTCTCATGAGATCTGATGGTTTTAAAAATGGAAGCTTCCCTGTACAAGTTTTCTTCACCTGCCACCATCCACATAAGGTGTGACTTGCTCCTCTTTGCCTTTCTCCATGACTGTGAGGCCTCCCCAACCATGTGGAACTGTAAGTCCAATAAACCTCTTTCTTTTGTAAATTGCCCAATCTCAGGTATGTCTTTATCAGCAGCATAAAACTGGACTAATACAATACCCAAAGGAAGAAAAATCAGTCTATTATAAAGATACATGCATGTGTATGCTCATTGCAGAGACAATAGCAAAGACATGGAATCAACCTAAATGCCCATCAATGACAGACTGAATAAAGAAAATGTACATATACACCATAGAATATGATTCAGCCAAAAAAAGGAATGAAATCCTGTCCTTTTCAGGGTCATGGATGGAGTTGGAAGCCATTATCCTCAGCATACTAATGCAGGAATGGAAAAGCAAATACTACATGTTCTCACTTATAAGTGGGAGCTGAGTAATGAGAACAAATGAACACATCAGGGGGAACAACACACACTGGGGCCTGTTGAAGGGGGATTGGGAGAAGGGAGAGCATCAAGAGGAATAGCTAATCGATGCTGGGCTTAATACCTAGGTGATGGAAGGCTCTGTACAGCAAACCATTATGGCACATATTTACCTATGTAACAAACTTGCACATCCTCCACATGTATCCCTGAACTTAAAAGTTGGGGTAAAAAGGATAAAAAGAAGGGTGACTCTCTTGTTAGGGACTGATACAGTTTGGCAGTGTCCCTACCTAGATCTCATCTTGAATTGTAGCTCCCATAATTCCTACATGTTATTCATGATAGTAAGTCTCATGAGATCTGATGGTTTTATAAAAGGCAGTCCCCTTGTTCAAGATCTCTTGCCTGCCACCATGTAAAACATGACTTTGCTCCTCATTTGCCTTCCTTCATATTATAAGGCCTCCCCAGCCATGTGGAACTGTGAGTCCATTAAACCTGTTTTTCTTTATAAAATACCAGTCTCAGGTATGTCTTTATTAGCAACATGAGAACAGACTAATACAGGGACTAATGCAGTTGGTGACTTTAATTTGAAGCAGATGCTCGTTTGCCACTCCTAAATCGTATATCTACTTTCCCTGTACTCTATAAATGGAACAGTAAGCCTGGATGACAGTACATCTGTTTATAGCATGGTTTACTGAATATTTTAAGCCCACATTTGAGGTCTACTTCCCAAAAAAACAAAAGTTCCTTCCAAAGTATTTCTGCTTCTTCACAGTATACCTAGTAACCAAAGAGCTCAGTCAGAAATGTATGAGGATATTAACGTTCTCATGCACACTAATAAAACATGCATTCTGTAGCCCATAGATTAATGAGTAATGTTGACTTTCAAGTCATACTATTTAAGAAATGTATTTCATAACACTATAGCTGCCACTGATAGTGATGCCTCTGACGGAGGCGGGCAAAGGAAACTAAAAACGTTCTGGAAAGGATTCGTCATCTTAGATGTCATTAAAAACAATTGTAATTCATGAAAAAAGGTCAAAATAGCAACAATAATAGGAGTTTGGAAGAAGTTGATTCCAACTATTATGAATTACTTTAATGGGCTCAGGACTTCAGTGGAGGAAGTATCTCCAGATGTAGTGAAAATAGTGAGAGAACCAGAATTTGAAGTGGAGCCTGAAGGTATGACTGAATTGCTACAGTTCCATGATTAAATTTCAATCAGTGAGGAGTTGCTTATTATCAATGAGCAAAGAAAGTGGTTTATTGAGATGGAATTTATTCCTAATGAAGATGCCATGTACATTATTGAAATGGCAACAAAAGATTTAGGGTATTTTATAAACTTGGTTGATTAAGCAGTAGCAGGATTTTCGATAATTGCCTCAAAATTTGAAAGACTGTTGAGTAAAATGCTAGTAAACACCATCATGTGCTACAGATAAATCTTTTGTGAAAGGAAGAGTCAATTGAGGTGGAAAACTTTTTTGTCATCTTATTTTAAGAAATTGCCACAGACACCCCACCCTTTAGTAGCCACTGTCCTGATCAGTCAGCAGCCATCAGCACCAAGGCAAGCCCCTCCACATTCAAAAATATTTTATAAGACTTCATGAAGGCTCAGAGGATTATTAGCATTTTTGGCAATAAAGTATTTTTCAATTAAGGTATGTACATTGGTTTTTAGACATAATGCTATTGCATACTTAATAAACTACAGTACAGTATAAATATAACTTTTATATATACTATGAAACCAAAAATTTTACACAGCTTGCTTTATGGCTATATTTATTTTATTATGGTGGTCTGGAACTAAATATGTGACATCTTTGGGGTATGGCTGTATATGAACTCATAACTCAGCCCTACCATTTGGAAGCTTGTGACCTTGATCAATTTCCTAATCTTTGTGCGTTGTTTCACATGTGTAATCATGAGATTGATATCCTTTCACTGAGTGAATGCAAATAAAGTTCTGAGGACAGTTTCCAGAACAACAACAACAAAAAACACCATTTTTCTTTTTGCTCCTAGAACACAAGCATGCATAAATCATATTATCTATTATTGCATATTAATCTATAACTTGTCTTTTCCAAAAGCAGTTTTTAAAAAATTAGACAAATTCATACATTGTTCTGTTATGTTAGAAAAATGAGGCTAAAAAATATCAAAAGTAAAATGTAAACAAAGAGATAGAAATGCATTTCTGAAGGTCTGGTATACATACTTTAAATACCACAAGTTTGGCTAGAAGAATTCTGCTAGCCAAAGTATAAAAAGTATGCGAATCAGAGTTGTCAGTGCAAACCTGAGTTGGTTTCTCAAGAGAAGCACATTTCTTCCTAGAGCTGAAAGCTGAATGTTTTCTACAAATTCACAAAAAAAGTCATTGTTGAATGTATTGTACTGATACATCGAAACACATTTCTACTAAATATAACCTTAAGTTTCATACAGCTTTTTCCAATAACGTTCATTAATACAATCTGTTGGTTAAAAACAGCTCAACAAGGTCACACCTGGGCGAATCCAGAGTTAATTGCGAACTATCTGGATGAGTGGACTATGTATTAGACAAAAGCTTGGTCTAATCTCTATATCCCAATGTCAGCGGATCTTCCTCTCCTCACTGGCTGCATGATTGAGTCATGTGAGGCTTGCTTCAGCCCCTGGCCCCAGAGTGGGCATGAGACCCAGAATTTCTCAGAATATTTCATCTACCTGACAAGTAACTGATTCAGGAATGCACTGGACAAGGCAACTTACATGATCAATCCTAAATTCAAGGTGGAAATCTAGGTTGGTGCAAAAGTAATTGCAGTTTTGGCCATTACTTTCACTACAATCTTTCTATAAGTCTAGATGGAAAGCCAGAAATATCTGTTGTGTAGCACACAGGAAAAATATCACAATGGTAATCCAAATTGTCTGCAACTATTTATCAAATAATACTCCCTCTCTCCACAGATTTTGGAAGCTATTTTATCATATGTAAATATCTTAGATATGTATGAAACATATTCTGTTCCCTATTATTTTATGCCTATTTTTATTTCCCCACACAGGTATAACACTATTTCAGGGAATGTATTATTTTAAATACATTTTAGAATCAAGACGATCTCGGGAATTTGGTAGTCATTTCATCGAAAAGAATTTAGCTTTGTGAGAACATCTTTACTATGTCAAGAAACACTAGCTGACAAATTGCTAGGCACTCTGTCATGTTCTACTGCTTATAAATTAAATCTTCAGGTTTTAAATAATTATATCAAGTAAAAAATTCTACCAAAATTCAAATTTAGGCTTGGCACTTTCTGTATTTAAACTGTGTACTTATATTTTCTTTCTTATTATATTATCAAATATTACTAGTTCTGTTAAACAATAATAGAGAGTGAGCAGTGATATTGACTGCTTTAAATCAACTGCTTATAAAATTTATGATTAAGTACCCTTCCCGTAGCTTTTGGATGTGTTCGTATTATCAAGGAGTTAAATTTCTTCTTAAGATCTTTTTACAATCATAGATAGATGTAGGCTTTTATTGGAGGCTTTCATTTATATCTATTGAAATAAGCCCCTGTTATTTTTTTCTATAATTTTTTACTATGGTTAATTATATTGTTAGATTTAAGTTAGTTGAACTAACTTTGTATTCATGAGATAAACCCTCACAGTTAACTCTGATACCTAATATTTATTTAGGATATTTCATTTACGTTAATAAGAATAATTGACACGTATTTTTTTCTAGTGATTTTCTTACTCAGTTTTCAACGCATTATTTTGTTGCTGTCATACAAACATACGGTGACTTTATTCTGTTGATTAAATTCTACATTACTTTTTAAAAAAATCAATAAAATGATCTGCTTTTAGTATTTCCTTGCCCTATCTTGTGGAATATCTTTAAAGTCTAGTTTAATAGACTTTGGGTCAGAAAGTAGTTGGGGTAAAGTTGGGTTGGTCTTTTTTTTTTTTTAATTTTAGGTTCGGGGTAATGTGCTGGTTTGTTACATAGGCAAACTTGTGTCACGGAGTTTTGTTGGATGGATTATTTCGTCACCCAGGTATTAAGCCTAGTACCCATTAGCTGTTTTTCCTGATCCTCTTTCTCCTCCCACCCTCTACCCTCTGGTAGGCCCCAGTGTGTGTTGTGCCTTTCTATGTGTCTGTGTCCCCATCACTTATCTCCCACTTATGAGAATATGCAGTATTTGGTTCTGTTCCTGTGTTAGTTTGCTAAGGATAATGGCCTCCAGCTCCATCCATGGACATGGGCATTTTATGGGGACAAAATTTAACTCACTACAGGCTAGGTTCACAGCTCTAACACATGTCATACAAAAGTGAAGATCCTCACTGGAAAGAAGAAGAGCTCTAAAGCAGGAATATTTGGATGAAACCCGCACCTCACAGATTCCTCTAAATTCTCTGTTCCAGCGGAAGTGACTGTCCACCTCTCAAGTACAGCCTCCATTCTCAGAGACAATGCAGACCATCTCTTGCCCCCTCTTGCATGGAGTTAAATAGTCTAAGTGGTTTTATTCAGTGGATTATAATCCATTGATATCATTATTTATTTATATAGTCTCATTGACTAAGATTTAGCCAGTAAAATTCTGTTCAAATTGGCTTTCTGTCCTTTTTCATACTCTCATCTTTTTTAAAAAAAATATATTGTTTTCCTCCTGTAATCCCAGCACTTTGGGAGGCCGAGATGGGCGGATCACGAGGTCAGGAGAT